>NC_141704.1:0-464413 GCF_971803275.1 Cyanistes caeruleus
AACCCTAACCCTAACCCTAACCCAACCTAACCCTAACCCTAACCCTAACCCAACCCTAACCCTAACCCTAACCCTACCCTAACCCTAACCCTAACCCTAACCCTAACCCTAACCCTAACCCTAACCCTAACCCTAACCCTAACCCTAACCCTAACCCTAACCCTAACCCTAACCCTAACCCTAAACCCTAACCCTAACCCTAACCCTAACCCTAACCCTAACCCTAACCCTAACCCTAACCCTAACCCTAACCCTAACCCTAACCCTAACCCTAACCCTAACCCTAACCCTAACCCTAACCCTAACCCTAACCCTAACCCTAACCCTAACCCTAACCCTAACCCTAACCCTAACCCTAACCCTAACCCTAACCCTAACCCTAACCCTAACCCTAACCCTAACCCTAACCCTAACCCTAACCCTAACCCTAACCCTAACCCTAACCCTAACCCTAACCCTAACCCTAACCTAACCCTAACCCTAACCCTAACCCTAACCCTAACCCTAACCCTAACCCTAACCCTAACCCTAACCCTAACCCTAACCCTAACCCTAACCCTAACCCTAACCCTAACCCTAACCCTAACCCTAACCCTAACCCTAACCCTAACCCTAACCCTAACCCTAACCCTAACCCTAACCCTAACCCTAACCCTAACCCTAACCCTAACCCTAACCCTAACCCTAACCCTAACCCTAACCCTAACCCTAACCCTAACCCTAACCCTAACCCTAACCCTAACCCTAACCCTAACCCTAACCCTAACCCTAACCCTAACCCTAACCCTAACCCTAACCCTAACCCTAACCCTAACCCTAACCCTAACCCAAACTGAAACCGAAAGTGAAAGTGAAACCGAAAGTGAAACCGAAACCGAAAGTGAAACCGAAACCGAAAGTGAAACCGAAACCGAAAGTGAAACTGAAACCGAAAGTGAAACCGAAACCGAAAGTGAAACCGAAAGTGAAAGTGAAAGTGAAACCGAAAGTGAAACCGAAACCGAAAGTGAAAGTGAAACTGGAATCTAGAACCCGATCTAGAACCCGATCTAGAACCTGATCTAGAACGTGATCTAGAACGTGATCTAGAACGTGATCTAGAACGTGATCTAGAACCTGATCTAGAACCGTTACCTAGAACCCTAACCTAGAACCGTGATCTAGAACCGTAACCTAGAACCCTGAACTAGAACCATAACGTGGAACTTGAGCCTGGAACTGCAACCTGGAACTCGAGTCTGGAGCTGTAGCTTTGAATTTCAGATTAAATATGGCGGCTGCTAAGTATTTCCGGCAAAAACATGGCTGCGCCCATCAGTTTCCGGTTTAAAATGGCTGCGCACTGTATTTCCGGCAAAAATATGGCGGCGCCCATGTATTTCCGCTTTAAAATGGCCGCGCCCTGTATTTCCGGCAAAAACATGGCGGCGCCCATGCATTTCCGGCAAAAACATGGCCGCGTCCATGTATTTCCGGTTTAAAATGGCCGCGCCCTGTATTTCCGGCAAAAATATGGCCGCGCACTGTATTTCCGGTTAAAACATGGCCGCGCCCTATATTTCCGGTTCAAAATGGCCGCGCCCATGTGGTTATGCATAATTATAGTGTTGTGCTTGTGTGTGGCTTTGAAATGCGGCGCCGAGAAGCGCGAGAAAAACGGCACCGAATGCCGCGCTGTCGCGCGGCATTCGGTGCCGTTTTTCTCGCGCTTCTCGGCGCCGGGATTTGGGATTCTCGATTTGATTTTTTCCGGGACAAAATGGCGCCGCGCGTGCGCCGTGGGGGCTTCCGGGCGGTTGCCGGGGTGCCGGTGACGCGCTTCCGGTCAAGATGGCGGCGCCCGTGCCGGGGGGTTTACCGGAGCCGCGCGGCCGCGGGAGCGCCCCGCGCCGACCCGGAACGACCCTCCGGCGCGCTGGCGCGCGCCGGAGGGTCGTTCCGTGTCCGCGCGGGGCGGTCCCGCGGCGGGGGGGCGCTTAGGGGGGCGACGGTGATCGGGATTGTTTCCGGCGCTTCGGGACGGGTTTTTTGGCGTGGCGGGGTCGGCGGCGTGCGTGCGGGGTGTCGTGCTTGTGTTAGTTTGTCGTTTTGTCGTGTTTCTGGGTTTATTTTATTTTAAAATGTGATTGTTTATATTTTTTTACAAAATGGCGGCCGTGTGATGTCATCGGGGCGGAGCGTGTTGACGGGCGGCTCGGGGGCGGTGCCGGGGGGCGGGGCGGCGTGACGGACGGCTCGGGGGCGGTACCGGTGGGCGGGGCGGGGAGGAGGGCATTCCGGGCGGTTGCCGTGGTGCCGGTGACGCACTTCCGGTCAAGATGGCGGCGCCCGTGCCGGGAGTTTTACCGGCGCCGCCCGGCCGCGGGAGCGCCCCGAGCCGACCCGGAACGACCCTCCGGCGCGCTGGCGCGCGCCGGAGGGTCGTTCCGGGTCGGCTCGGGGCGCTCCCGCGGCGGCGCGGGGCTTGGGGGGGGCGACCGTGATCGCGACTTTTTCTGCTGCTTCGGGACCGATTTTTTGCCGTGGCGGGGTCGGCGGGGTGTGTGCGGGGTGTGGTGCTTGTGTTACCGTGTCGTTTTATCGTGTTTTTGTATGTATTTTATTAAAAATCATTATGTTGATATTTTCATAAAATGGCGGCCGTCTGACGTCATCGGGGCGGGGCGGCGTGACCGGCAGCTGCGAGGCGGTCTCGAGGGGCGGGGCCGCGTGATGGACGGCGCGGGGGCGGTGCCGGCAGGCGGGGCTTGGTGACGGACACGCGCGGGGCGATCCCGAGGGGCGGGGTCGGGTGACGGACGGCGCGGGGGTGGTGCCGGGGGCGGGGCCGCGGGGCGGGCGTCCGTGATGGACGGCGTGGGGGCGGCTCCGGGGGGCGGTGCTGGGGGTGGGGTGGCGTGATCGACGGTTCTGGGGCGGTCCTGAGGGGCGGAGTGGTGTCGGGGGGTGGTGTGGTGTGATGGGCAGCTCGGGGGCTGTGCTGGGGTTGAGGGGTGGTGTTTTGGTGGGTGTTGTGTTGATTGGCGGGGTTTCCGTTGTTGCTGCTGTGTTGGGAGTGGGGGTGCTGGGGTGGGGGGCTGTGTTTGGGGCTGGGGTGTGCTTGAGGGGTGGGGGCTAGGGGATGGGGGGAGTGCAGGAGGGGTGGGGGCTAGGCGATGGGGTTGTGTGTATTGGGGGTGGGTGCTAGTGGATTGTGAGTGTATAGGGGGGTGGGTGCTTGGGGCTGGGTGGTCGCTAGGGGATGGGGGGTGTATAGTGAGGGTGGGTGCTTGGGGCTGGGGGGTGTGTAGTTAGGGTGGGTGCTTTGGGATGGGGGGTGTGCAGGAGGGGTGGGTGAAGGGCTTGTGTGAGTGCTAGGGGAGGGGGGGGTGTGCAGTAGGGGTGGGGGCTAGGGGATGGGTGGGTGCATAGGGGGGTGGGTGCTTGGGGATGGGGGGTGAATAGGGGGGGTGGGGGCTAGGGGATGGGGGGGTGCATAGGGGGAGTGGGTGCTTGGGGCTGGGTGGGTGCATAGGGGGGTGAGTTCTAGGGGATGGGGTGTGCATAGTGAGGGTGAGTGCTTGGGGATGGGGGGTGTGCAGGAGGGGTGGGTGAAGGGCTTGGGTGAGTGCTAGGGGAGGGTCAGTGGTGTGCCAGGAGTGAGTGAGGGTGGGATAGGGGTGGGGACTATGTATAGTGTAGGTGGGAGGGGGTGGAGCCCCCTATATAGTATATATACTATAAAGAAAAAGAATAAAAACTATAAGTCTGGTGCAGCAGTAGAAGGTTTTGTGCTCCTGGGGAGTAAGTGGTATGTATTTTATAATTTTTATTTAAATTGTTTTTTTACTCCCCGGGAGCACAAAAGGTTCTACTGCTGCTTTTTCTAAGTTTAACTTTGAAGCTAGAAAGCAAAACAAGAAGTTAGAGAGGAGAGAAAAGACTTAAAGTTTGAGGGAAAGAAAATAGAGAGAGTGAAGAGAAACAAAGTCAGAGTCACAGAGAAAAGGGAAAGAGAGGGGGAGCAAAAAGAAACTAAGTCCAAGTCAGAGTCACAGAGAAAAGGGAAAGAGAGGGGGAGCAAAAAGAAACTAAGTCCAAGTCAGAGTCACAGAGAAAAGGGAAAGAGAGGGGGAGCAAAAAGAAACTAAGTCCAAGTCAGAGTCACAGAGAAAAGGGAAAGAGAGGGGGAGCAAAAAGAAACTAAGTCCAAGTCCAAGTCCAAGTCCGAGAGAAAAGGGAAACAGAGTCAAAGTGAAAAGAAAGAGAGGGACAGTGGAGAGAAACCAACTCTACTTCCTTTCCATCTAACTCAGAGGCAGAGAGAAAGGAAACAGAGACAATTCCTGTTCACTGTAACTCGGAGTTACGGTGGAAAGGAATAGATTCCAGTTTCTTTCTGTCTAACTCGGAGCTAGAGAGGAAGGAAACAGAGTTGGAGAGAAAAGAAACCGAGGGAGAGTGGAGAGAAACCGACTCTGTTTCTTTTCTGTCTAACTCAGAGGCAGAGAGAAAGGAAACTGAGACAATTCCTGTTCACCGTAACTCGGAGTTACGGTGGAAAGGAAGCAAGTCCAGTTGCTTTCTGTCTAACTCGGAGCTAGAGGGAAAGGAAACAGAGTTGGAGAGAAAAAAAACAGAAAAATAGAGTGAGCAACAGTGACAGAGACTTAGAGAAAGTTAGAAAGAGATTGAAAAGCAAGAAATAGAACGAAAATAATGACTACACCACACCAAAAACACAAGAGCCGGGGGGGGGAGGGGGGAGGGGGATGAAAGTTTATTCACCTTTATTTACTGAATTTATTTACACTACAGCAAAACACAGAGAAACTGGAGACAAATACATTACAATACAATCCATGTACACACTGAAAAATTCCTAATTCACATACAGAGTAATACAGCAAAACACAGCAGCAAATGCAAATACAGAACAATACAAGCCAAATATGTATTAACAGAATATAACTATTTCTACAGTTCTGAAAAGGTCAATACATGCTGTTTCATTATTACTGCTATGCCAAACCACAAGGAGCACACAGAAAACACAATACTCATTCGCCACAGAAGCCGGCTTCAGCTCGCACACATACTCACCTTCACTCTCCTCTCCACCACCCCGTTATAAGCCTGCTGTCGGTGGTCCTCGGGAACGTGGTTCCCGGGAGCCTGAAAACCAGCCTGCCTGACGAAAACCTCGGTCCGGGGCCGGTCCGTGCCCAAACTTTGGCGATGACTGTCGCCTCGCAGACCGGCCGGGACCGAGGAAAAAAAACCCCAGCTGGGAGGGAAAAAAAAAAAACCCCCCCAGCTGGGGATTTTTTATTCTAAATTTAAAAGTGAATTGCAAGTCCTGAAAAGCAAAAGCCATACATACGAGGTTAGAACCACTCGACACAAACACACACCCCCCTCCTACCCCACGGGAACTCGGTTCCCGGGGGGCCTCCAATTCAGCCTGCCTGACGAAAACCTCGGTCCGGGGCCGGTCCGTGCCCAAACTTTGGCGATGACTGTCGCCTCGCAGACCGGCCGGGACCGAGGAAAAAAAACCCCAGCTGGGAGGGAAAAAAAAAAAACCCCCCCAGCTGGGGATTTTTTATTCTAAATTTAAAAGTGAATTGCAAGTCCTGAAAAGCAAAAGCCATACATACGAGGTTAGAACCACTCGACACAAACACACACCCCCCTCCTACCCCACGGGAACTCGGTTCCCGGGGGGCCTCCAATTCAGCCTGCCTGACGAAAACCTCGGTCCGGGGCCGGTCCGTGCCCAAACTTTGGCGATGACTGTCGCCTCGCAGACCGGCCGGGACCGAGGAAAAAAAACCCCAGCTGGGAGGGAAAAAAAAAAAACCCCCCCAGCTGGGGATTTTTTATTCTAAATTTAAAAGTTAATTGCAAGTCCTGAAAAGCAAAAGCCATACATACGAGGTTAGATCCACTCGACACAAACACACACCCCCCTCCTACCCCACGGGAACTCGGTTCCCGGGGGGCCTCCAATTCAGCCTGCCTGACGAAAACCTCGGTCCGGGGCCGGTCCGTGCCCAAACTTTGGCGATGACTGTCGCCTCGCAGACCGGCCGGGACCGAGGAAAAAAAACCCCAGCTGGGAGGGAAAAAAAAAAAAACCCCCCAGCTGGGGATTTTTTATTCTAAATTTAAAAGTGAATAGTAATTCCTGAAAAGCAAAAGCCATACATACAAGGTTAGAACCACTCGACACACATGCACACAAGCAGACCCTGACCCACCAACTCTCACAGACAGACACACTCTGACACGCAGCAGGAGACTAACTCGCACAGTGACCGCAACCCTTATTTGAATCACTCTGCTGAACAAAATGCCCTGAGATATCTTCTCACTGCTGCTTCTCAACATAAAACGGTAGATCCTCAGAAAATAGGCATCAGAGACCTGCAAGACAACACAAGGTGGTCAGTGAGGAATTCTATGGTAGCTATGACTCAGCCACCCTCTAGGCCCACATATTTTCTACACAAAAACCTGATAGAAAAAAGGACCTGTAACCTTTTATAATTGTTCCACCTAACTCTAACTATGTGCCAGGGCAGGGCAGCTCCAAACCAATGCAGTTAAAGTTAAGTTAAGTTACAGAGGCAGGCACAATGCAGTTAAAGTTAAGTTAAGTTACAGAGGCAGGCACAATGCAGTTAAAGTTAAGTTAAGTTACAGAGGCAGGCACAATGCAGTTAAAGTTAAGTTAAGTTACAGAGGCAGGCACAATGCAGTTAAAGTTAAGTTAAGTTACAGAGGCAGGCACAATGCAGTTAAGTTAAGTTACAGAGGCAGGCACAATGCAGTTAAGGTAACTTAACTTACAGAGGCAGGCACAATGCAGTTAAGGTAACTTAACTTACAGAGGCAGGCACAATGCAGTTAAGGTAACTTAACTTACAGAGGCAGGCACAATGCAGTTAAGGTAACTTAAGTTACAGAGGCAGGCACAATGCAGTTAAGTTAAGTTACAGAGGCAGGCACAATGCAGTTAGTTTTACAGAGGCAGGCACAATGCAGTTAGTTTTACAGAGGCAGGCACGGTACAAGGCAGTCACAGGCGATGTCTGCCGGGTGAACGTGGCGATAGCTGCGGATGCGAAGGCCGGTTCCTCGGACGAAAAAATCCACGACGACGTCGAGAGGCTGAGATGGCTGATGACTTGAAACACGAGAGAACGACAACATGGATTGGAACTGCCCTGCCCGGCAAAAGCTCTGGGGAGCTTGCAAAGAAACCCTCTCCTTTGCCTTCAGAGGGGCCTATCCCACTAGAGCCCTGTCCTCTAACTTAACTTCAAAATGCCAACTCACCTGCTCATCTCTGCTCCTTGCCGTGCTCAGGGCAACGCCGAATCCTGCAAAGACAGAGAAGAAAAAAGCACTCTGAGTTACTGTCACAATGCACAAGGTGGAATTCCCGATGTGGTTCCTTTATTCCATCTGGGACTACAAAAGCTTGTCAGCCAACCAGGGACTGAAACAGAAGAAAAACCACTCAGTCCCACCTCTCGTACCCAAAGATCCCCTGTAAAGTTCTGAAGACAGAGCCCTCAAACGAGCGTGGGGTGCTTTGCCCTGAGGCATGTGCTGTTTTTAACAAATTCGAGTCACCTCCCTTGCTTTCTAGACACTGCTCACCGGCGTGGCAGGCTAGGGGCGGCTGAGGCGAAACGTCTTTCCCCTGATAATGACTGCACGATAAACCTGCAACCCCTTCTGTCTCTCAGAATCCTGTCCGTGACACCGATTCGTGTCAGGATCTACAAGGTGGGATTTGTGATGTGATTCTCTCATTCTATCTTAGAGAACTAAAGATTAGCAGCAAACCAGGGACTTTAAACAGAAAAACCTCTCAGTCCCACTTCTCATACTCAAAGATCCCCTGTAAAGTTCTGAAGACAGAGCCCTCAAATGAGTGTGGGGTGCTTTGCCCTGAGGCATGTGCTATTTTTAAAAAATTCGAGTCACCTCCCTTGCTTTCTAGACACTGCTCACCGGCGTGGCAGGCTAGGGGCGGCTGAGGCGAAACGTCTTTCTTCTGATAATGACTGCACGATAAACCTGCAACCCCTTCTGTCTCTCAGAATCCTGTCCGTGACACCGATGTGTGTCAGGATCCGCAAGGTGGGATCTGTGATGTGGTTCTTTCATTCTATCTTAGAGAACTAAAGACTAG
Source organism: Cyanistes caeruleus (assembly GCF_971803275.1). Classification (NCBI taxonomy): domain Eukaryota; kingdom Metazoa; phylum Chordata; class Aves; order Passeriformes; family Paridae; genus Cyanistes; species Cyanistes caeruleus. The sequence continues at coordinate 8,189 of NC_141704.1, forward strand.
CAGCAAACCAGGGACTTAAACACCAAAACACACAGAGCTTGCACCCACCTGTCCTCCAGTATCCTTGGCTGGGATACCTTGCAAGTAGACCACCTAAAATAAAAAAAACAAGGGATAAAAGTTATAGCAGAAACTGAGACCCCAGCAAGAACAACTGCTTCTCTCCACCAACCAAGGCTCACCTTCGCAATGCTTCACCTTCTCTGCTGCTATCCGGCTTTACTTCCTAGAAATAAAGACAAAGAGCAGAGCTGTAACACAGTGACCGGTTCCAGCCCCGCTGCAAAGAAAAACCGTGACTGACCTTCTCAGGGGGACCCCCATCATCTGGAATAGCTGCTCTGCCACGACGTCAAACCGTCTGCATCTGAAAGAAAGTTAGGAAAAAAGTCAAAGTGCTGCAGGGTAACTTCACAGCTCCAAACACCTTCTGCCAACATAAGAATACCACCTAGACTCCAACTACAGCCCGTACGACAAGTCTCCAATTACAAGTGCCCGGGACTTGTCCTTAAACGCCTACAACCGGGCTGGGCAGCAGGGCAGAGCAGCTCCGGACCGAATACCCCCAGACACCCGTGACACGTGAGACGAGGGAGTGTCTCCCTGAGTGAAAACTCCCTGAGACAAGAAAGTCCTCACGAGGACCGAGAGAATGCTGAACGAGATGACCGAGGAGGGACCCGAGGCGAGCCTGCCGGGCTCGGATGACCCTGGAGGAAAAAGACGCTAACGGAACAACTATTTTCCAAGAACCGCAGAGACGGATGCCCGAGAATCCTGTGGCTGGAAGCCTCTGCCTGCCTTTGAATCGGCACAAGTCCTTATCCACTGTAAAGAGACATTGCTGCATATAGCTGTTGACACAGCTGAGAACGAGACCTAAAAAGATCACGTGCTTCTGAAGACAGATGCGATTCTGACATGTGTCCGACCTCCCGAATCGAAGCTTCGCCGGCGTCGGGCCGAGGAACGCAAAGATGGGAGATGAACGGAAGGACCCCAGGGTTTCTCATAAGCCCCTGGGAGGGCTAAGGCAAGAGACACATTACACGAGATGCACAGAAGGCACAGAAGACACAGAAGGCACGCGAGACAAGTGACAACACACCCTGAGACTGCTCTGCCCTGCCCGCCTCAGCATTGCGAACCAAAGTGAGGCTTTCCCTCACTGGGGCCTATGGGGTCATTTCCAGAACCTCCCCATCCCCAAAGCTCACTCAAAAACCCAAACCGATCTCAGTCCCGACCGCCGCCCTGCTTTGATCCCCTCTGCGGGCTCCACTTATCTCTCAGAGGGCTGAAGATGTGAGTCACAGCAAGAGGCCGCTCGGGAGCCAAACAAAGCCACCTCGCTGTCTGTGAAGTTCTTCTCTCACCAGGCTGTTGTCTCAGACAAGTATCATCACCTATGATAAAGAAAACCAAATATAAGTGCACAATCTTAGTGGCATATTCACCAATTTCACTGCAAAAAAACCCAACTCCTACTCACCGTCTCTTAGGAACTCCCGGGTCCTCCGGCCACACATTTCGGCCACGCTCCGAGGCGGATGCCGTCGTCGCAGGGTACGCCTAGGATAAACGGAGAGGAGGCGATGTAGCGTCACTGAAAGTTGAGCGCGCCCTCGCCGCTCCTTCCAACGCCCCCGACTCGCCGTGACTCCTCGGCCACGCCTAAAGGGTACCAGGACCGCACCGACACGTGGACGACGTCGAGGCTTCGTCACGGACTCAGTAATATTTGCTGGGGCTCACCAGAGAAGCAAACCGGGTCTCTTGGCAGGTCAGTGAGGGGGCCTCAGCACAGCATCACGAGGCAGCCTAAAACACACCAACAAGCAGGGACGCTTGGAGTTGCACCAGAAACTGACACCCCAGCAAGAACAACTGCTTCTCTCCACCAACCGAGGCTCACCTTCCACCTGCTTCGCCTTCCCCGCTGCTTTCCGGCTTTACTTCCTAGAAATAAATACAAAGAGAAGAGCTGTAACACAGTGACCGGTTCCAGCCCCGCTGCAAAAGTAAAACCGTGACCGACCTTCTCAGGGGGACCCCCATCATCTGGGATGCAGCGCTCTGCCATGAGGTCAATCCGCCTGCATGTGAAAGAAAGTTAGGAAAAAAGTCAAAGTGCTGCAGGGTAACTTCAGAGTTCCAGACACCTGCTGCCAACATAAGAATACTACCTAGACTCCAACTACAGCCCGTATTACAAATCTCCAATTACAAGTGCCCGGGACTTGTCCTTAAACACCTACAACCAGGCTGGGCGGCAGGGCAGAGCAGCTCCGGACCAAATACCCCCAGACACCCGTGACACATGAGACGAGGGGACGTGACAGGGAGAGAAAACTCTCTGAGACAAGAAAGTCCTCACGAGGACCGAGAGAATGCTGAACGAGATGACCGAGGAGGGACCCCAGGCGAGCCTGCCGGGCTCGGATGGCCCTGGAGGAAAAAGATGCTAATGGAACAACTATTTTCCAAGAACCGCAGAGACGGATGCCCGAGAATCCTGTGGCTGGAAGCCTCTGCCTGCCTTTGAATCGGCACAAGTCCTTATCCGCTGGAAAGAAACACTGCTGCATATAGCTGTTGACACAGCTGAGAACGAGACCTAAGGAAACATCCGATCGCGTGCTTCTAAAGACAGATACGATTCTGACGCCTGTCCGAACTCCCGCATAGAAGCTTCGCCGGAGTCGGGCCGAGGAACGCAAAGATGGGAGATGAACGGAAGGACCTGGGGTTTCTCATAAGCTCCTGGGAGGGCTAAGACAAGAGATATGTTACACGAGATGTACAGAAGATACAGAAAGCACAAGAGACAAGTGACAACACACCCTGGGACTGCTCAGCCCTGCCCGCCTCAGCATTGTTAGCTAAAGTGAGCCTTTCCCGCACTGTGGCCCCAGAGGCCATGTCTCAAACCTTCCCCCCCGCATAGCTGACTCAAAACCCCTAACCGGTGAGAATCCTACCCCACCGCCCTGTTTTTATCCCCTCTGTGACCACAGCCCTCGTCTTATCTCTCTGAAGTGAATCTGTGCGAGGGGACGATCCGCTGCTAAGGAAAGCTGCTGCGGGGGCGGTTCCCTTTTGTGTTACGATGAATCTGCTGAGAGAATCTGAAGTATCGCACTTGATATGACCTAGAACTTCGGGAAATTCTCCTAAAAAAAAAAAAAAAGCCAAGAAGAAGAGTCATTATAAAAGCATCTTATTGCCCCTGAACCCCCAACACAAAACCATGAACTTAAATACTCCCTGTATTCAATATTGTTTTCTTCGCGGTGTTTTCAAAACTTCTGCTGCTTCAAATGCCCAAAAAGATGCCTGCTCTTAGCAGGCTGAAGCAAATTGAAAGAGCCTCTCCACTGAAATGAGAGAGGAGCTCTTTACCCCTGCTGATTCCCCTGGAAGGAATAATGCCCCTTAGCACAGCCTGGGGTTAATATACCCCTAATTGGGCCCACCTCTTTTTCCCACGATGCCTGGGAAAGGGGAGGCGCCAAATCCCAGCGGGTATAAAGGCCCTCAGAGGGACCGTAGCTGTTTGGCTCCTCTGAGTTAAATTTGAGGTAAGGAGCTCTGCGTAGAAGAAAACTCTTTGCGAAAAAACAATGTTTTCTTTTCTGCTACAATTACTCAGGACAATGGAGCAAAGGAACAAAAAAAAGGTAAGAAGAAAAACTTTGTGTTTCAGCAGTGTTGCCAGCTAAGTTGGATAATTTATGGACTTCCATAATTATTTTTCAGTGATTACTAAGTAGCACTCCACCTGTGATTAATTAGGGTGGAGAAGAATAGTATTGATTTGAATGGTGTCTCATAGGGACCTTTAATCAGGGCTGTCTACATTCTAAATGAAAATAAGAAAAAGAATGGTCTCCCAGGTGGCATTACCATTACATACCTGCTGGCCTCGCTCCCGTCGCAGATATTTGGTGCCGGGGTGTGGGTAGAAGTGCCCTGAAATGCAGCTTTAAACCCTTGAAATGCTGGAAAAGGCAACGCTTAAAATGAGCAAATGGGACACCTAACTCCATTTAAACAAATACAGTGGTAAATAAATGGCTTCTCCCCTTTAATTTAAACCCCTCAGATATTGGGGAAAAGAGTGGTTTTCCTCACTTGAAATCTCTCTGGTGATGGAAAAGGGGGCATTTTGCCCTTAATTCAGATCCATAAGGAAGCATCATCCATGCTTTCCCGTTCCACTTAAAGTGGGAAAAAATAGAAAATGGGCAGTCTCTGTCAGTTGATACCTCTAACAGCACAGAAAAAGCACAGTTTACCTCCAGTTGAGACTATTAAAATTGCAGGGGAAGTGGATTCCTCTTCAATTTGAACACAGGCAATTGTGGAAAAGGAAGCTTTTTCCCTCAGCTTAAACCCCTTTTTTCCTGATAACCCATCCCTTTTTTGGGGCTCTGAAGAGGAAGTGGTGAGGTAGAAGAGGAAAGTTGAAAACTGTCGCTGTTTCGCGTTGTCGGGGAGAGTTGTTGGCGTAGCGGATACTGACGAGATCTGTGCCGGTGTTTAGCAGCGGGGCGGAGACAGGCGGGGGCCGTGTGCCGGCGTTGGGAGGCTTCGGTGGGGCACGCGGGGACGTGAAGACGCAGGGCGGGGACTGGACGGTGGCTGGGCTGGGCGGTGGCAGAGGCGACGCGGGTGTCAGCAGTTGTAGAGCCGGTGTCCCGTCCCCTTTTCTCCCCCTCCGTGGCTTGAGAGGCCGGTACGAAGGGCGGTAGAAAAGCTGGGGCTGCGGGCGGGCACGGGGCAGCCGTGGGTAGCGGCAGGAGCATCGGCGATAGAAGCGGTGACTGCGCATGCGTGGATGACGTCAGCGCCGTAGGGCAGCATGGGGGAGTGGTGGACGGCAGCGCGAATTTCGGGTCGGCCCGCACCGCACAGAATAGTGTCGCTGGGCGGCGGCGGGGCCGGCGGCCCCACGGGCGCCGGGAAAGCGGAGCCCGCGGGGCACCAAGGCGGCGCGGACGGCGCGGAGGGGGTGTAGGGGAGCTGAGCTGCGGGAACCGCGATGCCGAGCGCGGGCGGGGTGGCGGAGCCGGGAACCACGGTGTCGGCGGGGGAAGGGGGGACCGCGGGTTTAACTTTAATAGTTCTTCAGGCTATTCTTTAAGAATAGCTAATTCTTTAGCTATTTCAGAGCTATTTTAGGATACTTCAACATATTTTAAGGTCAGTCAGAGGGGACGCCCTGTGAAAATGTAGAGTTTTAGGACTGCAGAGGTAGGCTTTGGTAAGGGGCCGGTTGTGGTGCCGTGGGTTGGGTCCCATGCTGCTGATCCAAAGGTGATTTTCCAGGTCCGGTGAAGTTGCTGAGGTTAGACTCATGAATACACGCTGGAGGTTTGGTCTGAGGAAAATCCTGCACTAGAAAACTCACGACACAATTTTGGTGATGTTGATTTGTCAGAAGTGTTTATAACATCGAGGGCAGCCCGAGTTCGAGGTGGGGAGGGCTAGAGTCCAGAAGGAACCCTGCGCCGTTCATAATTCTAGGAGGCAGAAGCCCGCTCCCAGCCACTGGGCCCCTGGACTCAAATGGCAGCCCTTTTAAAATGTAAAAAAACCCTCCTCTCGCCCTCCCTCCCCGACTGTCAGTTTGTCAGAGGCGTTTGGCAGTCCAAGGGCAGCCTGAGTTCTGGATGGAGGCAGCTCGGGTCCGGGAGGAATCCTGCTCCGTTTGTAATTTTGGGACGCAGAAACGCGCTCGCGGCCGCCCGGCCGCTGGACGTCAATGGCACCCCTTTTCCGTGGGAAAGAAAACTCACCTCTGCAGGTTCCTGATGTCGGTTTGTCAGAGACGTTTGGCACTCCAAGGGCAACCCGAGTTGTAGCTGGGGGTGGCTTGGGTCTGGGAGGAATCCTGCTCCATTCGTAATTTTCCTAACCCTCTAACCTTAACCCTGAACCCTAATCTTAACCCTAACTCTAACCTTAGCCTTAAACCAACGTGGGTAGAAAGAAAATCATTCAAATTTTAAAATATATTCTCAGTGTATGTATCAGAAGTTTTCCTTCTTGTAGAATTCTACAAAACCCAGAATGCACTGGCCTCATCAGAGATGTCATCCTATGGCATGCCCAGAAAAACTGGATTAATGGGACCGAATCCTGGCGGCTAGCACTGAAACCGGTAGGAACTGGTGTGGGACATCAGACGCTAAAGCCATACAAGAGCTACAGCTGGTACTAAATTGTTTACAGCTATTTTCTATACAAATAAAAAGTTGTTACCGCTGACAGGACTTAATGATTTTTATACCATTTTTGCTGAACATTTGTTTTTTGAACGGGGGATCGAAGACTTCCAATAATAAATTGCATTTAATTTCCAGAGGAGCAGCATGATTGTGAGTAAAAATGTGGATTGTACCCCTGGAAGCCAACCAAGAATGTGGTTTAGATAGTGCAGAACCAACAGGCCATGAACTGCAATTTGTTTTTAGTATCTATATAAAAAATAATGAGCAATTTACATGTCTCTCTCTAGTCAGAACCTCAGAAGTCTGTATAAAGGTGCTGTACAATATATAAACATTTACACCCGGTACATCCATCCGTTACGTAGCATTCCGAGGCCACGTGGCTAAGTCTGATACGGGAAGTACGGATACAAGGTCTACGGAAGGAGAAATCACATACAGGTAAGACATTATCAGGTCACATGAACATATAGAAAAATAGAGAGGAGTTGAAGGCAAGGAAATAATTTCAGTGGGGCTAATTCATCTGGAATTAAAGGACTGGATTTGTCACTGTACTCAGTGGTTAGGCCGAGTGCACACAGCTCAACGTAAACCAACCTCTGGGGAAGAACGTGGGGCAATATCTACTCAGGCTACTTCAGAGTATTAAATAGTTCACAGTCATATTCCGCTCAAGGAGAATTCGTACGTGTTGCGCTGCACGGCAAACCCGGCGTCAGCGTCTCACCCGGTTTCGAGCGGGTGACCATGGTTCAGAGCTGCTTTAAAGCCTTTTGAATTCCCAAAATCTTTGCTTAAAAGCTGTTTGAGCAGTCACCTGTACTTGTGAAGAATTCCACTCAGAACTATCTCACTATGCTTTGATAGCCTTTAAAAGCATTTAAGTTAATTTACATTTTAGTTCAAGAAGTAGAATAACACACTCTGACAGAAAAACAGTTTACCTCAAGGCTGAGGTCACCCAGATGTGGCTACAATAGAGGCAGATCTTTGGGAAAAGTACATGCCTGTGGTTCAGAGTTACCTTCGGTTCAGGCTGTACCTGGCAACTCACCCAGAGCTGCTCACTCTTGAGGCGCAAAAGTCTCCTTATTTTCTGTGCCTTCCGCGACACTCCTGCCGAGAGGTGCCACAGCTGAGCGTTCACTGAGAAATAAGTTGTTGTCTTTCTACTGCACCGTGTCCGGCTCTGGATCGGGGTCCCCCCTTTCACCATGGTTTTCAGCACATTGCAGAGGCAGTCTGAGAACCAGATCTTATGTACCGATGTCACTTCTCCTCTGAGAACCCTGGTGAGACACCTTTCTCTACGTTATTTTGTTATTTTTTCCCTCCCGTAACAGCCAGATAAAAATCCTCCCGCTACGTTATGACGTTCACAATTCTGGAACTCTTGTCCTGTTATAATTCAGTTATTAAAGTATTGCTCTAAACACAAGGGAAGAGTTTTTTTAGATTCTTTTTTCTCCTGGCAGTTTTTATATGGCAACACGTGTCACTGTAGCCAAAACCTGATTAATATTGCTGGGTTTTGTTAATAAGTTATTAGTAAGGGACAGTTTGGGAGTAAATGGTATCTACTAGAGGCTTCATAGGTTTACTATTATACTCCACCATGATCATTTAGGGGTAGCTTCTTTTGTAATCATTAATGAATAATGACAATATGATAATCTTCAAAGCTCACCATTCCAGCACCAGCCTTTCCTCTGACTTATAATTAAGACATCAAAGTTAATTTCCCTCTCACAAAGCAGGGACTTTTCTTTCTTTGCTGATGCATCTGTTTTATAGATATCACTTCTCAAGTCCCACTGCTGGGCTCAACCTCACTGAAGGATGACGGGAGGGAGTACACAGTGCTTCATCTTTCACTGTCAGCCCTCAAAACCACTTTCACAAAAGAAGGAAAAAAGCACGTATCCTGTTTCTAGATGGCTCCTGTGGGTTTGGACACTATCTGTTATTAACATAAAAGTCAGGAAACAAAATCATGACATCTTTTAGGTCAGAAAAAACCTTTAAGACCATCAAGTCCAACCATTAACCCGGGATTGCCAAGGCCACCGCTAATCCTTGTCCTCGAGTGCCACGTGCACCCGTTTTTTCAATCCCTCCGAGGATAGTTACTCCACCAGTGCCCTGGGCAGCCTGTTCCAATGATGGACAGCCCTTTTGGTGAAGAAATTTTCCCTAGTATCTCATGTAAACCTCCCCTGGTGCAACTTGAGGCCATTTCCTCTCATCCTGCTGCTTTACTTGGTAGAAGAGAGAATCATTTAGGTTAGAAAAGACTTTTGAGATCCTTGAGTCCAATGTCAGGATCTTTCACTGGTCTCCAGGGTATGGTGTGATGCTTTTCATTTTCAGGTGAATGAAATAAGATCCCTGAGGCAAAGCTGTGCTCCCTGCATATCAGACATACCAAAATACTTCCGTACAGCAGCCTTTTGATATGTCTGACACCCAGACTCATGCTGGGCCTGCCTAAGTGTCATCCTTGAGAAAGCTTTCGTCCCTTTAAACATGCATGTGCCCTTTCTTCTTCTCATGTATTTTTACTACTAACAGGTTTCCCAGCTGATAACACAGCGATGAGTACATTATTCAGCCTGGATTGCTGACTTGACTGCTGGCAGTCTCCATTACAGCAACATCTTCCAACACTTACGGGTGAGGATCCCAAGCTTCATCTGAGTGTCCTGGCAAAACGTGGCTGATGCTGCAGGGCGTAATGGGGAGAGGCAGTGGGATGGGACTAGAGCCAGGGATCTCTGTCCAGACTCTACTCGGCACTGGAGTACACAAGCCCAGCTCCTCCAGTCCCCTGTGAGCCCCAGGAGATGCAGGGGAAGCAGGAGAAGCTTCTTGGGGCTGAAGTGACACTTGTGCTTCTTCTATTATATTACAGAGCTGCTATCACTGTGCCACATCCCTTTCGCTCTTATCCCACATGAACTGTGAACTGAGCAGTTATCTCTGTATTGTACAGGAGGGCTGTGAACCTTAATTAATTTGTGGGTTTCAGTTCTTTGTGCTCTCAAAATGCAGTGTGTTTTATTCCTTCACTACTTCACAGTTAATAGCATTATTTATTTGAGTCAGAGTAGTCCCCACCAAGCCTGTGTGATAGTGGGTTCCCAATTCTGCATGATACACTGGGCAGGCACAAACTCCCTGCACTCCCTAACACTAACTAAAACAGGAAACAATTAGGTTAGGTATTAGGAAGTAGTTCTTCCCTGTGAGGGTGCTGAGGCCCTGGCACAGGCGGCCCAGAGAAGCTGTGGCTGCCCCATCTCTGGAAGTGTCCAAGTCCAGGTTGTACGTGGATAATCCCGTGGTTGAACCTGGGATAGTGGTAAGAGGTTCTTGCCCGTGGCAGGGGGTTTAGAATGAGATGAGTTTTTAGGTCCCTTCCAAACCATTTGTGGAGTCTGTGATCACCCACCAGTGACCTTGGGGAGTCCCTCCCCAGGTGGGTTTGTGTCCGTGCATAGCTGTAGGTTGGGGAAAGGACACGGGAACATGGCCATACCTGCAAGCACTGTCATCCATGTGGAAGAGGAATCCATGTTCCATGAGTGGGGTGGTTCAAGAGGAACCTGAATTGCAAGCAGCCTTCATGTGCAGCTGCTTACAGAGACCAAGCAATACAAAAATTAAACAGGCCATTAAGCAGCACTCCAGTGGATTAACATTTGTCTGTCTCGCTTACGCTGCAGGATTTCAAAATTCCTTTGAAGTTTGCATATTAGAAAATCACTTTCCAAGCCACATAACTTTGAGGAACAGCTGATTAATCCTTTAGGATTTAATGAGGTTAACTAACATGCACAGTTTTGTAGAAAGCTATCATTTGTATTTTGGTAGCAAACATGAACAACATTGACAATAAGTAATGATCTGTAAAGAGCCATAATGGGAGCATGTCATCATTTTAGTAACTTTTGTAGAAGCTTTAATTTTCTTCATAAAGCACAGGTTGGGCTTCTGATCTGATCTTCTTAGTTATAGCAATTAATAGTTAACATAACTGTTTGCTTTTAAGTCTCACTGAAGTCAATAGGATTACACTTTTCTGTTAGCAACGTTAATTTATCGTTTTGTAGTTTCTTCTCTGACTCTTCAGGATCTCCTTCCATGGACTGGCAGAACATCAGCAGTGTTTTCCAGCAGCTGGGGCTGAGAGCAGGAGGTGCCCAGCACTGGTCTGGCACTGGAGCCACATCCCACTGTTTGTCCAGCGAAGCCCAACTCTGTTCCTGACAAGGTCTGGATCAGAGCCGTCCCCCAGCTGAGCTCCTGGAGTGACTATAGAATAGAATCATAGAATCATTAAATTTGGAAAAGACCTCCAAGAACATCAAGTCCAGCCTTCTCCATTCAGGAGGTTGGTTCTGGACTCCTGGTGCCTCGAGATTGAACTATGAACTTAGCTTGGTATTTATATATATTTTTATATATTTATATATATTATGGAATGCCAAAGTTGTGTGAAACAAGCTGACACGTAAGTTCATTAGGATGCAATTACTGCAATCAGAATGTAGGCTACTCAATTATTTTAGCAAGAAGGTGTAATTAACTGCAGGTTCATGTTGAATGCTGCCTGGTGCCAGATTTTGAGGATTGACTTGCATGGGTAAACACAGCAGTGGGGTTTTACCTAGAGCACAGCCACTAGCTGAGAGATGCAGACTGATGGAAAACAGCAGCGGCTAGATTGGTGGGAGACAAGCCAGAGCAAGACAAGAGGAGCAGAGCATCTTGTCCTTCACCTAGCAGCCCAGCTGATAGAGCTGGAGCCTCTAGGGATGTGAGCTGAGTGCATCAAAACTTACTGGGTATAATCGCTGCTGAGCCGTTGCTGCCTTGTTATTTAAAAGCATGAATATTAACGAGTTCTTACAGCTTCTTTGGAAAGATCTGCCTGTTATGGCTTACAGATCATAGTGGTACTGGGAGAAAATAAAACTATGTCAAACTGTTTGCCTGTTGCTTGTTTGCAACTCTCTCCTTCAGCTCATGGGAGCCTGGACACTATTCTGGAGAGGTAGTTTCCTCAGCATGTCTTCCACTTGTGAATTATTTAATGGGAAGCTTTGTCCTAGTAATGAGTGGAATATTCAGTGTGCAATTAATATCTCTGTTGCCCTTGGGCCTTCACAATCCTTGTCAAAATGTACATTACACCTGTAAAAATTCCATACAGAGCAGCAGGCAGAGAGGCGGCTGTTCGTGGACTGTGCATGGAGAGAAGGAAGAGAAAAAAGACAGGAAATCTTACAAGATTTGCTGCATACATAAAGCAGGAGACCATCAAGGGCATGAGTGGCACAACAGGACCTGGGAGCTGTGGCACAGAATCCTGTATGGTGCTGAGCAACCTGGCCTGGGAAAGGAGTCCCTGCCCACGGCAGGGCTGAGATAATGAGCTTTAAGGGCCCTTCCAATCCAAACCATTTTATGATTCTATGAAGTTAATTTTGTTATTTGCTGTCCTTCATTCCCAGGGCAGTGCCATAGGTGCGTGAGTTCCATGTCCCTGGTCCTGTTCCATTGTTTTAGAAGGAATTTTCTGCAAAGAGCCTGATCTTCCCACAACTCATTTCCAACTGGAATTTAAGAGATCCCCATCTGCCAAATAATAAATAAGAACCTTTACATGCAACACTCCGTTTCTTAATCAGAGCTATAAACAAAGCCTAAATAGCAGCTAATTTAGGGAACGAGGTTGGGAAGGCAATGTTGCCATAGCTGCAGCACACAATTGCGATGAACACCCAGCCCGACGTAGTCAGGTCCCCTGTCATGGTTTAGGGTAAATTTGGGAGAAAACCTCCAATGGGCCCTCCCCACCCCGGGAAGCAAACATACGTGGCGGTTCCCAAAAACCAAACCTACTGCCAGGCTTAAAGGCACCACTGAGAGCTTGTCCCTGTGGCAGTGAAGGGCAGGCTGTGAAGGATTGCAGAAAATGCCTTATTACCACAAAATGACGTGGCTCTGGTTTTCATTATTTTCACTCTGTGGGGAAAATCCAATGTGGTGAAGCTGGTGGCATATCAAGGGCAGGGCCAGCAGCAGCAGCTGTGTCTTTCCCAGGGAGAGCAGAGCCAGACATGCTCACAGACTTCCCAGGCCAGCCTTTGGGCATGCACCAAACTGGGACGGGAGCCCGTGCGCTGACTTGCCGACAGCCAGAATGGGGCTGGCAGAGATAGGAAAACCCCAGGGCTTGTGGCGCCTCCACACACTGGATCCGTGGGCCGCTCCAAGCTCTTTACACACCGCTAACTCACGTATTTCCCTGATGCATAATTCATACCTTTTTAGCAGAAGGTAAAAACTTCGTAACTGTTAACGTGCAAGTGTTCATTAATGTGAGTATGCAATACAGCCCTTGGATTTGGAAGGCGCTCTTGAGAAAGAGCCAAAGTCTGTGAGCAGATTTTTTTTGAAAGCTCAGAGGCTGGTGGGCACCAGTCTCCAAATGATTCTCCAGTGGCTGCTGCTTCATCCCGGTTCCGCTGAAGAACTTGGAACATCATAGAAGGAGAAATAAACAAACAGATAATTTCCTCTATACAAGGCATGGTGCTGGATGTGCTGTATATTCCACGTCTCTGTCCTGCACAGAGAAGTCAACCAAGCACAGAAGGGAGATAAGAGCATTTGTTCCCACAAGGAACATGGAGAGGATGAAAAACAAGTTTTCTGTTGTGTTCCATGCAGGGCTGTTTATAATGCCTGTGACTATTTTTAAGCCTGAGAAATGAAGGGCTGCCAGCTGCAGCTGAGGGAAGGTGCATTGTATTCTGGAGCACTGTCAGGTGAACAGAGCAGATACTTGTTACCCAGCAGCCAGCACAGGGACATCGGTGACACCACCCTCCCCATCCCTCTCCTTGGCAGAAGTCTGGCTGCAGGCACTGTCCTGGTAAGTGGAACTGCGTGCCTGCTACTGGGCTGACACCAACATTCACAGGGACAATGTCACTGTGAAAAACCTTCCAAAAGATATTGCTGGGTGGAAAAGGCAATCTCTAGGTGTAGAGGAGGAGCAAGGTCTGCTGTTGCTGCTGCCTGTTCTGTAAGACCATGTTTGGCGGTATGGAGACATGGGCAGGATGAGGGCATGGGCAGGATGGAGGCACAGATGGAATGGAGGCACAAGCAGCCAGGAGTACCCTGCCCCTGTTGGAACAGAGGAAGGATAGCTGCCTGTGAGGCTGCCCCAGGAACCAGGGATGGAGAGCAAATCAGAGAACATCAGAGATACTCCAGCTCCTTTGGCAAGGTGAACAGCCAGCCCCTTACAATCTCTCACCCCACTGCTGACACACAGGAACTCCTGGATACTGACAGCAGCTATTTTCAACAGCCTCTGACACAGTAGAGTGAGAAATAATTTCCCAGAGCCAGAATCTCTCTTTTGAGTGTTTTGGAGAGGTCTGAGGCCACCCAAACTCACGCTGTAGAGTATCACGGACTCTGGAACTGGCTCCCCAGGGAAGTGGTCACAGCCTGAAGCCTGACAGAAGTCAAAGAAGCATTTGGAAAATGCTCTCAAGCAGATGGTGGGATTTTGGGAATTGTCCTGTGCAGGGCCAGGAGTTGAACTCAGTGATTCCTCCAGCAGCAGGATGTGTCCATCATCCAGTGTCTGTGCTATGGGGACTCAGGAATAGCAGACAAAGATGTCAGTGCTTTGAAGGACTCCAACCAGGGGCAGGAATCTTTCAATGAACCTCCTTGGCCAGACTCAGCTTCCTAGAGGTAACAGAGGGGTTTTGCTCCAAAGCAGAAATTCCCAAGCACTGCTGACGGCCCCACCCCAGTCAGACCAGTCACACCAGGGATCACAGCCCTGGCCAGAGGCACAGCTCTGACTCTGGGCAGGGCTGGGGGGGCAAAGAGCTGTGCTGGGAGCAGCCCCTTGGCAGGGACACTGCCCACAGGGATACCCCCAGTGCTGTGGGGCAGTTCCACTACAGAAATAGTTTTAGCAGTTTGGACTCACTGGTACAATGATAAAGTAAGGAAACTTCCAAATTAAACCCCACAGGGATATCCACTGAGGGGAATTTCATTTGCTGACATACCTAAGCCATGGCCAAGGTTGTACAGGACAAGTGTCTCAGCCACTGTTGCAAGCACCGGAGGGACTCTTACTACAGAGTCATGGAATCATTAAGGCTGAATGGCAGAAAACATTTCCAAAAAGGGCTGGAAGCAAACGGCTGTGCTGAGGGGAAATACAAAGGGCAGGGCAGAGCTTGGGATTGCAGCAGGACCATCCAAGTGGCGCTGGCTTTGGCAAAGCAGCACCTGTAATTTCATGCTCATCCAGCCCCCAGGCTGGCCGAGCTGTGCAGTTTGTGCAGCACAGAGCAGCCCTCAGCCCTGGCCAGCAGCCCTCGCCGACACCCAGGGTTGACCCACGCCCACCCACACCACCGCTGCCCACTGCTCCTGGCTCACCTGCCATCCCTCTGCTGCCAGAAGCAAAGACCAAGGAAAATGTCTGTATTTACCACTGAGAGCTGCCTGAAACCTTCCTCAGACCTCCAGACCTGCTATATCCAAATGACAAGTGATTGTCAAAGTAGGAGCTCAACGCAGTGCACAAGTTTAGACCTTTCCCATAGTTTTGGAGATATTTGTGCACAACCAGGCAGGCTGGGCTTAACACACACTCCAGTGGAAAAGGGCAACTTCCCAGACCTAGACCTGGAGCAAAGTGTCCGGGGTGGCTTGTTTTCATTGCTAAATCCCCCAGAAAACATCCACAAGCAAAACAGAGAAAGGGACTTGGAACAGAAGAATTTGAAAACCTAAACAAAGGTCAAACCACAAGTGTTTGAGCAGTGTGGGAAAAGCTGCCTGCCCTTACCTCCTTTTCCAAAGGACATCATACCATGTTCTTATTTTACCTCCTGCAGTAGTGACAGCCTTCCCAGCCTCACGGTAGCACAAATGTCTTGTTGAAAGCTCCCAACAACATGCCACAATATCAGCAGATGCCTGTACTTGTGCAACGCCTGCCTGCCCCAGCGCCGATCACTATTTGCTAATACAAATCCTTACTTTTCATGTCGGTGCGCCTCTCCAGTGCAAACAGCAAGTCGGAAGGTAACCCTGGTTAAAGGTTCCTGATAACCTGTAGCAAGATAGTGACTTGGCTTATTTTCACTTACATATTTTCCTGGAGAAGCTGTAGCTGTCAGGAACCTGGATTCAAGCAGAAGTCCATAAAATCTCATGCAGTGTCTACCTGAGCTGAGGAGGAGGAGCTGGACATAAACTGAAACTGTTTGGACACCAAAAGCACTTGGCAAAATAGAAGCAAAACGCAACTAGTCCCCATGATACGCAGCCAGCCACACCACTGCCTCTAGTGTCCAGTTTCCCAACTGGAACACTTTCCCAGGGATATTAGCTTGAGGGGGCTCAGCCAAGCCCCTGCTCGCAGCCCACTCCACGCAGATGCAAGCCAGGGATCACAGTCCCGTTCTCCCGGAGGGGTGGGAAGGCTGGGGCTGGGTTTAGGGAGGTTGGCGGCCACTGAGAGACTTGGCTGCCAGAGTGCTAGTGCTGGAAAAGGCCCCGCAGTCATGCTTTTGGAATGCTCCCCTGCTCCTAAGACATTACACAATTATTTCCCCTCCCCGCAAACCCCCCTAATATAAATGTTTAAGAATGAGCTCAGCAGTAAAGAAAGGGAACTTTTTTTCCTTTTTCTGAAGAAAACACAGAGCGGCCACTCCATAAGCAAGGCTGTCCATGGGGACACTGCTGGAGCAGGGGCTGTGGGGACGGATGTGGGATGGGGCAGCAGCCCCCAGGCTCCCATCCCAGGTCAGACACTGCCTGGGAGACCAGGCAACTTGGGACCCACAGCCCAAGGCCACCGTCAAGGGATGACAACCCGCATCAACGAAAGTGCAGCTGACCCACCCTCACCACACCCAGGGACCCCCAGCCCAGGCACGTCCACCCCACCCTGTCGCACTGCATCCCACCCAGCAGCCCAGCTGGGCCACCCACCCTATGCCCCATTCCCCCACCCTTGCACTGACCCCACACCCCAGTAACCCCAACTTTAAGCCCATACCTGAGCAGAGGCAGTAACCCCACACCCCATTAGGAACGCAGATCTCAGTCCCTCCAAACCCGACAAGGAAACCCTGACCCCAGTTCCCCCAAGCCCCAGCAGTAACCACGAAGCCCTGTTTCTCCGGACTCCACCAGTAACTTAGACCCCACCACAACCAGTAACCCAGACCTCAGTTCCCCCAGATCCCAGCTCGGGCCCCCCTCCCCACCAGTATCCCCCCGTCCCCGGCTGTCCCCGCTCCGCTCGGCTCCCCCGGACCCCGCACCTCTCTCGGCCTCTGCCCGGTCCCGCTCCCTTCTCCAGTTCTGTCCCGGCCCCGCCGCGCGGCTCCGGGCACCGCCCCGAGCGGGGCCGTACCGTGATGGGCTGTACCCTGCCGTGATGGGCTGTACCGAGCCGTGATGGGCTGTACCGAGCCGTGCGGGACTGTACCGGGGGCAGAGCGGGAACGCGGGCCCGTGCGGGGCCGGGCGGGGCCGAGCAGACCAGAGCCGACCCGACTCTACCCGAGCCGTGCCTACTCGGGTCTCTACCCGAGCCGTGCCTACTCGGGTCTCTACCCGAGCCGGGGCTACTCGGGTCTCTACCCGAGCCGGGGCTACTCGGCTGTCTACCCGAGCCGTGCCTACTCGGGTCTCTACCCGAGCCGGGGCTACTCGGCTGTCTACCCGAGCCGTGCCTACTCGGGTCTCTACCCGAGCCGGGGCTACTCGGCTGTCTACCCGAGCCGGGGCTACTCGGCTGTCTACCCGAGCCGGGGCTACTCGGCTGTCTACCCGAGCCGGGGCTACTCGGCTGTCTACCCGAGCCGGGGCTACTCGGCTGTCTACCCGAGCCGGGCCTACTCGGCTGTCTACCCGAGCCGGGGCTACTCGGCTCTCTACCCGAGCTGGGGCTACTCGGCTGTCTACCCGAGCCGGGGCTACTCGGCTGTCTACCCGAGGCGACCCGAGCCGCGCCGACCCGAGCCGACCCTACCCGAGCCGACCCGAAGTCAAAGAAGCATTTGGAAAATGCTCTCAAGCAGATGGTGGGATTTTGGGAATTGTCCTGTGCAGGGCCAGGAGTTAAACTCAGTGATTCTTGTGGATACCTTCCAGTTCTGTACTGCATGATTCCATGTGCCTCGACCAAGCTGTGGCTCTGTATAGTGCCTCCCCATGGCAATCCCAGCAACCACTAACACAGGTCTGCCTGGCTTCCCTGAGGAGCTACTCTCTCTCATGTCCTGGAGGTTTGATGTGTGTTCATCAAATTGAAAAAGGATTTAAAAATAAAGGAGTATCATAAACACCCTAAACAATCAGATCTATATAGCATGTTGTCAATATAGATAACATTATTTAAATAATAATCTCAGAACTTTCACCTGTAAATTAAAACCTCTTATTGAAATATATGCTGATTACAAGGCAAATGTCTTTGTTTTAATTATCTTAATTATGGGCTTTTAACGTCAAGAATCTGAATAATAATAATAATCTGAATAATTAATATAATTATCTGAATAAAATAATCTAAATAAAATAAAATAAAAAATCGTAATAATCTGAAATAAAAACACTCATAAATGGCAGCATGTAACAACAATAGCTGCAGCTGCTGGCACTTGGACTGGGCTGTCAGGGTGAGGAATTATGTGATTCCTGGGGAGGGCATGGTGGGTGGTGGGTGTGCAGGGAGACTATAGGGCTGAGAACAGTGTCTGAACATACCTGTCACATGAAGTGATGGTGGCAGCTTGGACTAACTGCATTTATCATCCCCAGTTGTATAGCTCCCACCCCTGAGTACTGCATGTGGGGGAGAGTTGCTTGCGAGTGGGAAGAGAAGGAGACTGGGCTGGTGCATGTGTACTCAGTTAATTTTAATTAGTTAATTAATTTAGTTAGTTGATCAGTTTTCCATTGTTTTGTCCTACCTGGGTGAGGCACAGCTGTGACTGCTGCATCCCTGGAGAAATGCTTGCCATGGACCAGCTCTGAGAAAGGCCTATCAGCTGTGCCCCTTCCACGAATGAGTCTGACAGTGCTTGGGGCAGAAGATCCCACAGCCACAGGGTCCAAGCAGCTACCTCCTGCAGCATGTGCCTCCTCACAGGGCACTGAGCTCAGTCCGTGGGCACTGGGATATTAGGCAAAGCCATTTCCAAGCAAAGGAGATGTGCTGATCTCTGCTTCTCAGTAGACAGGCTGCAATTCCCACTCCACAATGGTATGTGGAGAAGGAGAATTAACTTGCATTTTCTCTGGTTCACCACTAGCAATTTCATTCCCCCTTTTGGGCTCCTGCTTCCACTCCCATTGCCTGTTCCTGAAAAACTCATTTTCAGACGCTCATTAGGATGGTGTGTCATTGGAGTGTCCTGCCTGATCCTCAGCACACTGTGTGCTCAGTTGTCCTACTGCCTTTAGAAGTGCCCCCAGAGAGGGTTTCTGCTATGCTCCCAGCCTTGCAACACATTTTGGAGAAAACCTGTGAGCTGAAGGGCAGATTGGCAGGCAGATTCAGATTGTTTTTCTTTTCTAGCTGGACATAGAGAAATAGGAAATCTTTAGAGACCTTGAAAAGGAAAAGTACTTCCCTCTGAATTGCTAAACCGATGGCATGGCTAAGAATAGCCTCTGAAGGGAGAGGGAAGATGAATGACATGAGGCATTCAGCACCTTTTCTTACTGTGCACTAGTTGTGAAATTTAAAAAGTGAAGTATCAAGGCACGTGCAGGCGAAGGGGAATGGCCAGTCACGCTGTGGACGTTTGGAGGAGTGTGTTATTATGTAAAGCAAATTGCGGAAAGGTTAGCAAATACCGCTGCTTCCCTCGGGAGCTCTTCTCTTGCCAAAGCCATTAGTGCACTGGCAGGATAACAGATCCTCTCTGCTAATTCTCTAGGTCATAAGCAAATTGAGACAGAAAAGCTGATCTGCTATCAATCTACATTAGGCACAGGAGTCCAGCTCACCTGTCCAGCAGCCACTGGTTTACAGAAAGTCTAAGGCTGGAATATCAAATTATAATTAAACTGATCCCATTTTGCTCACTGCTCAGGCAGGCTGGGCATAGAGCTCTGGGACAGGCCTGTACAATTCTTGCTGTCCCCAGGTGAGAGCACAGCACAGGGAGGGCAATTCCTCAGACAGTGCCCCGGGACTTCCACCGTGCTGCTTCATCCTTTCAGGGAAATCCACAGCCATGGTGTTGCAGCTATGCTCCATGTCCAGGGGCTCTGGGGTTGCGGCCCCACAGGGAGGGCTCGGATTCAGGCAGTTTGTGCTTACCTCAGAGTCTTGATGCCAGCTCACAGTTGTGCAGCTTGCAATTTGGAAAGGGACAGATCAGGGAAATGTTGCATATGGGATGTGGGAAACTCCTTCCCTAGAGAGGAAGGGGTGAGTGAGGGCAGGAGGAGGCAGAGTTTTTTCTAGAAACAACCCAAGTATCTCCCAGCATGGGCAGAAAGAGTTTTCGATAACCTCAATATAAACTGCTTAGTGCGATTAAAACAACCCGCTCTCATGGAAGGGAAAGCATTCCTCCCAGGGAGGATTAAGCCCAGGTCCGGAGCCCCTCCCTCCATGGACACACCAGTCTGTGGATGAGTACCCTGGGCATGGCAGGTGCTGGGACAGTGGTCTTCTCTGCCATGCGTGCAGAGAGGTTTAGCCTGGATATTAGGTAAAGGGTATTCCCACAGCAGGTGGTTGAGCACTTGAACAGGGTCCCCAGGGAATGGTCATGGCCCCAAGGCTGCTAGAGCTCAAGAAGCATCTGGACAACGCTCTCAGGCGCAGGGTGGATTTTGGTGTTCTGTGCAGGGCCAGGAGTTGATCCATGCAGATCCCTTCCAGCTCAGAATATTCTGTGCTTCTTCCATGATTTCAAACACAAGTGGTGCCTGCAAAACCTCCAGAGTCACATTTGCAGTGAACAAAGACACCCACCTGCACATCATTTCAAATCCTGCCTTTGATCTCAGGTTCCGGTAACAACCTTCTCCCCATCCGATTACTTGTCTTACAATTGACATAGAAATATTAAATTCCTAAGAACTAAAGCCCTTTCAAAGTATAACCTACTTTTAAAGTAGACAAGATTTATCGTGGAAGCATTTGCTTTCTAGTCCTTGACATTATCAAAGTCACTGATGCCTCATCAGCAGCTCCATAAATGAGGCCTCCAAACACAATGTCTAGTTGCCTTTTGCTGAGCACTGTTTGCTGGCTGAGCTCTGATGATGGCAGTCTGGCACAAGTCCAGATTTTTGTTGGTGTTGCATTTGGTCAGGGTGTGATTTCAGCAGAGGAACCCCAGCAAAGGCATTTGCCATTGCAGGGAAAGGAAGTCAAACAGCCATCGTGGAAGTGCTCCATCCCTGGAAGTGTTCAAGGCCAGGGCGAAGCAACCTGGTCTAGTGAAAGTGTCCCTGCTCATGGCAAGGGTGGAATGAGATGAGCTTTAAAGTCACTTCCAACTCAAACCATTCTGTGATTCCATGATCCTTCAGAAGCAGCAACAGCAGGACACAACTGAGCATAGAACAATTTGGTAAATGCTACTGTAGCAGGAGTCTTGACCTACAGATATCACTACAAAGTGACTATCCCAGAGGAGGACTTCCCTGTAAGGGTCACACCACTGCCTCACAGCCACATCCAGCCCCTTCTGCCTCCCTGGTGGCACTAGAGCTGGTCCTGGCTGAGCCCCTCTGACTGTGTGGCAGGTGGTGGCCCTGTCACCATCCCCTATGACTCTATAACCATGTGACCATGGTGTGCCGTTGGCATCCTTCTGCTGCCACACACTTCCAGGCGCAATCAAGTCTGTCCTGCACCCCTCTGACCATTGCTGAGTAGCAGAGGCAGCCGCTGGCAATGTGGGCTCACTGCTGCTAGCCACAGCATCCAGAAAACAGCTCAAATTAAAACTGGGAAACCTTTGCAATGGAGCAAGCACCAGGCTTCTGGTGGCGGCAGCAGCAGCAGCAGCGGCAGCAATGGTGCCCCTGGTCCACACCTCTGCCTGGTCCCAGCGCTCATCATAAATTGCTGCACTAACCTACATGGAGAGGCATTAACTTTCTCTCCTAAAACAAGGTGCAATTAGTTGGGCTTAAAAGAACACCAAGCGGTGCTAATTACTCTCTAAAAGATGAATAGATTTAAGCCAGAGAAGCAGAAAATTACCTTTGTGGGAGATCTGTTGCAGAGTTTAACTGAACAAGGATGGTAGCTGGATTGACAATGAAGAATTTGTCTTTTAACACCAGTTCACAAGCACCTTGACTATCGCCTTTTTTTTGCTCCTGGAAATCACCTAGAGTTTTAATTAATAATTAAATAATAAATAATAACGAGCTAATAAATAATTAATCAATATTTACTTAATAATTAATAAATAATATTTAATTAATATTTAATTAATAATAAATAAATAAAATTAATAAATATTCGCTAATGAATAAATAATAAATATTTAATTAAATAATTAATGATAAGTAATATTTAATTAGTATTTAATAGTATTAAATTATAATTAGTTAATAATAAAAATCTAATAAATAATAAATATTTAATTAAATAATGATTAACAAATAGTATTTAATAATAGTAGATAATATTTAATCATTATTTATTAATACTTAGTTAAACTAATACATATAAAGATAACAATATATCTTGTTAAAAGTAATTATAATTAATAATAATTTTATTATTTTAATAAAATGAGCAACACAAAGCAATGTAATAAAGAAAATCGTTATTATTTTAAACAAAATCAAACCAAAATAATAAAAATGAAAAAAACCCAGCTTTATTCCCGATATTTTAAACATTATCTTCAATCCAGAAACTACAAAACAGCTCCTCTCTGTCCTGCAGAAACAACAGCTCGTCTCCCTGTGCCACTCCAGACCCTGCACCCACCCTAGGGCCTATAAGCCCACCCCAGAGTCAATGTCCCAGCCCCACAGTGAATTCAGCAGCAGCCCTACAGTGGCTATCAAAGACGCAGACAAAATCCCAGCACTGCCAGCGTTTCAGCTCCCATGTTACGGTCCCATTATTTTGCCTCTACCCATCTTGTTCTATTTCCAGTCACAGGACCCAGCCCCAACATCCATATCACAGGCCTACAGTGATTCCAGCACACAGATCCTACAGTGGCAATTGCATTATCAGTCCCTATCCCAGCCCCACAGTGAATTCAGCAGCAGCCCTACAGTGGCTATCAAAGACGCAGGCAAAATCCCTAACCCTAACGCATTTCAGCTCCCATGTTACAGTCCCATTTTTTTGGCCCTACCCATCTTGTTCTATTTCCAATCACAGGACCCAGCCCCAACATCCATATCACAGGCCTAGAGAGATTCCAGCACACAGATCCTACAGTGGCAATCGCATTATCAGTCCCTATCCCAGCCCCACAGTGAATTCAGCTCTAGCCCTGGAGAGCCCTTCCCATCCCCAGTGATTTCAGCTCTTGGCCCACAAGCTTTATTTCACTGCAAGCTCTCTTCTTCCAGCTCCACATCCGCTTCTTTTTCCCCCTCTTTGGTAGGTGAAGCTGCTCCAGTTTGAGATAAAGGGTCTTTTTTCTTGGTTCCAGCTCTGAGGTTTCACCTCCAGGCTGAGAAATGCCACTCCCACCCCATCCCAACCCCAAAGCAATCTTTACTGTATTTACAGCCTGCCCCATTGTGTACCATTCTATGCTTGCTTCCCACATGTACAGTCAGTATCCCCTCAGAACAGTGTTTGCAGCAGTCCCCATACCAGCCCCAGTGATTTCAGTTTCAGTCCCACAAGCTTTATTTGACTGCCAGCTCTTGTGCTGCGCTTCTGCCTCCTCATCTTCCCAGCAGTGCCACATCATGCTGCTTTCTGGCTCTCCAGGCAGGATCTCTGTTTTAGCTCTAGCTCTCTGTGGTTTGAGTTTAGCTCTTGAACCCACATTCCAGCCCAAACCTGACCATCCTTACTGGAGGAACAGCTCTGCAAGGCCCTATCCCAGCCCATACTCTGACTTCAGCTCCAGCCACGCAGTTTGCATCCCAGCTCCATATTCCTTATCCCAGCCCCACAACAGTTTTATTCTAAACCCTACCATGTTTCTGTCTGCTCCAGCTCTGCTTCCTCAGTTCCAGCTCCTCAGCTTCCCACTACTGGTGGCTGAAAGCTGCTCCTGCTTCTCACTGCAGCCCGGGGCTGTTGATAAGGCCACAAATCAGTTATTATTATCACTCCAATGTCTCTAGATACTGTCCTACCCACCCTAATGGGAGCCCAACTTTGGGGCCACTTGAGGCCTCAAGCCCAACAGGTACCTTCCCCTTCCCCCTGGGTCTCAGCCCAGCACTTGCCCAAAGGCCCCCCCCAGGCAGAACCAGGGGCTGGGAATAGCCATTGGGCCCCTGCTCCCCCATCCCAAAAGGTGCCCTTGGGCCCTCCCAGCCCCCAGACCCTCAGACTCTCCTTGGTACCAGCAGACAGGGGCTGCTAATCCCCCAGGCACCTCCTGCAGGCCCTGAGCTGCAGCTCCATCCCCTTCCCCCATGACATTTATCCAGCTCCAGCCTCAGTATTTCCATTGCCCCACATTGGTTTATGCATGATTCCAGTGCCAAGGTCTTTATTCCACACCCTGGGGCTTTATGTCTCCACTGGTCCCACAATGGGTGTTTCAGCCCCAGCCCCACAATCTCTACTGAATTAACATCAGCTATCCAGCAAAAAAGCCCCTAAAGTAATTAATTTTAATAATTAATTAATTAATAATATTTAATTAATAATTAAATCATAAATAATAATGAACTCATAAATAATCAATATTTTATTAATTAATAATTTATATTTATTTAAGATTTAATTAATAATAAATAAATAAAATTAATAAATATTCGCTAACGAATAAATAATAAATATTTTATTAAGTAATTATTAATAAATATTTAATTAATATTTAATAGTATTAGATAATTAGTAAATAACAAACTAATAAATAATTAATATTTAATTAATGATTAACAAATAGTATTTAATAATAGTAGATAATATTTAATCATTATTTATTAATACTTAGTTAAACTAATACATATAAGGATAACAATATATCTTGTTAAAAGTAATTATAATTAATAATAATTTTATTATTTTAATAAAACGAGCAAAACAAAGCAACGTAATAAAGAAAATCATTATTATTTTAAATAAAATCAAACTAAAATAATAAAAACGGAAAAAACCCAGCTTTATTCTCGATATTTTAAACATTATCTTCAATCCAGAAACTACAAAACAGCTCCTCTCTGTCCCGCAGAAGCAGCAGCTCGTCTCCCTGTGCCACTCCAGACCCCGCACCCGCCTCCGGCCGCCCGAAAAGCCCAGGACGTGGCAGAAAGAATTGGCCACGACCGGCCCCGCCGCCCTAGGACACCGCCAGCCCCCAGATGCTGGCCCCAGCAGACGCGGGCATGGCGCCCGACCTCAACGGCGCTCCCCAGTTCAGTGAGCGCAGGGCTCCCGTCCTGGCGCACCGGCGCTCCCTGGATCGCTCACGCCACCGCTCGCCGCCGCCTCGCCGCCGCCTCTCCGCCGCTGCCCGCCGCCGCCCCTCCACCGCTCGCCTCCGAACTAAAGCCCGCACCCCTCCAGCTCACGCTATTTATAGCCCACGGCCGGCCAGCCCAGCCAATCACAGCCCGAGGCAGCGCCGGGCCCGCCAATCCCAGCCCGCCCGTTCCCGCCGCGCTCGCCTCCGCGACCCCCCGCTGTCCCCTCAGGCCCCGCTCCCGCGATCCCGCCCGCTCCCCCCCTTCTCCCCGTTTCTTTGGGCGAAGTTACAGCCGGGACCTGAACGGGGAGCCCCCGCCCACCCTTCCCGGGACCCAGCAGCACCTCTCGGGGCTGCGGCAGCTCGGCTCCGCCGGCTCCCAAAGCGACAGCGGCCGGAGCGGCACCCCAGCAAAATGGGGGAGCGGGAACGGGCCACAACTGAGCGGGCTGAGCTTGGCGGGACCGCGCCTGGATTCAAAGGGCGGCTGTGATTGGCCACCTAGAACCCTGACCTAGAACCCTGACCTAGAACCCTGACCTAGAACCCTGACCTAGAACCATAACCTAGAACCCTGACCTAGAACCATAACCTAGAACCCTGACCTAGAACCCTGACCTAGAACCCTGACCTAGAACCATAACCTAGAACCCTGACCTAGAACCAATCCACCGGGATTGGCGGAAGCTTTGAGGCTGCGGCCCATGGGAGCGCGAGGTGCTCAGTTGGGCGGAGCCAGGGGTGCTCGCAGGGTCCGCGGTCGCCCTGGGCCCCGCTCGCCAGACTCCCGTCCCCTTCTCCGGCCCTCTCTATTGCCCTGGTCCCGCCTAAAAGGCCCCCGCAGAGCCTCTATCGGAGCGCCCCAGCGGCACTCGGGGCAGGGGGCGGGGAGGGGCGTAGCCACCAGCTCGCCCGGGTGTGGTGCCAGCTCGCAAAGCTGCGATGGCAGCGCGGAGCAGGGAGCGGCGGTGGGGAGGGCGTGCACAGCTCGCTGCGGGCTCTGAGCGCCTCTTCCCTCGCAGCGTTCCTCTTCTGCGGGGACTTGGACTGCCCGATTAGGTGCTGGCCGAGGTAAACACCTTAGCAAAATACCTAAGTGCCCGCCCCTCTCCTGCTGCGGGTCCGCTGCTCACCGTCCTTCTTCCCGCAGTCCGTCCGTGAAGCTGAAACTGATCTGCCGCCTACCGCTGCTGCTATTCTTAGCCGCCGGCCTGCACGGCCGCCGCTCCTTTTAGCGCAGTGTCCCTGCTCCCAGCCGTGTCACTTTACACACTTAACGCTATTTCACCCCTCCCTGCTATTTACAGACACCGCCCCGCTCACTCCCTCCCCAGGCTCGGCAGCCGCGGAACTGCCGTAGCTCCCGCTGCCGCCTCCCCCCCGTCACCCAGCGGAGCGGGGCAGGGCCCCGGTCGGGGCACAGTGGCAGTACCGCTCTCTGCCCACAAGACCTCAACATAACATAACTGACTCAAAGGCAGCTCACACAAGAAGGGAAAGAGGAAAGAAAAAAACATCTGCGAAGCTCAAAAGCAGAAACTCTGTATCCGTGTGCACTAACATTCATGATTCTTTACATTTCCATTTTTTCTTTACATTTGACTTCATCCCCAGCAGTTGTCTAAGAAATAATGTTATTAAATCTTTGTTTCTCTTGGTACACCGTGAGAACTTGGTGTTGCTCTGAATGTATGGCTTTGGCTATGCTTGTGGACATGTAAAGTCAGTACTTGGAGTCTTCTGGACACATAATGGGCAAAGTGTGTCGGAGTGGATAAATTGCTGTTCTGTACATCTGTAGTGGTGCTGAGTTTTCCTTTGGTTAAGGAGACCTTAACCACGTTCACTGTGGGGAAAGCTGATGGACTCCTGACTGCAGGGCTGGGGTGATGATGCTGCCTTCTGCATGCCTTTCCTTTGTGGACACAAACCAGTGGAAAAGCAAGGCCCTGAAGCAACCAGGATCCTCCTGAGAGGGCCACTCCGTTCCAGCAGCAGTGCTGAACACACTCCCCCTCCTCTCCCAGTCCTGGCCAGCGCTACAGCATGCAGGGGGAGCTGCCTGGGGAAAATGGAATCTTGGCCCTGCTCCACCAGGTACCAACCTCTTCCTCTGCTAGACAATGTGCCTTCACACAAAAGACAAGTCCCCAAAGGATGGGCCTTGCAGGCTCTTGCCTTGGAGTGGGAGCAGCTCCACCCTGCTTTTATTCTGCTGACTGTGTGAGTGTGCTGCCTCTCCCTGATGAATTAATCTTGATCTGTGGTGTCATAAAATACGCTCTTCTGATTTTATTATATTCATCTAAGGTTGTATTTCTTCTTAGCTTTAGATTTCTCGTTAACATGAGATGAAAGTGGAAATATCTGCTCTGTGTTTTCAAGATGCAGACGGTCCCTGTACAGCTCAGTTTGGGTGTGTGGTTTGCCTCATATTCTCACAAAAACATGTTGAAAGGGCAGGAATAGTGAATGAGTTATAATAAGCAAACTACTCCCTGCTGTGAGAGTAAATTAAAAACTTGCAGTATCTTTGTCTAAATTGCAAACTAACCAGCGAATCTTGTACTTTGGAGACTTGAATTAAGGGCTTTAGTCCTCCTGTTATTTAAAATCTGATGATGATTCTGATTTCTCTGCTTTTTCCATGTCTGTGAGGGACCAATAAGGCTACAGAGTCACAGACTGAGAAGTATCTGTAATGATTTAAATGACCTAAACCTAAGGAGAGAGTACTGAAGTGTTCAAAAGAGAACCCAAACCTTTCCAGCTGATGAGCTCTGAGGAAATATTAGCTGATCGTTCCATTGTGGCTCATTTATTTAAATCAGATCCTGGTGTCTTCTGTAGTGTGGCCAGCACTTGTCAGCAGCCATTTAGTGTGATATATTGGTGGCAAACTTCTTGTCAGGATGTTGGTTGATAGCAGCAGTAAAAACTGCTGAACGCAGCAAAGAGATTTAAACATGCTCAAGTGTTTTTTAAAATGCTTGTCAGGTACCTTTCTGTGGCTGTGTCACACCTAATGGGCTGTAAAGATGTCACTATAAATCAGTGCTGAAAATGGGACTGGGTACTAAATGCAGGGGTATAAGGAAGGGCAGAGAGAAGAGATCCTTGGGAGGCATTTTGGAAAACTGCTGTGAGGCCAGGAGGCCTTCGGTTCATCCCCAGTGATGCCACGGTTGGCTTAGTCCTGCCCAGCAGCGACAATCCAAGTGTTACATGGACAGTTTTTCTCCCAGCTTCTCTGCCCCAGGAGGCCTACTCCCAACAGGAGGAGATGAAAAGAAGCCTGGACTTCTTTTTGAGAAGGAAATTTTAGGAGGCTCTGTGCCAGCTAAATTCCTGGCTCAGCTGACGGTTCACGGGGCAGCCTGACTTGGATCAGAACCAGCCAAAACTGAGTCCTCATGCCTAAATATGTCCTGCTTCCTGTAGTTTATCCCTGCCTTGCTCTTTCTGCTGCACATTTCCTCCCTGTTGTTCATTTTCCAGGGACAAGAATTAGTTCCTTCAGCCAGGCAGACTTGGCCTCTGGCAGCATCCAGTACATCCACACCAGTGAGGAGGAAAAGCACACGGATGCCTTCACCTTTTCTGTGTCTGATGGGACAAACGAGGTCAGTCCCAGCCTGACTTTTGCCTGAGTGGGCAGATGTGGCTGTTCCTCGTTCTCCTGCTGTGGGATTTCCCACATCGCTCAGGTCAGGGAGGGAGGAAGGCCTGTGCAGGGAACAGGGAGCCACCTGCCCTGTGGGCTCACCAAGAGCTGAGTGCCTGGTTTTCAGCTGCTTGCCAACTGTTCCTGGAGCTCAGCTTTGATCCAGTGCACTGACAGCGTAGTGACGACAGCTAGCCCCTGGAGAAATGCCTTTTTCCTGCTTTCTGAAAGAGAAGAAGTCTAGCTGCACATAGAGGGAGAGGGGAAAAACTGAGTGAGAGAGGGAGGGAAAGTGGATGTCCATAAATATCACAGAAAGAGGGAGAATTAATGAGTGGAGAGGGATAAAGAAGTGATCTGGGCTTAGCAGCTCAGACAAGGCTGAAATGAAGAGACCCAAACTGGGGATCGCTGTGCTCTTGCGGTGAAGTCACACTCTTGGAAGGCTGAATTCGGCAAGGGAAGCTTTTCTGCCTGTCCCAGGTGAGCCAGACATTTGACATCACCATAAACCCCGTGGATGACTCCTTGCCCATTGTGCAAATCTTTGGGATGACAGTTCAGGAAGGGGTGAGAAAAACCATCACGGAGTTTGAGCTCAAAGCGACAGATGCTGACACAGAGGTAAGGCAGGACCACCCCCAGCCTCCTTGCTCCCCTCTTGTGCTGCACATCTGGGCTTGTGTTTAAAGACTTAACGCTGAATTTATGCTCAGCATGGATGGAAATGGCACTTCCTCTTCTTCCTGGGTCTGGCCAGAGGCTGAGCTGTCTAACACTGGCTCTATCTCACTGCTGTTTCCCCTGCAGCAAGAGATCTGGCTGCCTGAGCCAAAATCCTGCCCCAAAGGTTTTTGCCCTGACAGAAGTGGCAAGGGACACACTGCCCGGAATGGCGGCAGGACTGGGGGCTGCTCTTGTGTTCGTGGAGCAGGCACAGGGGTGGGTGGGAGCTGTCTCAGACCAGCTGAAGCAGGAATTCGGTGGGATGTGCCTTGTTTTATAGGGAGACACCTACAAAACAAAATCCCTTGGGAGAGGGACAAGGACAGGGCGGGGCTCAGGGGGAACCAGGAATGTTCTGTGCTAACCCTTGTGTTGGGAACACCAACGCAGGGGAGCTGCCCGGCCAGAATCCCTGTCCGGGCCTCCTGAGCTGGAAGGGCAGTGTCCTGAGGTCGTGTCCCCAGCTTTGCCCCTCCATGTCTGGGCACAGGTGGAGTCCCTGATGTTCGGGGCGGTGCAGCCGCCCCGGCACGGGCTGATGGAGCGCAGCGGCTGCGGGCAGCGTCCTCTGCAGGCCACCACCTTCACCATGGATGACATCACATCTACCAGAAGCGCGGCAGCTGCAGGCACCGCGGCGGCAGCGCGCTCAGGGACCGCTTCACCCTCACCGTCTCCGACGGCACCAGCCCCCTCTTCGTGGTGCAGGAGGGAGGGAAGAAGGTCAGGGAGGAGAAGGGATGGGAGGGGGCCTTGGGAGCTCACAGGGAGCTGCCTCCTCTCGGGGCAGGGGGGACTGAGATGCTGACTGAATGTTCTCAGTCACGTCTTTGCTTCTTCCCCTCCCTGCAAACTCTGCCCTTGCTGCCAGCAGAGCCGAAGGGAGCCGAGCTGGTGACGTGATGGCTGAGGCTCTGACTCGCACAGTAACCCCCGTGTCTCTGAACTGTTGTCAGGTGTGGCCCACATCATGTTTAAGGTGGAGATCATGTCCAACGAAGACCGGGAGTGGCACGAGTCCTTTTCTCTGGTGCTGGGCCCAGATGATCCTGTGGAAGCAGGACCTAGGGACCTGCTGATTCAAGGCTGAAGTGAACCTTTAAGAAATGAGGAACGGGTTGAGTATGGAATTATCAGAGCGCAGCACAACTCGCTGCCTGTTGGGGAGGGTGAAACAGGGAAACCTTATGAATGTGATTGTTTGGCAGAACATTCTGAAAAAAGAAGGCTAGAATCGAAGTAGAAATGAAAGCCTGCTTTGAGTCATAAGATACAGAGTACTGGTTACTATATGACCAGAGAACAATAGCCTAGCCAGCTAAAGGAAAATCCCTGCTGATAAAACAATGCCCTTCTGCTGACAGAAAGCCCAAAGGCCAAGAAGCAAGGAAAGAACTTGTAAAGCTCGTAGAGCCTCAAATGCAACACTGTATGTAAAGTCTTTAGTGGGTGTATCTCATAGTGATTGGATACTGGGAATTAGAATATTCACTGTAGAAAAAGATACATTGGATTGTGACAAGAACTTTGCTCTCTTAGCTTTTCACTCTTAAACCTCTCTCTCTTAACCTCTCTCGTACCTCTTAACCTCTCTCGTACCTCTTGGCTCTTCTCTCTTACCCCTTTACTCCTCTCTCAGCTCCCCTCTCCCCCTCTCTTACCTCTTCCACTCTTTCCCTCTTGGTTTTTCCCCTCTTACCCCTCTCTTGTCTCCCCCCTCTCCTAAGCCTCCCTGGTTTCCCCCGCTCTCCCTCTGTTGCTCTTACTCCCTCCCTCCCCTTTTCCAACCTCTCCTCCCCTGCTCTCCCCCCTCCCCTGGACCATGTGGGTGCCGAGGCTGGTGGTGGACACAGGTCTCCCCTCTCTTTACCCTTATAATAAATTGCTTATACCTGAACAGCTTGACCCTGGAGAAGTCTCTCACCGCAAGCGAGCATTTTACACAGCAATATCTAAGCAATGATTTCTAAACATTTATCCAAGCTTAAACAGCTTATTCCTAATTATCACCACCTTTATAACCAGCGCTCACCTGCCCCTGCAATACACAGGCACAGGGTGGGCACTGCAGTTATTTACACAACAGAACAAGTAACATACCAAATTAAACACCCAGCACTGTACCTCACTTTTGGAAACAAAACCTGGGCACACACTTTAGTGTGCAAAACCCCTGTAAGAATAAAACCTGCTCTAAATATCTTAGGCATCAAGACACAGACACGCCTATGAAATTCAGTGCAGCAGTTACAAAAAAAGGAATTATTTCCTTAACTTGTGAATAATCACCTCTAAGATTCTGTGATGCAGTTGCCACTGCACACAGCCACAAGCGGCCTTTTTATTAACAGGCAAAATAACAAAGGCAATCCCAATTTCTCCCTTCTTGTCTGCAAAGAAACAGAGAAGGGAGAGATGCTTCTCAGAGGAGCATGGTAAAAAGACACATGGTGTAGAATATGGAACAGCTGATGGTTCAGCATCTCTTCTACTGCAAGATCCAGGGGATAGCTGATGATACCTTGGAGGCAGGAGTCACAAAAGCTGCCGGAGAGGGAATAGAAAGGAGCTCAATGCTATCTGCTCTTACGTTTTAGCACTGTGACCTTTACCTTAACTTACAGTTAAGTGTTTCTGACAGTGTAAAATCCCTTTTGTTTTGATTTTAACAGAGTACAAGAATTCAGTGATGAAGTAACAGTGGCATACAGCCTTTAATTTCCCCTGGTCCTCTCACCCAGCAATGAGGTCTCACAACAACAGTACAACAATAAATAGTTATAGAAGGTAACTCACTGTGCTGAAGAGTTCTTCAGAAGGATGGGAGCCACAATTGAGGCAGATCCTTGGACAGACAAGCCAGAGGTGTTTAGGCCTTGTGTTTCCTCGTTACCCCAGAACCAGCCCCTAAAGGGGAACACAAAGTTCACAGGCTTGTATTTGGAATTAACACCATATAAAGAACAAAACATCCTAAAAAAGCTACATATCATAGAAATAAACCAGCTACCTTCTTTATGCCGCTTTTCTGTGGAGCCACAACTTCACAGAAGTAGATCTTGTTCTATCAATACAATGTTTTATTATTGATGGGCTTGTTGAAATCAGAGTGAACTCCAAGCACCCAGATATTCACAGCAGGCAAACATCTCTCTGAATACAACTGAAAAGGCCAGAAGGGCTGCTCCATGTTACCTCTGATAGCCACGTTTGTCTCTAGAGTACATCAGATGATCAATGCACGGCCTTGAATCTATTTTTTTCCCCCCGTGTTCCTCCTTTCCATCCTTCTGCATAGCCTTGTAGCAGATAAATCTGTTCAATAAAGGGCCCAGCTGACTGTGAGCAGAAGGCAAAGCAGAGGATTTGTCAGCATGAAAACCCACACTGCAAAGATGAACGAGCATCAGGGGCAGTTAAAAATCTGCTAGAAATTAGTGCTAATGTCACACTACCCTCTCTTCCCTGTTTTCCATATCCAAAAGGAAAGGAAGTTGTGTGTGAGCCAGAAAAGCTAAAAGGGTTGGGCAATGTGCTCACCTGCCATCCCACACAGCTCGGTGTGACTTAATGCACCAAACACAAGGGAATCGTAGACAGCTAGGCAATAGACACCACGAAGCACACAGGTTTTCAGTGCTGTCAGCAGCTGCAAGGGGAGGATTGCCTCCGAGAAACATACCAAAACAATGAAAATGAAAAAAAACCAAATTAACATCTATTTCCACCACACATGTTTAAATTTATATACTATATCCATTTATATATGACAAGCAATATATAAAGTATCAAAATATATTATTTTCACATGTATACATATGTTATTATATATTAAATATATTATATACATTTTAATGATATATATTTATTATATATATAATACATATATTAAATAAATATATATAATATATATTAAATATAAATCTGTTTGTATATATTGGCATTACTTATATATCTTTACTTTTCTGGTTGCACATATGTCTATATCTTTATATATTTAATATACATTTCTATGTTTTTATTTTTGTAGTATTTATTTAAAAGCCCCAAAGCTAACCTAATAAAAACCAAACAGTCCCTTTATATTAAACGGTATTTAAAAATATTTTAATATATAATTTTTATCATATTTATATACCTTGTTGATATACATAACACATAACATATCCTAAAATATATCATATTACCATCTCTATGTACAGAAATCATATTATAGATTATAAATCAATATATATGTATATATTTCTATTACTTATTTTTACGCCTACATATATATGTCTATATATATATATTTCTCTATACCTTTATATATTCATTCTTTAAATATTTTATTTATTTGTATTTTTCTTATTTATTTAAAAGCCCTGCCTCTAACTAAATAAAAACCAAGCAGCCCCTTTATCTTCAATATTTTTTAATATCTATTTTGATCATCTTTATACTTACAGGTATATACTCAGTTGATAACCTGCCCCCGCCCCACCCGCCGCTCTCACTGTTCCGGCACACAGAGCAGCCACCTCCTCGGGCTGCTTCGGTCCCAGGGCCGGGGAGCGACCGATCGGTCCCGATGCCATTGGGGTTTCCGCCATTTCCCCGGGCCGTGGGGGAGAGAACGGAGCGAGAGGAGCGGCAGCAACGTACGGGTCATCGCGAGTGCTGTAAGCCCCAGAACACGGCCACGGCAAGGACCCCGGCAGAGAGATGCGTCTTTACCGCTGCTTGTCGGCGCCCGACCGGCTCGCGCCTGGCCCGGGCGCCGCCGAGCGCACAGCCCGTGTCCGCACGGCCGGAAAAGCCACGGAAAATTGCACCGGAGTGGCGTCGGCGCCGGGGTGTTTGTCAGGCAGTCGAAAGCATGCACCCACTGCCCGGGGGTCCTTCCATTTTCCCGCCTTTTTGGCCGCCATCCTTGGAAGGTCAAGCCAGCCACGACCAGGCAGCCATCTTGTGCGTGTCATGACATCACTTCTGCTCTTCCTCGCCACCATCTTTGTTGTGGCTAAAGCCACTTCCGGCTGAGTGGCCATCTTTGTTATGGCACAATTAAGGCGCCCGCTGCTCTCAGCACGTCTGTCTAACTTACTTGCCTGAACGAAAAACCTGCCGACGCCGCCCGACTCCGAGCACTCCGCCCAATTTTCCGCCGCCTTTCCCGGGGCGAGGATGATGGCAGCGGGGCTCAGTGGCTCTGTAGCTGGGTGGCGGCCCCGCCTGCAGCGGCAGGCATTGGAGTCAACGCCTCTGCCAAGGTCCTCCCGGCCGGCTCCTGCAGGGGGGGTCCCGACGCGGCTCGGCTCGGTTCGGCTCTTTCCGGCCCGCTTCGGCTCGGCTCGGGCCCGCACACTTCGGCTGGGCTCGGCCCCGCCAGGCCCCACCTGGCTAGGAGCACAGCTGCAGTACCGCTCTGTGCCCACAAGGCAGCAGCACTGACGCAGAGCTCAGCCCGGGGTGGGCGGGGGGCGCCCCTGCACGTGCAGAGAAGCGAGGCAAGAAACCACGTGTGCAACCCCCTTCCAAAAACTCCTCTCCAAGGAACTCCCCAAAAAACTCCCCCATCGAAACTTAGCAAGCCCTGCCTCTAACCAAATAAAAAACAAAATACCCCTTCATTTAATTGTATTTAATATTTATTTCTATCATATTGATCTATATCTATACACATAGATATAATGCATAATCAATATAAAAATATATTCACGTCTATCCATATATTTTTCATATTGAATATTAATCTACTTGTCTAGTTTTAGATTACTTGTATTTATTTGTTTTTATTTCAATATATATAGCTCCCTATATTTATAACTTTATTATAGATGTGTATATTTTCATTTCTATATTAATCATTTAAAAGCCCTGCATCTCAGCCTCTAACCAAATAAAAAACAATTAAACCCTTGTTTTAAATGTTTTTAATACCTATTTCTATAATATTGATCTTCTATATTTATACACACAGATATAATGCATAACAGATATTAAAGTACATTACCATCTATCTGTATAGCTTTCATACTGATTATTAATTTACTTGTCCAGATTTGGATTACTGGTATTTATTTCTTTTTTATGGCTCTATCTATCTATCTATCTATCTATCTATCTATCTATCTATCTATCTATCTCCCTATATTCATTTCTTTATTATAGATGTGTATATTTTCATTTCTATATTATTCACTTAAATGCCCTGCCTCTAAGCCTCTAACCAAATAAAAAACCAAAAGTCCCTTCATTTAACTCTTTGTAATATTTATTTCTAGCATATTGAACTTCTTTATTTATACACATAGATATAATACATACCAGATATTAAAATATATTATATTAGCATCTATCCATATAGTTTTCATACTGAATATTAATCTACTTTTCTAGATTTAGATTACTTGTATTTATTTCTTTTTTATGGGTCTCCATATATATATATATATATATAACCCTATATTTATTTCTTTATTATAGATGTGTATATTTTCATTTCTATATTATTGATTTAAATGCCAGGCCTGTAACCAAATAAAAAACAATAATCCCCTTCATTTAAAAATTTTTAATATCTATTTTTATCATATTGATCTTCTTTATTTATGCATACAGATATATTGCATAATAGATATTAAAATTTATTATATTAACATCTACCCATATAGTTTTCATACTGAATATTAATCTACTTGTGTAGATTCGGATTACTTGTATAGATAACTTTTTTATGGCTACATATATAAATATATATCTATCTCCCTATATTTATTTCTTTATTATAGATGTGTATATTTTCATTTCTATATTATTCATTTAAATGCCGTGCCTGTAACCAAATAAAAATCAGTAATTCCCTTGATTGAAATAATTATATCTATTTCTATAATATTGATTTTCTTTATTTATACACACAGAGATATAATGCACAACAGATATTAAAATACATTACCATCTATCCATATATTTTTCATATTGAATATTAACCAGCTTGTCTAGATATAGATAATTTCTATTTATTTCTTTTTTATGGCTATATCTCTTTATCTCTCTATCTCTCTCTTCTCTCTTTATCTATCTATCTCCCTGTATTTATTTCTTTATTATAGATGTGTATATTTTCATTTCTATATTATTCAGGTAAATGCCCTGCCAGTAACCAAATAAAAAACAAAAATCCATTTGATTTAAATATTTTTAGTATCTATTTATATCATATTGATCTTCAATATTTATACACACAGATATGTTGCATAATAGATATTAAAATTTATTATATGAACCTCTATCCATATAGGTTTCATACTGAATATTAATCTACTTGTCTCGATTTGGATTACTTGTATTTATTTCTTTTTTAAGGCTGTGTATATATATATATATCTCTATCTCCCTATATTTATTTCTTCATTATAGATGTGTATGTTTTCATATTATTCATTTAAATGCCAAGCCTTTAAATAAAAAACAAAAACCCCCTACATTTAAATATTTGTAAAATTTATTTCTATCATATTGATCTTCTTTATCTATACACATAGATATAATACATACCAGATATTAAAATATATTATATTAGCATCTATCCATATAGTTTTCATACTGATTATTACTTGTCTAGACTTGAATTACTTGTATTTATTTCTTTTTTATGGGTCTCGCTATATATATATATATATACATATATCACCCTATATTCATTTCTTTATTATAGATGTGTATATTTTCATTTCTATATTATTCATTTAAATGCCCTGCCTCTAAGCCTCGAACCAAATAAAAAACCAAAAGTCCCTTCATTTAACTCTTTTTAATATCTATTTCTATCATATTGAACTTCTTTATTTATACACATAGATATAATACATACCAGATATTAAAATATATTATATTAGCATCTATCCATATAGTTTTCATACTGATTATTAATCTACTTGTCTCAATTTGGATCACTTGTATTTATTTCTTTTTATCTCTCTCTCTCTCTATATATATAGAGCTATCTAGCTTCCCTATATTTATTTATGTATACATTTATTTCTCTTTCTAATATTCTGCTTTTTGAAATTTGCATTTCTTTCTCTTGGAAACTCTCCAAATTCATTCAGCTAACATGTCAGAATGACAAAAATATAAATCCCTACTCAACCCTGAGTTCAGAACACGCTCGTCTCTATGAAACTTAGGCACAAAAATTTCTCTCACTGCATTTTAATACCTCAGGGATGCACACATGTGTTTTATACACTCCCATTTTACAGGGAAGTAAGAGGTGAAAAGACAAAACCCACTTTCTTAATCCTCAGCTGTTCCTGACATAACAAAACCCTAACGACGGAGTGCACAGAGAGGGGGTTCCTTTCCAAGGGAATTTAGAGAGGTCAATTCCTGTTCCGTGCCAATACCTACCGTAAAAACCAGAACAAACCCACAGGTTTTTGGATTCTGCACCCAGCCCTCCCAGGGAATTTCCTGGCAGCTCGGGGTCCCCTCTGGGCAAGGGTACCCAGCACGAGCCCTCCCCGTTCCCCGCTCACCTTGCTCCTCCAGCGCAGTGTGTCCCTCCCTCTGGTGGGGACCTCGGTGCGCCCCAAGGGACATGGGAGCCCCCCAGTCTCCATCCCGTCCCCCTCAGCCTTTGCTCCTCACCCCCAAAGAAGGCAGAGAACAACTCCAACTGCCGAGGACAGCAGCACCTTGCTTTATTGGAAGCCTTTCTAGGTCTGGACTACAGGGCTGGGGTGATAGTGTTGCCTTCTGCATGCCTTTCCTTTGTGGACGCAAAGCCCTGAAGCAACCAGGATCCTCCTGAGAGGGCCACTCCATTCCAGCAGCAGTGGAATGGTGGTGGTTGTGTTTTTCTGGTTCACATTTGGTGTTGTGCATTTATTTTTAGGTAACTATGGTGGTTCATGTGTATTTCTGGTTCGATATGGTGGTCTGCAGATGCATTTTGGGTTGAATATGGTGATGTGCATTTATTTGTGGTTAAAAATGGTTGTGCTCATGCATTTCTGGCCAAACGCGGTGCTGTACATTTGTGTGGTTTCCGGATGCTGTGCCACACATGTTTTGGTGGGCCTGGGTGGCATGGTTTATTTGGAGGGCTGTGTGGGTTGGTTAGTGGATGGTACAGCAGTGTGCATGTGCTGATGCGGTGTGGTGGATTTACATGGCTGCCGTGATGTATGTACTATTTATTGGAAATATTGGCAATATGATTTTGGTGAACATGGAAGGGTGTTGCTGTCATCCGTCACCTTGCAGTAGGGGGTGAAAAAGCATACATAATATATAAGCATATATAACATCTATACATATCTTATTCATATTGAATATTAATCTACATGTCTATGTTTATATTACTTATATTGCTTTTTTATATGGATCTCTTAATGTATTTATTATAGATTTGTACATTTTAATTTCTATATTATTTATTTATTTAAAAGCTCTACCTCTAACCAAATAAACACCAAACAGCCCCTTTACCTGAAATGGTAATCAAACATTTTTTTATGTCTATTTTTATCAAATTTATATTTATATACTACATTGATATATGTATAATGCACAATAGATATTTTTCCTGGTTTATGGTAAATTTGGGAGAAAAGTTTTGAAGGGGGTTTTTAATAAAGAAAATTTAAGTGGTTTTTTTATTTTGTTTAATTGGTTTGGGAAAAGATTTCTTTGGAGGAAAATTGAAAAAAATGTTTATTTAATGAGTAAAGTATTTATTATTATAAACAAATGACTAATAAATAATAAAATTAGTTGTTTGAAGAGATGGTCAATTTAGAAAGTTCTTGTTGGGAAGTGTAGTTTTGTTTGTTTAGTTATATATCAGTTTTTTTGGTGTTGCAAAGTGTTGAGGCCCAGACCCCCGAGGGCTGGATGTGTGAGTTTTTGGTGTTTGCATTTTTAGTTTAGAGTACATTTGAATACAGTTAAAAGAAAGAAAATATATATATAGTTTGGAGAATTTTTTTCTTTTAGTTTGTTAAAAATTAATTCAAAGAAAGGGAGACTTTTGTTTTGTTGTAGATAATATCGTTTGGAGAAAGATGTGGGGGAATGAGTGTTGTTTTTGAAAATAACTTGTGTGGGGTGTTTTGTTTCTTTTGGAAATTAGTTATATATATAGACAGATAAGAGTAGAGACATTGAGTAAAAAGTGAGGCTTATATGTATTTTTTATTTAACGCTTAGACTTTTTTTGAGGTAC
Organism: Cyanistes caeruleus; assembly: GCF_971803275.1. Lineage (NCBI taxonomy): Eukaryota > Metazoa > Chordata > Aves > Passeriformes > Paridae > Cyanistes > Cyanistes caeruleus. Next base: position 47,711 of record NC_141704.1, read on the forward strand.
ATATTTTTTGAGGTATATATTGTGTTATTTTTTCGTATTATTTATGATGTGTCATTTGGTTTTTGAGTTAAGACAATTTTATGGAGTTTTTTCTATTTAACCTGGAATTGATTTTAATTGCTTTTTTAAATACATTTTTTTATTTGTTACTGGGACTTTGGTTTTGTTAATGATACATCAGGGGCTTAGATTGGGTAGGGTTAGTTTGCTTGGTGGAGTTTGGGGTGTTAATGAATTAGGTGGCTTTTGCTAGATGTTTTTTAATATTTGAAAGACTTTTTTATTTAATGCTTTTAAGATGGTTTTTAATAGTTTTTTGGTTTGGTGGTTTTTTTTGTACTTGGTGCATGGTAGGGGATATGGTATATTTACTGAATATTATGGTTTTTAGTTTAGGTGTTAATAAGGTTGTTTTTGAAATGAGTTTTAAGGTTAAGTATGATGTTTTGAGTAGCAGTGTGAGGTATAGGGTACATTTTTATTTATTTAGTGATTTTTTTTATTATTGTGAGTATGTAGTGTTTATTTTGGTGTGTTTCAGGTACAGTAATGTAGCTAATTTGTTAGGTTTCTTATATTTCTATTTGGATTATTGTTTCTTAGAGGGGGTTCATTTGTTCGATTGTAGTATGTTTTAAACATGGATAATTTGAAAAGCATTATTTATGGTTAAATTTATTGTTTGGTTTTGTGTTTATTTGGAGATAGTATTTTTATTTTGATGATTCAAGGTATTATGAGATTATTGAGTTAAAACCAAATTGTTCCTGTATGGTTAATTACAGTTTATTTTTGATTTTTTTATTTTTTGTAGTTGCATGTACCTGTTTATTTGGTGGTTTTTATTAGTTGTATTTTTGGGGATATGAATATTTATATGATGGATTTTTAAAGGTAGTTTGTTTTTGTAGTGATTTCTTATATTTTAGTAGTTTAATTTTTATTGTTAATGAGGTCTTTATTTTTATAGAGCATTGATTATTATTTATGAATTAGAAAGTAGCAATTTGGTTAGGTTGTTTTTAGTAATGCTGAGGGCTCATTGAATGGTTTTCAGTTTAGTAAGTTCTTGAGGTTTTTTTAAGCAGATTTGGTTGTGTTAGGTTTTATATAGCTTTTTGTGTTTTGTTTTACTTTTATGATGTGGTATGAATTATTAGTAAAAAGAGTGTAGTGGGGTTTTTTGTTCCTCTTCTAATAAACAGGGTATAATTACTAATATACTTTTAAAACATGTTACTGGGATTGGGATGTAGGGTAGGCCAAAGAAACAATAAACTAAAGCTATTTGGTACAAATTTCAGTGCTTTTATAAAGTTTTTATCCACCATTATTACTGAGCTTAGCTTAACAGCTATTTTAATCTGTGCCCTTTTACTGTGAAAGTTATGTAGTAGGGACAGTATTGGAGTTATTTTTGGATAAGAAAATAAACTTAGGGACAAAAAGGCATTAAAACCTCAAAAAAAGCTCAGAGACTAGAACAACATAAAGGCCACCACCCTGAGAGACATGAACTTAAGTAACACCATAACAAAGTCCTTTATCCCAGAACACAGTAAGCACCAATACAACATAATCAGCATAGGTTTTCCTTACTCTTCTGAATACCATATTGGGCAGCAAATAATAAAATGCTTAGAAAGCTAAGACAAAACTCAAAGCGCTGCAGGATAACTTCACAAACAGACATCTAGTGTCGATCTCAGAAAAGCATCTAGATTCCAAAGTAAAACCTATGTCACAAATTTCAAATTACAGGAGCCTTGTAAAAGGCTTGTAAAAAGCTTGTAAAAGGGATTTGGCCTTTTACACCTACAGCCGGGCTGGGCAGCAGGGCAGAGCAGCTCCGGGACAACTACACCCAGACACCCGTGACACACCAGACAACCGACGAGGGGACACAATGGGGAGACAAAACTCTGGGCCACAAGGACGGCCGCAAGGACTGAGAGAATGCGGAACGAGATGAGCCGGGTGAGAATGAAGGCGAGCTGATGAAGCTCACAGAACCCGGGAGGAAGAAGATGCTGACGGAATGACAAACTCCAGGAACCGCCAAGACGGAGGCCCAAGAATCTTATGGCCGCAATCCTCTACCTATCTTTGCGTTTCTTCAAGTCCTAAGCCGCAACAATGGATCCTCGCGGCGCACGGCTGTTGACACAGCTCGGAACAAGAGGTCTAAAAGACATCCAATCGGATGCTTGTCAAAAGAGACGCGATTCCAAGGCCTCTGAGAGCTGCCAAGCCGAGGAGCCCAGAGATTGGAGATGTTTTAAGTGTTGCTGGGGTTTCTGGTAAGCCCCCAGAATGGATAAGGGAAGGCACATACAACACAGGAGGCACAAAAGACACAGAAGGCACGATGGACGAGTGACACGACGCGCCCAGAGGCTGCTCTGTCCTGCACACCTCAGCACTGTGAACAAAAGTGAGGCTCTCCCACCGTGCGGCCTAAGGGGCCACAGCCTGGACCTCCCCGTCCCCAAAGCTGACTCAAATATCCCAGGTCACAAGTCCCGACCCGGCACCCCGTTTTCATCCCCTCTGCGGGTCGTAGCCTTTGACTCAGCTCTCGGATGCCCGCTGGGGAGGATCCACACGGAGCGCCAAGGAAGGCCGCCTGGCCATCCAGGAAGTTCCTGCCATCGCCAGGCTGTCGTCTCTCCGTCAGCTACCAAAAATAAAACAGAAAATCAGCAGCTGATCTTTGCAGGGCGTCGGCCAAAACCCAACAATTCCGCTACTCACGGTCTCCTGCGAACGGCCGTGTCCTGAGGCCGCACGATACGGCCACGCCGGGACCAGGCAGCGTCGTCGCAGGGCGCGCCTGAGTTAAGAGAAGAAAAAGTGATGTGGCGTTGCTGAGACTTGAACAGGCCCTCGCTCGCTCCTCCTCCCGACATCCCCAACTCACGGGAAGCCCTGGGCCCCTTCCTGAAGGCCACCCACACGGCCCCTTTACGTGGAAAAGGCTCCGTCACGCGGTCCCTGTAACGCTTCCGCAGGGCTCACGGGAGCGGCGAAGCAGGCGTGCCGTGCCGGCCGGCTGGCGACGGGGTCTCGACGAAACGCGACTGTACCGCCTAAAGCACGCAAACAAGAAGGGACGCTTGGCATTGCACCAGAAACTGAGAGCCCAGCGATAACAACAGCCTCCCTCCACCGGTCAACGCTCACCTTGCCCGCTTCACCTTGACTGCTGCTAGCTGGCTCTATTTCCTAAAAATAAAGACAAAGAGGAGACCTGTAACAACACAGGGACCGGTTCCAGTTGCCCTGCAAAGACAAACACCGACTTACCTTCTCGGGGGAACCCCCTTACCCTGGATGGGGCGCTCTGCCACCGATTTCATCCGTCCGCATCTGAAAGAGAGCTGAGACAAAAGTCAAAGTGCTGCAGGGTAACTTCACAGCTCCAGACATCTTGCGTTGCTCTAGGGATATGTTCTAGACTCTAACTACACCTGACATTACAAATTTCAAATTACATCACAAATTTCAGTGACAAATTGCCTTGGACTTGGACTTTTACACCTACAGCCAGGCTGGGCAGCAGGGCAGAGCAGCTCCGGGACAACTACACCCAGACACCCGTGACACACCAGACAACCGACGAGGGGACACAATGGGGAGACAAAACTCTGGGCCACAAGGACGGCCGCAAGGACTGAGAGAATGCGGAAGGAGATGAGCCGGGTGAGAATGAAGGCGAGCTGATGAAGCTCACAGAACCCGGGAGGAAGAAGATGCTGACGGAATGACAAACTCCAGGAACCGCCAAGACGGAGGCCCAAGAATCTTATGGCCGCAATCCTCTACCTATCTTTGCGTTTCTTCAAGTCCTAAGCCGCAACAATGGATCCTCGCGGCGCACGGCTGTTGACACAGCTCGGAACAAGAGGTCTAAAAGACATCCAATCGGATGCTTGTCAAAAGAGACGCGATTCCAAGGCCTCTGAGAGCTGCCAAGCCGAGGAGCCCAGAGATTGGAGATAAGTGTTGCTGGGGTTTCTGGTAAGCCCCCAGAAGGGATAAGGGAAGGCACATACAACACAGGAGGCACAAAAGACACAGAAGGCACGATGGACGAGTGACACGACGCGCCCAGAGGCTGCTCTGTCCTGCACACCTCAGCACGGTGAACAAAAGTGAGGCTCTCCCACCGTGCGGCCTAAGGGGCCACAGCCTGGACCTCCCCATCCCCAAAGCTGACTCAAATATCCCAGGTCACAAGTCCCGACCCAGCACCCCGCTTTCATCCCCTCTGCGGGTCGTAGCCTTTGACTCAGCTCTCGGATGCCCGCTGGGGAGGATCCACACGGAGCGCCAAGGAAGGCCGCCTGGCTATCAGGGAAGTTCCTGCCATCGCCAGGCTGTCGTCTCTCCGTCAAGCTACAAAAAATAAAACAGAAAATCAGCAGCTGATCTTTGCAGGGCGTCGGCCAAAACCCAACAATTCCGCTACTCACGGTCTCCAGGGAACGGCTGTGTCCTGAGGCCGCACGATACGGCCACGCCGGGACCAGGCAGCATCGTCGCAGGGCGCGCCTGAGTTAAGAGAAGAAAAAGTGATGTGGCGTTGCTGAGACTTGAACAGGCCCTCGCTCGCTCCTCCTCCCGACATCCCCAACTCACGGGAAGCCCTCGGCCCCTTCCTGAAGGCCACCCACACGGCCCCTTTACGTGGAAAAGGCTCCGTCACGCGGTCCCTGTAACGCTTCCGCAGGGCTCACGGGAGCAGCGAAGCAGGCGTGCCGTGCCGGCCGGCGACGGGGTCTCGACGAAACGCGACTGGACCGCCTAAAGCACGCAAACAAGAAGGGACGCTTGGCGTTGCACCAGAAACTGAGAGCCCAGCGATAACAACAGCCTCCCTCCACCGGTCAACGCTCACCTTGCCCGCTTCACCTTGACTGCTGCTAGCTGGCTCTATTTCCTAAAAATAAAGACAAAGAGGAGACCTGTAACAACACAGGGACCGGTTCCAGTTGCCCTGCAAAGACAAACACCGACTTACCTTCTCAGGGGAACCCCCTTACCCTGGATGGGGCGCTCTGCCACCGATTTCATCCGTCCGCATCTGAAAGAGAGCTGAGACAAAAGTCAAAGTGCTGCAGGGTAACTTCACAGCTCCAGACATCTTGCGTTGCTCTAGGGATATGTTCTAGACTCTAACTACACCTGACATTACAAATTTCAAATTACATCACAAATTTCAGTGACAAATTGCCTTGGACTTGGACTTTTACACCTACAGCCAGGCTAGGCTGGGCAGCAGGGCAGAGCAGCTCCAGGACAACTACACCCAGACACCCGTGACACACCAGACAACCGACGAGGGGACACAATGGGGAGACAAAACTCTGGGCCACAAGGACGGCCGCAAGGACTGAGAGAATGCGGAACGAGATGAGCCAGGTGAGAATGAAGGTGAGCTGATGAAGCTCACAGAACCCGGGAGGAAGAAGATGCTGACAGAATGACAAACTCCAGGAACCGCCAAGACGGAGGCCCAAGAATCTTATGGCCGCAATCCTCTACCTATCTTTGCGTTTCTTCAAGTCCTAAGCCGCAACAATGGATCCTCGCGGCGCACGGCTGTTGACACAGCTCGGAACAAGAGGTCTAAAAGACATCCAATCGGATGCTTGTCAAAAGAGACGCGATTCCAAGGCCTCTGAGAGCTGCCAAGCCGAGGAGCCCAGAGATTGGAGATGTTATAAGTGTTGCTGGGGTTTCTGGTAAGCCCCCAGAAGGGATAAGGGAAGGCACATACAACACAGGAGGCACAAAAGACACAGAAGGCACGATGGACGAGTGACACGACGCGCCCAGAGGCTGCTCTGTCCTGCACACCTCAGCACTGTGAACAAAAGTGAGGCTCTCCCACCGTGTGGCCTAAGGGGCCACAGCCTGGACCTCCCCGTCCCCAAAGCTGACTCAAATATCCCAGGTCACAAGTCCCGACCCGGCACCCCGCTTTCATCCCCCCTCTGCGGGTCGTAGCCTTCGACTCAGCTCTCGGATGCTTGGTGGGGTGGATCCACATGGGGTGTGAAGGAAGGCCTCCTCGCCATCTGGGAAGTTCCTGCCATTGCCAGGATGTCGACTCCTGGTCAGCTACAACCAAGAAGACAAAATATCAATGCAGGAGCTTAGTCCTACATCTGTGAAAACCCAGCACTTACCTTCTCTAGAGAATGCCCAGGTTCATGGGCTGCACACTTCACCCCACAGGGAGGCAGAGGCTTGCTTCACAGCAGTATTGGCTGACAGCCAAACGACCACCACCTCAAGGAGGGGAGGAAGACTCTCCAGTCAGTGAGGGCCAGGGAGCCCAGGGTACCCCAAGGATAGAAACCCCAGCTTATACGACAGCAGTAGGCCCGAGCACTCACTATCGCTTCCTGGCTGGCCCTAGCACCAGGGAACTGCCTGCACCTCTCGGGGGTTCTGGCACTCTGCTGCTTTCGGGTTCCTGCCTGCAGCTGTCTCAAGGAAACGGGAGCGCTGTGAGGGCTACTGTTTGGGGTTTGAATAGTCTTGTACTCTACCTTATATCCCAACCTATACCCCTTTTCTTTTCACTGTTTGTCTCCAGCCCTCGAGCCCTTGACCCCTGAAGCCCTCCCTCAGCCTCTCCGTGTCACTGCCAAGCTGCCCCGCTGAACCCTACAAACTTACAACCCTACGCTTGCAACCGGGGATGCTCCTTATCCATAGGCCCCAAGAGATGTCCCTTAGCCCGGACCAGGCAATCCACAGTTGCTCCCTACCCTACCTAAGTTTGGCCCTGAGACAGGGCAGAGGCTGACAGAGCCGAACTCTTTGCGGAGGCCAGGCACGAAGCCTTACCAACCGCCGCCTCGAGGAGGGGTGGGAGCAATCCCCGGCTGCGGAGGGACAGAGAGCCCAGGGTGGGGCGGGGCGGGAAACCCCCTGTTTCCCCAACCCTGCGGATCGTCCCCCCACTATCTCTTCCTGGCTGGCCCTAGCACCAGGGAACTGCCTGTACCTCTCGGGGGTTCTGGCACTCTGCTGCTTTAGGGTTCCTGCCTGCAGCTGTCTCAAGGAAACGGGAGCACTATTAGGGCTGCTGTTTAGGGTTTGGGGTGGGGTACACCTGAACTCCACCTTACCTATACCCCTTCTTTTCACTGTTCACTCAGCCTTTTTATTTTTGGAATTCTTGTGACAGATTGAGGGCACTGAGGAAGGACTGCCAAGATGAAATCAAAAGGGAAAAGGAGAAAGATCACCCCTGCAAATCCACACTGGCTCAGCTGTTCAGGTGCTGCTTCCTGGCAGAAAGCTTTGTCCCTCACCACCTCCTTTATTCAGTGCTCCACATCCAGGTGCATCCACGTGCTCCCCCAGACCCTATGAGATGCTCTCACCGTCACTCCATCAGATGCCACTGGGAGCCCACCAGAAACTCCTCTCCTCCAGCAGTTCCATGCCAAAGTTGTTTTGTCACTCGTATTTGGCCCTGTAATAACAGCAAAATCGTTGCCCTCTGTCAGGTATGTGTTGTTAGACACAGGTTTTTCCATAGCCATCTTTTCAAGAACGAAGTGCCATCCCTGCTTGATTGCTAAATTAACAGTAAATTCTGGAAAACCTAAATGAGAAAAAGAATCTAAAAGACTGACGAGTTAATATGGGAACCTTTATGTGATTAAACTAGTATGTTTTGAAATAAAGTGAATTCTTCCAGGTCTACTACAAAAATCTAATTCCTAAAAAAAAAATAAAATAACCAAAAAACAAACAGCATCAAATTCTCACCCATATGATCAATAAAGTCACAATACCTCCACCAGCCAAGGGAAAAAAATCTTAACCTAGAAAAAATCCAAACCACCTCAAAAAGATTCAACACTGAAACACAATGCATCCTAACACTTCAACTAACAATACTAAAATAAATTTTAAAAACAAGTATTCCCTCTATCCACACCAACCCAATACCACATAAAACAAATAAAGTACTCTCATCACAGCACCCCCAAATCAAAAACCTAAATTGCACTAAAATCTTTAAAATAATCACAAATTAACCCCAAAATAAAGTTTAGTCTCACTAACAAAAAAAACCCCAAAACAGGTAACACAAACAAAACCCACACCGTACAACCACCAGCAAAAACAGATGCTATGCTCTTTCACTAACAGTTCTTATCACATCAGCAAAGTTAAACATAAATAAAAAGCAACGCTATTGAACTCCACATATCACACCAACTATTAAAAAAAAAAATTAAACCAAGTCACTGAACTCAAAGCCATTCAACTAACCCTAAACATTAGTAAAAAAACCCCAAAGCTCTACATTTATAGTAATACTTAATTACCAAGACTCTATAAAAAATTAATAACTAATTAAAAACAAAAAACCAACCAAAACTACAAAAAGTTAAAAAACACCACCCCCAAAAATATACCTATAAAAAGCCACCATATAAATGCCTGTGTCCCCAGAAATGAAGCTAATAAGAAACACCACAACAGAAAGAAATCCAAACTTATCATCAACACCTAAACTAAAAAACACAACGTTAAATAAATAGAACATATACATTATTATACGCCAACTACAAACAAAATAAAATTATACAATCAATTAGTAAAAATCACCTTAGGACCACTCAAAAAACTTCCAAAAATTAAAAACTGCATCTAACAAAAGCCACCTAATTAACACCCAAAACTCAGCTAACCAAACAAACCCTACCCCCTCTGATCCCCTACATACAATAAACAAAACCAAATAATGCATATCAAAATCTATTTTAATTGATTCTACCTAAAATACAAACCAACCCATTCATAAAATCATCTTTATTCAAAAACCAAATTTCACGTAGTGAACACAAAAAAATGAAACAACACACTATGTGCCACCAAAAAAACTAATATTGAATAAAAACCACATAAATAACTCTGCTTACTAAATATTACTACCACTATTTATATTTACCTGTATCTCTATAAAAGTATATCTAAAAGTAAAAAATAATTTGACCATTAAGCCAAAGATATACAATAAAAAATAAGATGTCCTAAAATTACATTATATTATATCCCCACCATCTGCTTTATGCTTAAACAAATTCTGTAACTTCAAAACTAGCAAAGAAAAAAAAAACTTTTAACGTACAATCTGTATACAATACTAATACACTCTACCCCAAATTCTCTCTCAACTCTATTGTTTAACAGAGACAACAAAAAATCCATTTTTTACTTTTTTAAAAATAACTTCTCATAGAGAGGAATGACGGGTTTGTCTTTATAAACAAGCTGTGGGTCTGCTGATAAGATGCAGCTATCAGTGAGAGACAACAGAAACAATGGGATGGATTCCACTAAAAGATCAAAGAGGCACTGAAAGAGTATCATGAATTCCACAAAAGTTAAGAATTAAGAAGGGATTATGCGTGGGGGGGGAAAAGGTATCCCAGGTATCAGGCGTTCCGGGAAGCCTGTACCTCTCAAGTACCTCAGCCTATGGGGAAAGAGAAGGGACAAGCGGCCAGGAATTAGGATAAAAAGGAGGCTGCACCCTCCAAAAATTCGAGAAACCCCAGGGGAATGCCCCATGGCCTCTCCCTTTATTCGAATAAAGTAAAAGGACTCCTCTGTCTCCTTTTTGGACATAAACCTCTGGTGTTTGTGGATTAATTTTCCTGACATCATTGATTAGTGAATACAAAATAATTGCCAAAACCATAGTAACTTCTTCTAAAACTGTTCAACTTGACTCCAATCCCAAAACCCAAGCTACCACCAAAACACCCCACGGCTCAAAAAGACCCACGCCACATCCCAAACACACGTGAAAAAAACCACAAAACCTTCTAAATCTCCTCATCTTTACTCCACAACAAATAAACTATCTAACGTTATTCATTCTTCTTCCCACGCCCTACTTATTAAAATAAACATTTTTTTTCACTTTTCCTCCAAAAAAAATTTCCTTTAAAATCTATTAAAAAACTAATTGAAACCTGATTTCCATCAAGAAACACATTCATTTTAAAACATTTCCTCCCAATTGGTCTCAGACCTTTCCAAGGTTTGGATCCTGTTCCAGTGCACCTGAACCAAATCAACCTGCTCTGGCTCTGGAAACATCAACACCAAACCCAGAGCACGAAGCACCTCGCTGTCCCTACCCTGCTGTCCCCCGGCCCTGCTCTCTCGCATCCTACGCTGCAGAGCGCTGGGAGCCAGGTTCAGCCCCGAGAATTGTCACATCCATTCCCTCGGACATTCCAGCTTCCACGGGGATATTGCGGGGACCCCCTGCTTTTCATTCCCCAGTACAGCACCAAGACAAAGTTCTCACTCGGCCCGCGTCTCCAGAAAATCGCGTGCAAGGCTTAAATAAACCCCGAGGCTTGAGAAATACAGTCTGCCCGAAAAGCCCAGCTCTGCATCCAGGGGTAATGAACATCACAAACAGATTCACACACCCCAGATGCACGGGACGCTGCCAGCTCGGACCTGCAGTTAACTCGGCAATGGAAAAACCTGAGCTCGAAGCCCTCCTGTGAGGGTACAAAAGGTATTGGACACAGTTTCTAGAAGGCACCACATCGTTATTTAAAGGCGCAGCTCGGCTAAAGAGCAATATCGACAAAGCCCCGAGACAAAAAGCCCGGCAGGTCGGGCTTTTCCCCCTCCCCTCCTCCCAGCGGCTTTTGCCAGCGCACTCTGAAGCTGACAAGCCACAAGTGTCCCCCAGCGCCCCCGCCGGGACTCGCTCCCGGGCTGGCGCCGCTCCAGGTGCGGGGGGACCGGGGGAGCCACGCGAGCCCCGGCAGCGGCGGCACTCGGCACCCGGGGGCGGCCCCGCGCTCCCGGCCGGAAAGCGGCTCCTCCGCCGGGCGGGGGCAGCTCCGGCCCCGGGAGAGCCCGGCCCGCCCAGCGGCACCGGGACCGGCCCGAAGGGGCCCCAGCGGTGCCCGAGCCCCGCGCCCGGAGCGGACAGAGCGGCCGGGACAAACACAGCTCTGCGCCGCGGCTCCCGCCTGCCGGCTCGGCAGAGCCCGCCTCTCCTCCACACGGCTCTGTCGCTCCCTGGCAAGAGGAAATCAAAAAGGAAAAGGAGAAAAGCCCCACTGCGAACTCGCACTGGCTTACTTGCTCCGATGCTGCTTCCAGACACAAAGGTTTCTCCCTCGGCACCTCCTTTAAGGAATGCTCCATGTCCAAACGCATCCAGCTGTTCTCCCAGATCCTATGAGATGGTCTCAGTATCATTCCATGAGGTACCCCCAGGGAAGCCCACCATAAACCCCTCTTCTGCAACTGCTCCGCGCCCAAGCAAAGTGAGATAAACCCTCCCCCTAAAATAGCCCCGGCAGGACCCACCCATTCTTTACCATAACTGCTCACACCTGGGGCTGCTCTGAGCGCTCATCAACCTCACTGCTCACACCTGGAGCTACTCTGAGCGCTCATCAACCTCACAGTTCAGTTTGTGCTGTTGCCATCCTACGGGTGAGGGGAGGGGCAGAAGGAACTTGTTGCTCATTCCCTGGACGGCTCATTGTCTGCACCTGACACACCGGGGCACCAGGCTTTCCTTGCTATGGTTGAGGACACCTCTCCTTCTCCTGGTGCCCAAGGATGAAAATGGAATTCCACCTCCACAATTCCATGTGTTTGAGTTTCATAATTCCCAATGTAATTCCCCAGGGATCATAAGCTATCACCTCTAATTTTTTCTCTAGAATCACTGCTGACTTGCCTTTCTGTGGAAGTGCTTGACACATGGATGCAGAGTTCAGGAGCTTGTTTATGGCTTATCCTGACGAGCACAAATGAAATCCAAACACCCACAATTACAGGGAAATATGGATAAAGTTTATAAATACTCCTCTTCCCTGCAACTCCCTGGCAACCTCCCATTGACCTTTTACTCTTAACCTCTGAATTTTGACCTTTGACTCCTGACTTTAGCTCTCTGAAGTTTGATTCCCTGATAATTGACCTTGAACCACATAACCTTGGAAAATTAACCCATAACATTGGACCTTGGACCCTTTACCCTTGATCTTTGAACACTGACCATTCATATGTGACCCTTGAAGTTTGAATCCTTGACTTTTCAATTTAACCATTGACCCCTGACCTTTTGCACTTGACCTCAGCCCTCTGACCCTGCCCCAACATCAATATCACTGACCTACAGTGTTTTCAGCATATGAATGCTACGATGGTTATCTCACCCAGCCGTGTCAATTCCACTATCAGTCTCTATCCCAGCCCCAGTGATTATAGCTCCAGACCTAGTGACCCCTTCCCTGGCCCAGTGAATTTAGCTATTGGCCCACAAGCTTTATTTCACTGCAAGCTCTCTTCTTCCAGCTCCAGATGCGTGTTTCTCCAGTGCTGCTGGCTGAAACTTCTCCAGCTTCAAGGAGCAGGATCTTCCTCCTGTCTCCAGCTTGGCAACATTTCAGCTCCCACCCTAGGGCCTAGAAGCCCACCCCACAGGCCCTATCCCAGCCCCACACTGATTTCAGCACCAGCCCTAGAATGCCTTGCCCTGCCCATTGATTTCAGCTCCAGCTCTGGAGAGCTCTTCCCAGCCCCAGTGATTTCAGCTCTTGGCCCACAAGCTTTATTTCACTGCAAGCTCTCTTCTTCCAGCTCCACATGCGTGTTTCTCCAGCGCTGCTGGCTGAAACTTCTCCAGCTTCAAGGAGCAGGATCTTCCTCCTGTCTCCAGCTCTGCAACATTTCAGCTCCCACCCTAGGGCCTAGAAGCCTACCCCACAGGCCCTCTCCCAGCCCCACAGTGATTTCAGCTCCAGCCCTACAGTGGCTATCACAGACGCAGGCAAAATCCCGGCACTGCCAGAGTTTCAGGTCCCATGTTGCAGTCCCATTTTTTTGGCCCTACCAATCTTGTTCTATTTCTAGTCACTGGATGCAGCCCCAACATCCATATGACAGGCCTACAGTGATTCCAGCACACAGATCCTACAGTGACAATCCCATTATCAGTGCTTATCCCAGTCCCACAGTGATTTCAGCTCCAGCTCTGGAGTGCCCTTCCCTGCCCCAGTGATTTCAGCTCTTGGCCCACAAGCTTTATTTCACTGCAAGCTCTCTTCTTCCAGATACACATATCTGCTTCGTTTTCCCCTGCTTCGCTACGTGAAGCTGCTCCAGGTTGAGATAAAAGGGTGTTTTTTCTTGGTTCCAGCTCTGAGGTTTCACCTCTAGGCTGAGAAATGCCACTCTAACCCCATGCCAACCCCAAAGCAATCTTTACTGTATTTGCAGCCCATCCCATTGTGTACCATTCTATGCTTGCTTCCCATATCTACAGTCACTATCCCCTTAGAACAGTGTTTGCAGCAGTCCCCATCCCAGCCCCAGTGACTTCAGCTTCAGTCTCACAAGCTTTATTTGACTGCCAGCTCTTGTGCTGTGCTTCTGCCCCTCATCTTCCTAGCAGTGCCACATCATGCTGCTTTCTGGTGCTCCAGGCACGATCTCATTTTTAGCTCTAGCTCTCTGTGGTTTGAGCTTAGCTCTTGAACCCACATTCCAGCCCCAACCTAACCATCCTTACTGGAGGAACAGCTCTGCAAGGCCCTATCCCCGCCCTTACACTGATTTCAGCTCCAGCCATGCAGTTCGCATCCCAGCTCCATATTCCTTATCCCAGCCCCACAACAGTTTTACCCTAAACCCTACCATGTTTCTGTCTGCTCCAGCTCTGCTTCCTCAGTTCCTGCTCCTCTGCTTCCCACTACTGGTGGCTGAAAGCTACTCCTGCTTCTCACTAAAATCCGGGGCTGTTGATAAGGCCACAAGTCAGTTATTATTATCACTTCAATGTCTCTAGATATTGTCCTACCCACCCTAATGGGAGCCCAACTTTGGGGACACTTGAGGCCTCTAGCCCAACAGGTACCTTCCCCCTCCCCCTGGGTCTCAGCCCAGCACTTGCCCAAAGGCCCCCCCTCACCCCCCCCCAGGCATTACCAGGGGCTGGGAATAGCCATTGGGCCCCTGCTCCCCCATCCCAAAAGGTGCCCTTGGGCTGGTTCTCGGGCCCTGGAGCCCTCCCAGCCCCCAGACTCTCAGCCTTTTCTTGGTACCAGCAGGCAGGGGCTGCTAATCCCCCAGGCACCTTCTGCAGGCCCTGAGCTGCAGCTCCATCCCCTTCCCCCATGACATTTATCCAGCTCCAGCCTCAGTATTTCCATTGCCCCACATTGGTTTAGGTGTGACTCCAGTGCCAAGGTCTTTATTCCACACCCTGGGGCTTTATGTCTCCACTGGCCCCACAACGGGTGTTTCAGCCCCAGCCCCACAATCTCTACTGAATTAACATCAGCTATCCAGCAAAAAAGCCCCTAAAGTAATTAAAAAATAACACAATCATTATTAATAATGTGTAGTTAAAATATTAATAAATATAAAGATTAAAATATATATTGTTTAAAGTAATTATAATAATTTTATTTTAATAAAACGAGGAAAACAATGTAATAAAGAAAATCGTTATTATTTTAAATAAAATCAAACTAAAATAATAAAAACGAAAAAAAACCCCAGCTTTATTCTCGATATTTTAAGCATTATCTTCAATCCAGAAACTACAAAACAGCTCCTCTCTGTCCCGCAGAAGCAGCAGCCCGCCCCCCTGTGCCACTCCAGACCCCGCACCCGCCTCCGGCCGCCCGAAAAGCCCAGGACGTGGCAGAAAGAACTGGGCACGACCGGCCCCGCCGCCCCAGGACACCACCGGCCCCCAGATGCTGGCCCCGGCAGACGCGGGCATCGCGCCTGAGCTCACTGGCGCTCCCCGGATCAGCGAGAGCAGGGCTCCCGTCCTGGCGCACCGGCGCTCCCTGGATCGCGCCCGTGCAGCTCCCGCAGCCACTCGCCGCCTGTCCGCCGCCGAACTAATGCCCGCACCCCTCCAGCTCACGCTATTTATAGCCCACGGCCGGCCAGCCCAGCCAATCACAGCCCGAGGCAGCGCCGGGCCCGCCAATCCCAGCCCGCCCGTTCCCGCCGCGCTCGCCTCCGCGACCCCCCGCTGTCCCCTCAGGCCCCGCTCCCGCGATCCTGCCCGCTCCCCCGCTTCTCCCCGTTTCTTTGGGAGAAGTTACGGCCGGGACCTGAACGGGGAGCCCCCGCCCACCCTTCCCGGGACCCAGCAGCACCTCTCGGGGCTGCGGCAGCTCGGCTCCGCCGGCTCCCAAAGCAACAGCGGCCGGAGCGGCACCCCAGCAGAACGGGGGAGCGGGACCGGGCCGCGACTGAGCGGGCTGAGCTTGGCGGGACCGCGCCTGGATTCAAAGGGCGGCTGTGATTGGCCAGAGCGGAGCAAGGCGGGCCGGGATTGGCGGAAGCTTTGAGGCTGCGGCCCATGGGAGCGCGAGGTGCTCAGTTGGGCGGAGCCAGGGGTGCTCGCAGGGTCCGCGGTCGCCCTGGGCCCCGCTCGCCAGACTCCCGTCCCCTTCTCCAGCCCTCTCTATTGCCCTGGTCCCGCCTAAAAGGCCCCCGCAGAGCCTCTATCGGAGCGCCCCAGCGGCACTCGGGGCAGGGGGCGGGGAGGGGCGTAGCCACCAGCTCGCCCGGGTGTGGTGCCAGCTCGCAAAGCTGCGATGGCAGCGCGGAGCAGGGAGCGGCGGTGGGGAAGGCGTGCACAGCTCGCTGCGGGCTCTGAGCGCCTCTTCCCTCGCAGCGTTCCTCTTCTGCGGGGACTTGGACTGCCCGATTAGGTGCTGGCCGAGGTAAACACCTTAGCAAAATACCTAAGTGCCCGCCCCTCTCCTGCTGCGGGTCCGCTGCTCACCGTCCTTCTTCCCGCAGTCCGTCCGTGAAGCTGAAACTGATCTGCCGCCCGCCACTGCTGCTATTCTTAGCCGCCGGCCTGCACGGCCGCTGCTCCTTTTAGCGCCGTGTCCCAGCTCCCGGCCGTGTCACTTGACACACTTAACGCTATTTCACCCCTCCCTGCTATTTACAGACACCACCCCGCTCACTCCCTCCCCAGGCTCGGCAGCCGCGGAACTGCCGTAGCTCCCGCTGCCGCCTCCCCCCCCCCCCGTCACCCAGAGGAGCGGGGCAGGGCCCCGGTCGGGGCACAGCGGCAGTACCGCTCTGTGCCCACAAGAGCTCAACATAACATAACTGACTCAAAGGCAGCTCACACGAGACGGGAAAGAGGAAAGAAAAAAAATATCTGCGGAGCTCAAAAGCAGAAACTCTGTATCCGTGTGCACTAACGTCCATCATTTTATACATTTCGATTTTTTCTTTACATTTGATTTCATCATTGTTCCAGCGTAGGCAGAAAATTCTTTATGAGAAAACTCAGAACTCAAGGATACAGGATCTGAGGGGAGTGGAGAGATTCTGGTATAAATTCAAAACGCACTGGGAAAAATAAATCTATGGAACAGCTCATTTCCTCTCCCAGACTGGCTTCTGTGTGATCGTCTGTGACTGCAGCTGCTCCGATGAAGTTTTCAACCTGCGGGGTTATAATGACCTGCCAAGTGCTAAGCATGACAGAAAAGAAAGGGAAAATTCTCTGCATCAGGCAGTGGAGCCTCTCAGTAGTGTCCCAAAGGTCTAGCAGGGATGGATGGAATTTGAGGGGTCCCAGCACAGCCTCTCTGTGTTGTTCCTCTAGAGCTGACACTTCCCAGCATCCCCGACCAGGCTTTGGGAGTCTCAGCACAGGCCCCCTGGCAGATCCCACTGCTTCTTCAAGTCCCCTTTAAGCAGGATTATTTTTGGGGGGGGTACAAGCACCCAAAGCCAGCAGAACTGGCCTCAACCACTTTTGGTGGGATCTCTTCTTCACCAAACTCCCACTGTGAAAACCCAGCCCAAGGCTCAGCTCCCCATCCCCTCAATCTCTCCAAGGAACTGGGCTTGGATTTGCCAGTAGAGCTGGGCAGAAATGCTGTTGTCCTTATTGGCTATCCCAATTGCAGTGATTGCTGAAGAAACAATTGAAAGAAATAAAAGGAATGAGGAGAAATTAAATAAGAGCTGCCAGCTCCAACCAAGGGATGCTCAAACCCTTTATCAATGATTTGCTTTAATTAACCAACTCCAACAAAGTCATTAACACCACGTTGATATAGTAGGATTCTTTTTAATTGAGTTATAGGTAAATATTGCAGAATGTAAAAACCTTTCTAAACCCAGAAACTCTTTTAAGAGATATACAGGGCACAGCTGCAGAGAGAATCTGGGGATTCAAGGCAAAAATCCCAAAGTTTTCAGTCTTTAGCATCTTCCACTATTTCATCATTGACTGTAAACACTGAGGCTTCAGCCTCAGGAAGACACAGTCAGATATCTTGGTCTCACCTCAGCCTTTCAGCAGGTACAGTCTTCAGGGAGAGAGAAGAAAATGGGTCGGAACGGACAGCCTACTTCCAGAAAATCAGCATAATTCATAAATCATTAAGCAGAGCTGTAAGAACTTCCCCAAAGGTTAATTTCCCTGCAGACTAAGGGCTCCAAGTTGAAGCACAGGCTGGACCTGCCATGGACAGACTACAGAAACCTTAGAAGAAAAAGCTATTCATCCAATTCCATAAAACATTCCAAAATCAGGCTCCCAGGATGCAACCATCTTTTCTCTCACCTTCAGACATCCAGAATGAGGTCTATTGCTCTTAAGCAGCATTCAAAAACTTGTTAGAGCAGAAACTGCCCCACAAATGACACTGCAGTAATGGAAGCTCCTCTGGCAGGTCTGTCAATAACAAAATGTTTCAGTTACCTGTACAGAAAAGGATGTAAGACCCATGACAACAGGCTGAACTGGAGCACTACTTCAAAACAGGGCAGTGAAGGTGGAGGGCAGAAGCTTTTCCAAGAGAAGCAGTGCCTACCAATGGGGTAGAATGAGGAAATTAATTCAGAGTTTTTGGAGAAAACTTTTTAAAGCTCACAGTAGTAAAGCCAAGTAGTGTTGGGTAACAAAGGAAAAAAAACAAAACAAAACCAAAACCTGAATCACTTTTGGAGATTATTCTTGCTTTATACCACAACTGCTTGCTTTTATTGAAAAACACTAGGTGCAACACTCATACTGTATGAGAAACACTGAATTAGTCAAATGCCCAGAAAACCAAACACAACTGAAATACCAGCATTAACACAACAAAACTGCTGAATTAATTGCTCAAATATATAGCAAGCCTTGCTTAAAGGAGTGTCGCCATCAGCCTGGTTTAGTTTCCTCCCTTTGGAGCTGTAAAACAACTGACCTTCAACACCAGCACAAAAAAAGCCTTTTCTTACATATTTTAGCCCTGAACTTGCAACAACCCCCCACCAAACTAACAATTCACCACATATGGTTATTGAGTCGTTCCTGTCTTTGAGCACAAATCAAGCTAAAGCTATGGAGACAAGAAAAAGAAAAGTGACTTCATGCTGTTCTTTTGGAAATTACGGAATCACAGGGAGGTTTTTGATTTGCTTAGGAAAATGCATACCCAGTTTAGTAGATACTGAATAGCAGGGAAGGCAGGAGATAAATGCTTTGGTTTCAGAGACAAAAATTTAAATAAACCTTTCTATTAAACCACAAGTCTACAGGACTGGTCAGAAGACTTTATTAAGAAGAAAACCCCTGTTGTATCATCTTCAGGGACAGAAGAGGATCTCCTTGGCTGGGAGACAGCCTCAGTCAGCACTGCTCCCCCACAGGACAGGCCACCCACGGCTTTCAGCTCTCTCACAGCCTTTGAAATGTTCCCACAGATCCCAGAGGATTACAGGGCCAAGTTTCACGTTTGCCTTTCTCCCATAGTTCAAGATGTATTTCCTCTCAGACCTGCCTGTGCAGAGTAGCCACACGGGACTCAATCGTGGTCAGTCTTGTCTCCAGAGCATTCAGTATCATATCTACCTGCAAAAGAACCAGGGAAAGGCACTTGGTTACACACAGAATTTGACAACACAAAGAGCATGTGTGGACGTCAGAAAGGGCTCAAATCTGATCTCACATCACCAATTCTTTTCATATGATTCTTTCCCTGCTACTTTCATCCTTTGAAAGCTTACCCAGCTCTAACATTCACTGTCCACACAATAACTTTTGCCAGCCTTGGTAAGCGTCAAAGCCACACTCTCAGCGTTTGCTGGACAGCCTTCAGCTTCCTTACCCTATTTTGTCCCAACTCTTCCTACCTGCAGTCTCAAGATTTTAGGAGAGCAAAACATCAACCTGATTTATGATGTAGTATTTCAAGACAAAATTACAGCAAAAGCATTTAGTCCATTTCCATAAAAGGCAGAAGAAACATGACTAAAAGTGAACTGAAGATGCGGAGAAGTGAATCAGAACTAGCTAGAAACAATATATCAAATTACTGAGACATAAATAGGAACCTAATGTTGTGCTTGATAAACAGAAAATGCTAATTACCATGAAAATTGAAGGGAAAGTTACTGAAAATCTTGTGTAACACAAGATACCAGTGACATGAAGCAGTCCAGGACATGTTACAATGCACTGAATTGCTATGGGTGAAATAAGCTGTTCTGCAGAAACTATTGAAGCATATTAAGGTTTTACAGAGGTAATTTAAACAAAGAATGATATAAGGTTAAATCTCACCTTTTGCAGCACCTCTTGCAAGACAGCTCGACTTTCAAGAGAAAGCGGTTCCTCGTGAAGATCAGCTTGCTTCTCTGGGCTTCCTAAAATATAGCTGAGATGCCACAGTTCAGATCATGCACTTCCCACAAAAATCCAAACATGGCACTCCTCCAGAACCCTGAGAGACAGCCATGGATTCTGGGGCTACAGGATACAGTGAAAAATTGCACAGACACCAAGAACACTGCAGTGCTGGCTGGGAGAACCAGCATTACTCTCCAAGAAAGTGCTATAGGCTGCAACCAGGTTAGTGCTTTAGAGAATTTTACTACCATGGAAAAAACAAAGTATCATAGCTGTGGAATGAAGAAAATACCCCAAAACCACTGTCCAGAGTGTTGGAGTCTGAAATACAGAGCATGTGCCCTTGTTCCTGATACTTAGTTATAAGATCCAGAAAAACACTGAATTTCATATAATATGAAATTCATGAGCATGTTTTCATGGTGATATATGAGAACAAATGTTAAAGTTAGATGGAAAAAGCTAAAGGTGTAAGTGTGTAGATTAGAGAGTTTTCTTAAATCACTGGGTGAAAAAGTTAGTTTAGAGAACAGGAGACAGGATGGAGGATTTACGGTGCTGTCTCTTGTCCCTTCTTCTTTCTTCTTCATGTTCTTCTCATAGAGGTTTTTGGGTAGTAGTGAGTGATTAGATAGAGAATGCCACAGTGCAGCACAGAGGTGATGGGTCATTGGGGCATTAAGAAAAATAATACACGTGTCTGTTGTTAATTGGGTAAAAATAGGTATAAAGATAAAAGAACTGTGTATTTCGGGGCCATTTTGTGCATCAGACACAAAGTGTGCCACAAGGCCTTGTTTGTACCATCAGAAGAAATAAATGTACCAGATTGCAAAGATTAACCTTGTGCAGCCAGCCTGGAGAGACCTGTCAAGTTTTGTGATGACCTTTTAATAAACACGAGAAACAAGATTCTAACGAGCTTGAGAATTTTCTTCAAATCAAAAGAACTGAGATAAGCAGGGCTCCCCACGAGGGAGGATCTCAAAAGAATTCAGTCCAAAGGAGGCTAAGACATCTGGGAAGAGACAGAAAAATACAGAAGCGATACAGCAGAAACAGAGAAACAGAAAAAAGTGTTTTTAAAGAAAAGTTGCACAGAGTGCAAGGGTGCACATTTACAGCAATACAGCAAAATGAATGGGAACTTCAAAAAAAACCAGAAGACATTAAAAAAAGAGACAGTAAAACTAGTCCAGATGAACAATCACTGTCTATTAGAACAATGCTTGCATAAAAGAACTCTGGCATGGGGCCTTAATTCAGGATATAGTTACTGAAGAATACTTTAAGACCACTTTAAAGTGCTATAAGCCAACTAAACCCAAGCATGCTTTCATTTTCTAGGCAGATTTTAAGACAGCTGAGTGAGAGTCTCAAGCACAGACTCAGTTCTCAGATTTGCCTTCACCCACCTTAGCAAGGACAGAGCAGATGTGGCCAGTACAGGTCAGAGCCACGCCAAGTTCTGCCCGAGCCCCTCTGGCCACACTTCCTGCTGATAATGCTGACTCCTAACTAACTAACTGCTAACTCCAAGTTCCAGGCCTACTTGGAACTTGGTTTCTCTGCTCTTCCAATCAAATGAGAAGGAATCCTCCTGTGCCCTGGACCCGGTGATATTTTCGTGGCTGGAATGCAATTTCTCATACAAAAGGCAGACCCGGTTGTTTTGTTTTGCTTTGCTTTTTTTTCCTAGGATTTGCCTTACACAGGTGATTTTCCTCACAAGTGAGCACTATGATAACAACAGCAGCAATACAGAAAACCACTCTGGGACAGAACAGCGGAAAAAAAACACCTCTAGACTTTGAGGAGTGGCCTGAGTTCGATGCCTGGTGCATGAAGTGAAGCTGGCAGGCTGACCCATAAACATTCCGCATTTACCTTTCAATAGAGTCGATACTGAAACAAAACAAATCTCTTTTGTAGTCGAGATGCCTTGGGGTGCACCTGTAGATGCTGCCAAGTGTCCTCGAGCAGCCAGAGCAGAACAATGTTTCTACCACGCTGTAAGTAAGAAATAACATTTCTTCAGAAGAAAATAAAAGGAAGCACCTCTCTCCATCCATTTTCTAAAAATAATCATGCATTACAATTTTTTTAAGCATTCATTCTTGCTTGTGCAGTGTAAGTTATGAGCATTCATCTTTCAGCCTGAGTTTGCAACAGCCCCTCAGGCTGACTGACCTCAGCAAGACCATGAGAATCACTAAATTGTGGAAGGGACCTTAAAGCTCATCCCATTCCACCCCGTGCCACAGGCGGGAACACCTCCCACTGTCCCAGGGTGCTCCAAACTCTGTTCAACCCGGCCTTGGACACTTCCAGGGATCCAGGGGCAGCCACAGCTTCTCTGGGCAACCTGTGCCAGGACCTCTGCACCCTCACAGGGAAGGATTTCTTCCTGATATTTCATCTAAACCCGCCTTCCTTCATCCTAAGGCCATTCCCCTTGTCTGTCACGACACGTCCTTGTGAGAAGTCCCTCTCCCTTAGGCTATAAGCCGCTTGCACAGACCACCCCAAAGAAGAGTTCCAGGGGCTCTCGGGGGCACACGAGCACTCCGGGCCCTTTACCGGCCTTGTCCTCAGCACCTTTCCCGGGAACCCCCGACTCCCCCGGGACTGTGCCCAGCCAGCACCGGCGCTCACCATCCGCACTCGCCGGGGAGCTTGGAGATCTTCCGCTCCGGGTCCACGGCGACGCTCCCGGCCGCACCTGCAGCGGGAGGGAGGGAAGGAAGGAGGGAGGGATGGCGGCAGTGACCGCGGGGACGCGCCGGGGTAGCAGGGCTGGCACTCACTGCGCAGCAGGATGCAGCCGCTCTCCTCGTCATTGACCACCCAGCTCGTGGTGTCGCCCACGGGCCGCCTGCAGCCGGAGCACATGAACACCATGGGCATGGGGGCCGCGCCCGCCCGCCGCTCTCGCTGCTGCTGCTCGGGCCGGCCGCCGCCCGGCTCCAGCAGCGACAGCGAGTTCTCCAGCTCCGGGCACAGCTCCATCGTGTCCCGCCTGCCTGACGAGGGACCGGCAGCGGCCTCCGACACCACCTTCGAATCGCCCGCCGAGGAAGCGGCAGTGACGGCGGGACCGCCCCGGAACTGCTCCTGGGGCCCGCCCGCCCCGTCGAGGGCCGGCCCCGGAAGCGCCCCCGCGTGTCGGGGGCATTCCGAGCTCGTAAGGTCATGGAATCAATGCAAAGGATGTGGTTATTCCAGTACACCCTTTTCATATGAAGCGTTTTATCAAGTCACGCCTAATTCAGAGAACCTCCTGAGGCGGCAGGGACCCACAAGGATCATCCAGGACAGCCCGTGGCCCTGCCCAGGCCCCCCAACAACCCCAGCCCTGCATCCCTGGAGCGCTGTCCAAAGGCTCGCGGAGCTCCGGAAGCCTCGGTGCCGTGCCCATTCCCTGGGGAGCCTCGGCAGTGCCAGCACCCTCCGGGGAAGAACCTTTCCCTGATCTTCGACATGAACACCCCCTGGCAGAGCTCCAGCCCTTCCCTGGGTGCTGCCCCTGTCCAGGGAACAGGGACCGGAGCTGCCTCTCGGGAGGAGCTGCAGCCCCCGTGAGCTCTTCCCTCAGTCTCCCCCAGGCTGAATAGGCCAAATGCCCTCAACCACTCCTGGTGCGGCCCCTCCACACCCCAGCCCTTTCCATCCAGATACATTCAGAAATGTTTTTCAGCCCAGCTGTGCTCAGGAGCTCCCAGGAATAGTGCGTTGCTCTGGGAGAAGGGTTTGTGACCCAGCTGGCACTTTGTCTACCCTGTCCCTGGGTTATGGGACACCCATCTCACTTGAAAACACGCTGAGGAGTAACATGAGTGTCCATCAATGTTATAAATTGTCGTGACAAAATAGAAGGGACAATTTATATAATAATTAATGAAAGCCAATTTTTATTAACTCAGCAAGCAGTAAAGCAAGCAAAAACCCAGCTGGGGGCGAGCCAGAGGACACTTCCTATTAAGTGTCCCACACATGGCACGCACCTTGGCTGAGGAGGTTCCCTTTTTTATACAGTCCCTGCATTTGTGTCTTCCCAGATCACATCAGCGCCTGCGCCTCCTGTTGCTAGGGGTTCTTTCTCTGCTTCTTGATGGTCGTGGGTAGGCAATTTTCCTTAATAAGGAGATGTTCTACTTCCCCTTTGTGCAGTCAGATAGCATTTTCTTGCCTTCACAGCCGGCTTTGTAGTCATTGTGGTTAGGCATTTCTGCAATGTTAGCTTTTTAAAACAACCTTAGCAATCATATTTTATTTTAGTAATAATATTAAATTTGATTAACAAATAATAAAGATTTATTAGAGTGAAGAAGTGAGGACTGCATTTTCAGGGCTGCTCTTACATCTCTGCCACACATTAATATTCATTGCCACTAGCTTTTTTCAGTCCCGAGGCAGTCCTTGAGCTGCAGGACCCCAGAGTGATTGGCACAGGCATCAGTTGTGCAATTCTCTTTCTGAGGGCACTGAAGTACAGCGAAGCAAAGTAGTGGGTCGGAGTTCTGAGCTGGCTTGAAAGGCACCACGGACATGACTAACAGAACAAACTCCTCTGAGTATTTCTGGTCCTACGAATATTACTGGGATTACATAGATCCAATTCCCGTAGATGGAAGCAAGTTGAAGGTTAATAAATGTAAGTATTGTGGGGGAGTAGCTGCTAATCTACCTAGCACAGGGAAATTGTTGCATAGCTTGCCTCAGTGACCTGTCTTACATTTAATGAATTTTAGGACCTATGCTTAAAGTCGTTCTAATTTTGTCCATTTCAAGGTCATTTTTGTCTTGGGACGAAAGGGAACAAAAGGAAGGACACCCAGCTTCCAACACCAGGCTCCGTTGAAATCCTTGCAGGGCAGCAACTGGATGGTACTTTGAAGCTGATTAACTCCATAGCAGCTGTGAGAGATGTCTTGTTGCCAAGCCATCAACTGTGGCAAAATTGCTTTTCTTGGATTGTTGAGGCTTTTGCAGGTGTGCTTAGCTTACAGCCTCTTTACAGAGCATGCTGACCCCAACAGTAGACTGCCAAAGAAAACAAGGTGATAAATATTCCTGCTCGTTGAGCAAGAAGGATCACACAAAGGTCTGCAAGCATCTAGTAATTTGCTTTAAGATAAGGATACTGTTTAGAGAAGAACGAAAACAGTGTTATAAACTAGAGCTATAAGTTTGTATTCTGTTTTTAGATGCTTGGCAAAAACTATATAAGTAATGCAAGAGCAAGAAATAAAAGTCTCAGTTCCACATCACATTGGTGTGCTGTCTGATTCCTGCCTTAAGATTGGACTTAACATTGGATGAACCTGGTTCATTATATCTTAATTGTAATATTAATGCACACCTCCATCCCAAAGTTATCTGCCTCCAAGGTACGACCACCTCTCACTGGGCATGAACTCTATACTTTTTTTTACTGTATCTTTAGAAGTGAAATGAGAGATTTTTACACCAATCAGTAGCAAATATATGCATGACTAGCGTCACTCAAGCTTCACCTAAATGTAAAAAAATAGCATAAAAGTAAGCCAAGAATGGAGAAAAAGTTAGGGAAGGCTCCATCATAACTGCCGGGAGCATTCAATGGGCTGAATCTATCTTCTGCCCCTTAGGAAGGCCTGTTGGGTTAGAAATGCATTCTGCCTGTTGAATAGTTCTGTTGGGGACTTCAGCTTGTTGGTATATTGCTTTGAATAAGTTTTTGCAGTCAAAAATACACACAGATTGGCACCGACAGATACCATCACCAACAATCCCTGAAACTTAACCTGTCACAATTTTATATTTATAAAGCGTATAATTCCATAAACTGTTCCATAAAATTCCAAAGAGTGATTCCTTCACGGATGCTAGCAGTTGCCAGCAGCAGGTCACACAGTCATATAGGAAGTCCCACTGAAGAGTCATAAAGTGGGAAGACCTGCTGAGAGGTCTCCCTTATGCTGTTGGCCTATTCCCTGAATATCAGTCAAACTTTCCTCCAATCCAGAAGGACTGCTCAACGAAGGGTCCCTGTAACAGGATGCTGACAGACTCGTCAGGCACAAGGGTCTCAGCTTTCCTGGGGCACTGACAGACAAATTAAATACTAAGGGTCATGGAAATCTTCCCTTTTCACCTGACAGTTCTCCAACCACCAGGTTGTGATTCCTTGCAGAAGCTCTGAGACTGCAGATGTGCACATGCCAGTAGGGCATGGAGCATGAGCCTGCCTAGAAAACTGTTGGTGGCTACTCTAAACATAATCACTCACTCTCTCACAGTCAAATGATAGTACTTACTAAATCTCCTTACTAAATCTTCCCTTCAGTGAAAGCCCAGACAGTGTATTCAGAATAATACTGTGGTGGGTGGACCTTGGCTGGATGGCAGGTGCCCATCAAAGCCTCTCTTTCAATCGCTTCCCTCCTTAGCTGGATAAAATACAAAAAAGCTCATGAGCTGAGATAAGGACAGGGAGACATCACTCACTGATTACCATCACAGGCAAAAAAGAGAGAAATTAATTGAATTTATTACCAAAGTCAGAGTAGGATAATGAAAAGTAAAACAAATCTTTAAAACACTTTTCCCACATCCCTCTCTCCTTCCCAGTATTAACTTTATTCCCCATTCTCTCCCTCCTCCCCACCAGCAGTGCAAGAAGATAAGAATGGAGGTTATGGTCAGTTCATGCCACTGCTTCCCCCTCAGGAAGAGGAGTCCTTGTGCTGCTGCAGCATGAGATGCCTCCTACAGGAGACAGTTCTCCATTAATTTCTCCAGTATGGGTCCTTCTCATGGGATGTGGTTCTTCATGGGCTGTTCCAGTGGGAGGTGCCTTCCCTGGGGTCAGTCCTTCAGGAACTGCTCTAAAGTGGGTCCCCTGTGAGGTCACAAGTCTTACCAGGAACCTACTCTTCTCTCCTCAGGCCCACAGGTCCTTCCAGGACCTGTTCCAACACGGGGCTCTTCCACAGGCTGTGGGTGGATTTCTGCTTACCTCTTGCAGAGCTCCGTGTACTCCAGGAGGACAGCCTGCTTCACTATGGGCTGCATCATAGGCTGCAGGAAAATCTCAGCCCCAGTACCTGAAACACCTCCTCCCCCTCCTTCTTAGCTGACTCTGGAGTCTTCGGAGCTGTTTCTCTCACATATTCTCAGTCTTAACTTCTCTTGCTTCTGACTTTTCCTTCTTAAATGTGTTATCCCAGACATGTTACTAGCAAGGCTGGAGGTATTAGGCTTGGTCAGTGTCATCCTGGAGCCAGATGGGATTGTCTCTGCCAGACATGGGGGAAGCTTCCAGCAGCTTCTCAAAGAAGCCACTCCTGTAGCCTCCCTACTACCAAAACCTTGCCATGAAAACCAATACATATTTGAACATCACAGAAGCCTAAATATAAGCAAGAATAAGTCCAGTCTAAAGTTTTGTTACAGGTCTGCAAGTTCTTCTTCCTGAACAGGAAAAACATGCCAACTATGGCATAGGCACTCCATTGAACATTTCCTGCATTCTTCTTTCCTTCTGGTTCTCTTCCCAGATTCAAAGAAGCTTCTGATCATGACCTTATCTAATGAACAGTGAACAAGACACGGTTTGCTGAGCTTCTATCCATGCTGCATTACTCTTCCCATCATGTACAAAATCAGAGTAATTTACTGATCTAGAGTATTAGCTTCACTCCAGCATTCACATGAACAGCACAATTCACAATTCACCTTGGTGAGCTGCTTCTTTCAACTAGATTGTCTTCTCAATAACAAGAAGAAAGACCAATAAAGGACGTGTGAAGCAAAAATATTAGGGTCATCTTCAAATACTGTATTTATCGTACAGTCACAGAATGGATTGGGTAGAAAGGGACCTCAGAGACCATCTTGTTCCAGCCCCATGCCATGGGGTTAGATCAGGTTACTCCAAGCCTTGCTCAACATGGCCTTGAACATTCCCAGTGACTCAGTTGTATGAGAGGAGAATAAGTAGGACCATAAGTATATAAAAGATTTGATCTCTCAATTATTCTTCTACTTTGGGAAAATGAGTAGCATATTTTCTCTGGTTACAGAAGCTGCTCCAAACCGTTGACCTGTTTGCTAGAGCTCTTTGGTGACAGAAAGCTCAAATAGCTGGAGCAGATTTGTCACTATCAGACTGGTTTTTCTTTCAGTTCTTGTGATCTTACGACTAAAGCTGCTTCTTCAGAGACTACCAAATCCAAGCACACCTGGTATGGACAACCTTGCTGGTGTTTATGAACCAATACCATGACAAGAACAGTTCAAGTTACATTCTGATGATAGTTCTCTACACTAATAACAACTTGAAACTCTTCTTTTGTACATCAGAATATTTCCTCCACACTCCACCACCCAGTTCTGCTAGTGTTCTTCCAAACTTGGCATTACTTTTCATCCATTTCAAAGTGATAATCTGGGACACAGAATAAAAAGGAAATTTGTGCCCTGAAATTTGGCCTTTAAATTTTAGAAAGACAAGTCAAATACTGCCACCCAGATTGTTTTTCTGAACCTGCCCTGCGTTTATGTGGCTAAGCTTCAGTATTTGTACAGGAACATGCACTCAGATACACAGCAGTGTCTTTCTGTTCCTACTTCCATATTCATGTTTATGGAAATTTTGTTTTGAAAAATGCTGTCTCTCCTTCCGTGTGTTTCTACACCCTTCTGTCTATTGACACAGCATTTTCTCCCAGCTTGATTTATACACTATGCCGACGGTTGTTTATCATGGCCACAATGTGTGACAGGTCCAAACTCTTCATCATAACCTCCATGAACTCCTCATCTTTCCTTGCTCCCTCCACAAATTCATCCAGAGAAAGTTCACCTGTGTCAGACACAAATAAAAGGCATCACAATCCACACCTGACAGGAAAAGGAGTACAATAATCTAGCTTTAGAGACCACTTACTATATAGGCACTTTTCTAAAGCACTCTTCTAAAGACCTCAGAGAGTCTTCTTAAGCTTTTATGAAACATCCCCAGTATCCAGACAACACCTGCTTCCTTTTTTTTACCCCATACAAGGGAAGAGGTAAATAAGAAAGAACAATAGCAGTGGGTAGCTAAGGAGTGGGGTCATAGCATCCTTTTTTTTCTCAACCTGTCGTAACCTGCCCTACGCTTGCTGATTTTCAAGGATAAAGGAACTGACAGAAGGAGGCTGTGACAAGCAGAAACAAATTTTTCTGTCCTAGGCCAAAGAGCCCTTGTTCAGGGAAGCAGATCAGCAGAGCTATTCTGGAATAACAAAAGAGCCTGTCAGAAAGTAATAAGCACCTGAAGTAGCAAGGAAAGAGATACCAATCGGGGACACACAGGGACCACAGTGACACTTGACCAACTTTTGACTGAGCACTTCATATTCTTGCTGTGTTGCCTGCAGCAGATCCAGTGGAGAAACTCTTAACTTCAACATTAAATTCCAGTTCTTCCTTTCCATGCTAAAGTACTTAGGAGCAGCTGGGGCCATTTGTTAATATTTCCCACTTCTAACTGGCATGAGCTATACAGTAACATACAGAAAGGAAAACAAAACACCATTCCAAAACCCTACATTCCAAAAACCTACCAAACTCTTGTGAACAGAACAAAGCTAAGACTCAGTAGAGGGAAAAAAATCCTGATTATGTATCATGCCAGGAGAAAAATCCTTTTTGGTCCATGGAGAACGCATTACTGTCTGAGAATGCAAACAGAAAGAAAATATGAAGTGAAGAGGCCTAAAGTTCTACCAAGAAGGGAAAAACTGGATGTTACTCTATAGAAAAGAGGCTGCCTGAGCTGGATGACAAAGGCAGGAACCTTACCGTCGCCATTCACATCAATCCTGTTGAAGACTCGATTGGTGAACTCTTCTGCACTAGTTTCATGGTCACCACCATTAATAGCTCGAATAGCCTAAAATAAAAGAGCAAGAGTAAGAAGCTTCCTGACAACTCCCAGACTGATTCTACATGTCAGCATAGAGTCATAGTAAGACACTCATGCCTGGTACCTTCCCCATACAAATGAACCAGCATCATAGGAAAACAAAGCATAAATCATCAGGCCTTAGGGATGGCACTGAAGAGTGCAAAGGGAGCATAGCTCTGGATCACGGAATAAGCAGAAAAATCCAGAGGATTTGCCTAATTTTGCTTAGGTACAGTTTAGGTGCTGCAGAAATGGCAGAATCAGAATCCACCTAATTGATCCACTTTGGCTCACTCTGTGAACTTATGGTACACCAAGCCTCAGAAACACTGTCAAACACCCTCTGCACTTGACATTATGAAATTCCTTTGTTATATGTTGTGGTAATTTATTTCTATTCTTACTTTCACAATTTCCATTTATATATGGCTTCCTGTGTGTCTGGCTTCTCCCTAAAGCTCACTGGAAATTAATTTTCGTCATTAAGCCTTATCCACTTCTGTTTGCTACAATCCTTATTCATAACTACATAGCTCTTTTCTTTCAGTGCTAATATTTCCTTTGTTTAAAAATGTCCATGAAATATGTGATTTCAGAGCCTTTATACTGATTCTAAATATACTTATATACTGATATATACTGATATATACTGATATATCTATATATATATATGTATCAATATACTGATTCTAAGTACTATTCATTTTCTAGTTTTTACCCTTTGATATTTGGTAATTTTCTTCATTCTTTTTCAAATGCCATTTTACTGAAACTGATGCCATGTCAGCAATTTCCTAAGGTTACCAAAAAAGACACTGAACTACACCCACAAAATACAAAGGGCAATACATTTCTTGCCACCGGTTGTTGCCCACAGGACTTGTTTCTCAACAGCTCTGTCTTAACTGCTGTTGTCTGTTGCTTCACTGTAATGTCTGGGTATTTCTATTTCAAGTTACTATTAGGAGGCTGTATGTTACTACAGGTATTGATTTTGGTCAGGTCTCTTTGATACCCAGCTCTAAAATTCTTATCCATATGAGAATGCATTAATAACATCTTATTAGTGCTTTATCAAATCAGTTTTATGACATTTCATATTCAAAAATGTAATTTATTTAGGGTCATTGAATCTTTCCTGCATCTTGGAGGAAATATTTTGCAGCTCCTGCAAAATAACCTCAATTTGCAGCGTAATTAATTCTGAGAAATTTATAGTGATCTTCATGCTCATAATTCCGACCCCATCCACAATAGTTATTTGCATACAATCCTTTCCATTCTCAGTCATTGTTCTTCAGGCTATTTGCCAGAGTCAGAAATGTTTTATGATGTTGATATTTAGGAGCTGATTCTAAAAAATAAACTGTGAGTAGCTCTCCAACTTCTCATGAGGAAAAGGACATATTAAAGACATATTGCAGAGATAGCAACTGACAGTCACAGGGTCTGAAACCTTGGAAAGTGCAATTTATGTCACAGTTAGCGAAAACAATTTTATGGTTATCTGTGCTGCAACATAAGCTGTGGTGATATTCTGTCAAGTCTGCTTATTGCATTTTATGGTGATGGGGAATTCTGCTCAGAGAAGGAAGGATGTTAAAGGTCTCATCCATGATCATCCATGTGGGAAACAGCAAAGGTCTTACTTGTGTGATTTGTCTTTAAGGAAAGAGGCGAGAACACAGACCCCTGGAGATTCACCTTAATGATGTTGAGCAGTTCATGTCGATCAATGCAGCCATTGCCATCTACATCATAGAGCTTGAAATACCACCGCAATTTCTGCTCCATCTTCCCTCGGAGAACGAGGCTGAGGGCAGCGACATATTCCATGAAATCAATATATCCATCCTGTCAGAAAAAAAAACCAAAATTGTGACAGGAATAAACTGAATGATTGCATGCTCTTAAGTTATTTCATCTTACTGGTCTTTAGATTCACAGCTGAATGAGAAAGGCCAACAGATGGCACAGAGACTTGGACTTAGGCAAAATCTTTAGTGCAGAGACATATTATTTCTCTATCCACTAAATACCCAAGTTCCTAAAGTTATGATCTATTACATAGTGGCTCCCTTATGCACACCATCTGTAGTGAAGTAACCTGCCACTCCTCGTTGTCAGCATGAACAAAGCCCCCTCTGTGCACCAAAGCTGACTGCCTTTGGCTTGCTGGGAGAGAATATTGAGCCCAGCTCATGGGCTGCAAGTTTCCTGTACTAGTCTGCTCTGCCTTTGTGGGAAACTGCTGTTCCAGTAAGCCATAGATCTCTTCTCCATTCTGTGGAAAATAAAGTGACTGGGGATATTTTGTGAAATACACAGAGTATGATTTGACCACTGGAAAAATGTTCAGTATTTAGGTTTTTAATATTTCATTTCTTGACTCTACAAAGAAAGTAAAAAAATCTCTTGTTTCTTTTGCAAGAAAAATGCCAGTTAGTAAAGGTTCTTTAGCCCTAAATTTAAAGCTGACTAAAATTTTGAAGCAGTTAAAAACAAACTGCAAATAAAACACATATCTAGGTAAAAGTTTCTGGATAACCACAACAAATAACAGAGCAAAAAAATGAAACTTTAATTTCTTGAGGTATTTAATCAAAGTCAGATGCCTTTCTGAAATGGATGTAAATAAACATATGTAAAACGTGGATGCAGGTGATCTAGCAGAGCACTGCTGTTTTACAGTAAGGATCACCACATTTGAAATGTTCACTCAGGGTGGGAAGAAGGGCATGACAGGCTGAGAGAGTTACAGCTGGTCAGCCTGGAGAACAGCTGGTTCCAGGGAGACTTTGATGCCCCTTCCAGTACTTAAAGGGGGCTTAGAAGAAGGCTGGAGGGGTACTTTGGACAAGAGCATGTAGTGATAGGACAAGAAAAATGGCCCTGAGCTGAAGGTGGGCAGATTTAGATTAGGTGTTGGAAAGGAATTTCTGACTTTGAGGGTGGGCAGGCCTTGGCACAGGTTGCCCTGAGGAGCTGTGTCTGCCCCTGGATCCCTGGCAGTGTCCAAGGCCAGGCTGGACGGAGCTTGGAGCAGCCTGGGACAGTGGAAGGTGGCCCTGCCCATGATGGGGACGGCACTGGGTGGTCATTAAAAGTCCCTTCCACCCAGACCATTCCATGTCTCTATGACTGTGCTGCCCCTCCTGCCATGCCCAGCACACAGAACCAGCCCCTCTGTGACAGCGGCTCTGGGCCAGGGGCACTGTGAGCACCACAAAGGCTGTGGGTGCTGTGGCGCTGGCTGCACTGGAGGCGACACCTCGGTTCTGGCTGCTGCCACCTGCACTGGCACCAATGGCTTTTCTGTGGGTTCTCATCCTGCTGGCCCTGGCCTGGCCCGTGGGAGGCAACTGGGACACCTGCAGGTCAGTGGCCCCACTTAGGGGGTTCCCTTTAGGGGCCCCACATGTTCCCCACACCCACACCACAGTGTTCCAGCCTCACTCCCTGGCCAGTGCCCAGGTACTGGCACAATCTGTGTGCAGGGCTGCCACAGAACAGAAGGACAGATGTGCCCCTCAGGCATCCCAGGTCTTTCTGCCACTCAGAACTGGGCTGGAAGGGACAACAGGGGACTTTCAGCCTGAGTAGAGCAGCCACTGAGCAAAACAGTGATGGCTTTTTGTTACAGAAGGACCTGTGGGCTCCGGCCCATGGCTTCTGACCACAGCTCTGCAGTTCCCGACTATGGCTCCGTGGCTTCTGCTGCTGGCACGTCCCATGTCATGGGTAGCACCAGTGTCCAGCCAGGGGCCTGGCCCGGCATTGTCAGCATCCAGGCCACCTGGGCGAACGGCACGTGGCACATGTGCACCGGTGTCCTCCTCAGCTCCCAGTGGGTGCTCACGGTCGCACACTGCTTCGCCAGGGGCGGGTAAGAAACAGCAGGGACAGAGATGTCCCCAGAGCACAGCCAGGTGCCCAGGTGACAGCACCGCGTGCCACTTTCATCCCGGCTCGCTCCTCTCTGCTTCGCTGTCCGCCTTGGGAAGCAGAAGGCAGGGAAATGCTGGGCCACTGCCAGCCCGTGGCTCCGCTCCCTGTCACCCCTGTCTCCATCCGCTCTCTAGGGACATCTCCACGTGGGAGGTGGTGTTGGGGGCCATAGATCTGACTCAGCTGGGCCCTGAGGCTGAGGTGAGACACATCCAGAGGCTCCTGGTACACCGGCACTACGTGCCTGCCACGGCGAGGAATGACATCGCCCTGCTGGAGCTGGAGCAGCCCGTGGAGTGCAGCGACTACATCCAGCTGGGCTGCGTGCCCGACGCCTCGCTCAGGGTCTCGGAGCTGAAATCCTGCTACATCGCCGGCTGGAACTTTGCCAGAGGTGAGTTCCCATGCAGGATGTGCGCCCTGAGGGAGAGCTGGGCATGCCAGGGCCACAGGCTGGGCACCCTGGGGACATGGACTGGCCACAGCCAGAGTCCAGCTGCGGGATGGCAGCAGGGCCGGGGCTCGGAGCAGCCCGGCCTGGGGGAAGGGGTCCATGCCTGGGGGGGCAGGGGGCTGTGGCAGGGTCATGGAACTGGATGAACTTTAAGGTCCTTTCCCACCCAAACAATTCCACGACTGTGAAGCTTCTGGAGAGATGGGTCTGGCCCCTTCCCCAGAGCCAACAGCAGGGACGCAGCTGGACGAGTCACTTGGAGGCAAAGCCAGTCCCAGGGAAGGGGCTGAGCCAGACCAGGGGAAGCAGTTCACCCCAGGCAGGGGAGGGGATGGGCACCGACCTGCTGGGGGCTCATTCCCTTCTGTGCCCACAGCTCAGGGAACAGGCATGGTGCTGCAGGAGTCCAAGGTCCACCTCATGGACACGGAGCTCTGCAACAGCAGCCGGTGGTATGCGGGGACCATCCACCCCCGCAACCTGTGTGCTGGGTACCCGCAGGGCAGCATCGACACCTGCCAGGTAGGAGTGTGTGATGAGTCCCTCAGTCCCCAGCAGAACAGGAACCCCTCATCCCCCAAACACAGCCCAGCACAAGCCGGGCCTGGCCTGGCACTCTGCCACCCTTGGGTCTCTACCACTGCCTGGGCTGCCCTTCCTTTCCCCATCTGAGCATCCCTGCCCTATATCCTGGGGATGCCCTTCTCTTCTTCACCTGTTGGTCCCCTTGTCCCCAAGGCCCAGTCCTGCGCACAAAGCCCATTCAGTGCCCCCAGAAAACCCGAAGTTCAGATGTGACCCTGGAACATCTGTCCTCCACACATCTGGGACCCACCTGCAGAGATGGGAGAGCCCCCGAGCTGCTCCCAGCTCAGGGCCTGGAGGCTCTGGACCCTGAGCTGAACCTTCCCAGGCTGGGAATGTGGACCTGGCAGAGGCTGGGAGAGAGGAGCCAACCCTGGGATGGGAGAGAGGAGAAAAGCCTGGGGATGGGAGAGAGGAGATAACCCTGGGGATGGGAGAGAGGAGAAAAGCCTGGGATGGGAGAGAGGAGAAAACCCTGGGATGGGAGAGAGGAGAAAACCCTGGGATGGGAGAGAGGAGCCAGCCCTGGGATGGGAGAGAGGAGCCAGCCCTGGGATGGGAGAGAGGAGGTGGCCCTGGGGATGGCAGCAGCCCACCACAGCCTCTGAGCCTTCTCTCCTGGCACAGGGGGACAGTGGGGGTCCCCTCGTCTGCAAGGACAACAGAGCCGACTACTTCTGGCTTGTGGGAATGAACAGCTGGGGAAAAGGCTGTGACAGAGCCAGGCACCCCGGGGTCTACACCTCCACTCAGCACTTCTACAACTGGATCCTGCTCCAGACGGGCCTGAGCCCAGCAGAAAGAGCCGGTCCAGCACCGGAGCCAGTTGTCACCTTGGCCCCTGAGCAGAGTCTGGAACCAGAGGAACCAGAAGAACCAGAGGAACCAGAGGAACACATCCGCTTGACCCCCGAGTACAGCCAGCGACCAGTGGTGACATCCTCGGGCACGTCACTTCCCGTGATGTTCCCACACCAGATCCTGGTGCAATTCTGGAATCTGCTGCAGGAGTTCCTGCAGTTTCTGAAGGACAAAGAAGCTTGAGCAGCAACAGGATGAGCAGGACCCAGGGCTACAGTGGACCACAGCATTTCCTGCCAGGCCAAAGGTAGCCTTGGGCCAGAGGCTTCTCTGTCCTGCCCACGCTGCTGCGCTGCGGCCACACCGATGCTGACGTGACTGAAGTGTTGAAGTAAAGTTTCTGCATTCATCATTAACCGTGTTTTTGGCCCTGCTCAGTGCACCCACAAGCTCAGAGAGTCCCTGCTCTGTCTGTCCATCTGCTGTGCTGTTCACATTCATTCTTCAGCCCAGAGAGGGCTCCATGGAAATCTCAGTGCCCCTTCCAGTGCCTGAAGCAGGTTATAATAATGGGGGGGAAGTGGCTTTTTGCATGGGCAGGTTGCACAGGACAAGGAGGAATGGTTTCAATCTAGAGGAGGGGAGATTTGGATGAGGTGTTGAGAAGGAGTTTTTACCCAGGGGGTGATGAGGCCCTGGCCCCTGAAGTGTCCAAGGCCAGGTTGGATGGAGCTTGGAGGAACCTGACATAGTGGAAGGTGTCCCTGCCCATGGGAGGTGGTGGAATGAGATGGCCCTTAAGGTCCCTTCCAACCCAAACCATTCTACAATTCTACAATTGCAACTCATAAAAGAAGAACATTGAAAATTTATCCTATTTGTCATCATCAAAGTTCTCAAAATCTGAAGGTCCAGAAGGCAGACAATTCCATCCATCATGTCTGTATTACGACAGGGTGGATTTTCCTCTGTTCCTTGTTCCTTGCCCTTGTTCATTAAAAGCGATTAAGTGACTAGCTGTTAGCAGACTTAAGATTAACTGATGTAGATCCATTGCCACTAGTTGCCACACTCTTACTTCGTTCCTCTTGTGATCACTGTCACTTTTTTTAGGTGATAGCTTTTAATCTTTTCTGACCAAGTTTGAATTTGAGAATCTTCTTGTAACATTGTTTACTGGAAAACATAGGGCTCACAGGAAAAATTTGGAATGCTCAACATCCTTGAATAAATTTTAAAGTCATTAAACATCCCAAGAAGGGAGAAAGGTGAAATGAAACAAAAACTTGTGCAAAAGCTGTTAAGGTTTTGCTTTCACTTATGAAACTGCTTCTCATCAGTCTTACTCTCCTAGTCACAGAGGACTTTGGGATGAGAGAAGATATTCTTTGAGGTCTGTAGTCATTTCCAGTCATCTACCACAAGACCTCAGCTACCGTAAGGGGGCCTGCCTGCTCCTCTCTTTAAGAATTTTGTAATATTCCTAAGCATTCCTTAGCTCCTTATACTGTCTCACATGTCCAAAATAACATTCTTTGTTGGTCCCTAAGCTTTCATTCTTCAAGACTAACTCTGTGATTTCCTGCCTGGTTCTCATGGCTCTGTGACTGGATCCTCCTTGACTCCATTCCAGAGCCTTGGAGCAGAGAGTATATCTGAATTTTCCCAGGATGCTATAAACCCAGTTTTCTTTGTCATTAAGAATACAGGCTTTCAATCATAGGCTGAAATACATATGGATAAAAAGCAGGCAAGAGTGAGGGCCATTGCATGCTTAAAGGAATTATGGGGGCTCCTGTTTTCTACCAGCAGTCACTCA
The DNA here is from genome assembly GCF_971803275.1 of Cyanistes caeruleus. Classification (NCBI taxonomy): domain Eukaryota; kingdom Metazoa; phylum Chordata; class Aves; order Passeriformes; family Paridae; genus Cyanistes; species Cyanistes caeruleus. The sequence goes on from NC_141704.1 coordinate 84,960, forward strand.
TCACAATGAGGAACAATACACACCCCCTCACTCTCATGCTGCACCTTCCAGCACTGAGGAGAGCCACAAACATTGTCTGCCCATGTAGTGTTAATTTCAGCTGCCAAATACCTGGAAATTACTCCTATGTGAATACTATAATGATTTCTATTGTGTCTGATTCCTGTGGTCTCCACAATCTCATACAGCTATGTTTTTGAATAATAAGAACATGTAAGAAGAATAGTGAAATTAGCATTTTGCTAGTTAAACAAGGCCATGTCAAATAATAGGCAATAAGGAATTTTCAAAATTCAAAGATGAACTTGCATGAGGGAGTTAGATAATCAGGAGTACTGTTTATGTCATCTATGTTACTACCTGTACACATTAATTTGCTCCTTACATTTAGGTATTTACATCAGCATCCCTTGGCATCTTTCCACACCAATGTTTGCAAGAGAAAAATGTTTCCAAGAGGATATTTATGTTCTTTATGTTTGCAAGAGAAAGACAAAGACTCTGAAACTGCAGGAGTTGGATCACTTCTAAGCAGCACGAGACAGTTAATTCCTTGCCGGAGAACTCACCTTGTTCATATCAAACGTGCGGAACATCTGCTCAATGTACTTATTGGCCTCTGGATCCAGCCCTCGGAGCCCAAAGAACTGCTTAAATTCATGCTCTGTCAGCTGTCCAGAAGGACACTCTGTCATGAATTTCTTGTACCAGTGGTGGATCTCGACAGCCTGTAGATCATCCACTGTGGAGCTGCTGTTGTTTCCCATATGTACCTGTGGTCAGAAGGATGATGATACAGGAATGATCCTCTTTCTCCTGCGGCTCTCAGAGCACTGCCTGTTCGCTCCTGTCCATGCTCAACACTAATGTCAGTTACGTGAGGGATCTAACTTTCCACAAGCCAATTATAAATGTTAATCTTCTTGGAGGCTGATCCACAAACCAGAAACCTTCAATGATACAAACAGTCTTCTTAGAATGGAAAGGAGGTGCAAGATAATCTAGCAAATCACTTCTATTTTAGAAGCTAAAGCAGAAAGGGTGAGAAGGTTAATCAGACACTGGTATTGGGAGCTATATTGGATTGGTAGACTACTCTATTTTTAACCTTGATATAATTATACATGAAGATAAGAGGAAATGCCCACAAGATGTGGGCTGTGAGGTTAAGTAAAGATCTGATCCTCTAAGTGGATTTGAGAGTCTGTTTTCTCAAATAGACATGTTGAGTAACGGAGTGTGTAGGGCCAGTAACTGTTACAGAAGTGGCCCAGTACAAGAGTGAGGTTATGTGGGAAAAAGCTCACCTCAATGCACACAAAGGAGCACAGAGGAACAAGGCTGGGGGGAGGGGGGGACCCAAATGTTCCCCTAGTTTGGCAAATCCAAGAACCACCATCGAAGTGCAGTCAACCTATGAAAGGCTCAGCTGTACAGAGGGGAAGGGGCAAAGAGAGACAAGCACAGGCTGGGGAACACAAATCACCGAGTAAGAGAAATAAAGGCCCTCTCCCAGCTCTTTCTAAATACGTCTCAGAGGAGCTATCAGTCCCATGGGCCTAGAGGTGGCACCCATGATGAGTCAGGGGGAGAGGTTGTGGAGCACCCTACAAACTGAGTACTGACTAGGGGCACAGAAAATGCTAGGAGGTCCAGGGCAAGAGCATTTGGGGACAAGACTCACAACAGGATGTTTAGGGGAGGAACAGAAGGTGTGGAAAGGGATGGGTCTAGGTAGTTTGGGAATGAACAAACATAAGAAAATGGAGGCAAGGGAAATAGAAGGGGCTGGTTGCATGTAGAATGGTGCTAATCAGTATGAATGTCTATCTGTGTCTTCTGCCTGGTAATCACAGTCTTTCTTGTTTTCTAACACTTCTACCTCTTTTTTTTGTCCAGCTCCACAGTACTGTGCTCTGGGCATATGTATGCATGCGGATTTAAGTGCCCACAATGGGATTGAGCGAGACCATGTCAGTCTACGATCATTAGTAAATATCAAGACAGATTAGCCAGCAAATAGGCCAAGTAGTTTGTGAAACAGGTGTGTGTGTATGTCTGTATTAGTGAGACAACTGGAGTAGTTGACTATTAGACTGAAGGTAGAGGGTTGAGGGTCTGTGTTTCTCTGTGCAGGAGACAGCTGCATCCTGAGCACCTCATCACATGTACTGGAGTGTACACAGTGTACACGTCTGTTTGTAGGTTGTTGTGTACAATGGAATCTGTACCAGTGGTGGGGTTGTGCACCTCAGAGGGTCTGGCATGTCCAAGGCATCGAGAGGCAGCTGCTGGGTAGGCTGAATGTCTAAGTGCACACACTCTGTGTGCTTCCCACTGATGGACCTTCACAGAATCACATAATGGTTTTGGCTGCAAGAGTCCTTAAAGATCATCTATTTACATCTCTCTCCATGGACAGAAACACCTTCCCCTAAAGCAGGTAACTGGAGTCTAGGCTCCTTTGCCGGCTATGCTCCCTTTGATAGAGCCCAGGCTACAATCAGCTGTGAGTGCACATTGCTGGCCCATACTCAGTTTTTCATTCCCTAAGACCCCCAAGTCCTTCTCCAAAGGACTGCTCTGGATTCACTTGTCACCCAGCCTGTACCCATGCTGGCGATTGCACTTGGCCTTGTTGAACTTCATGAGGTTGGCATGGACCGTTCTCTCTAGCCTGTCCAGATCCTTCTGGATGCCCTATCCCTTCCATATAGAGTATCAGTCACACCATTTTACATCCACATTTAAAGCCAAAATTTATTTTTAGTATAATAGAAAATTTAACAGTCTGACTTGAGAGTCATAATAAATCTACATCTAATAACAGAAAAGCAAAAAAAAATAATTAATGTAGTCAAGTACTTATATACAAGAAAAAAGCTGCACTAGTAGCAATAATACAATTAAAGCTGCAACACATGCACTTTGTTTCTGTGCTTTCCCTGGTGTTACACTGACCTGCCTGCTGCTCTTCTGGATATTAAGATCTGTGGTTCACTCAGATGTTTGCAGAGGAGGAGGGGAGAGTCATGGGAAGTTGTCAGCATCTGAGTCCTTCACTGGGAGGAATGTGATATTCTTGTGCATAGTTTCCCCATCCTCTTTTTTTAATTTTTTTTTCCCTTTCTTCTCTTTCCTTCCACTTAGTCACATAGGTATATGTTAAGAGTTGTAAATATCTCATTCTACCAATAACTGTTTGCTATTACTACCAATAATACCATGGCTGTACCACGCAAAGATAGATAAGTAAAATAAATTAACCACAGATACCTGGAGAAATTGCTCTCACACCTAAAGTGAACAAAGGGAAGAGAACAAAGTGAACAAAGCTGCGGGCAGGGTATGAAAAATGCAGAGCACACTTGTCAAGCCTTGGTTCTGAGGCCCTGTGAACAGGGACAGAGCCTGTGGCCATACTGGGGCAGCGCTCGTGGTGCCACCAGAAATAGAAATACAGTGCATCTGAGTGCACAGTGAGGGTGGCCAGGAGGTGAGGAAACTGTGCTGCTCAGGCTTCCTGAAATCCTCCCCTACATCTGGCTGGGGGCAACTCTGGAACCAGACCAGGAAGTGAGCGGATGAAAGGTTCTGAAAAGGAAAACGAAAAACTGGACAGGGGCTGGCAGTGTGCACATCCCCAGCAGCATTGGCAGCAGCTGAGGGGAAGAACTCTGTCCCTCTGCCCCACTCGGCTGACACCCCACTTGCAGAGCTTTCTCCAGTCCTGGGACCCTCAGAACAAGACAGATTTGGAGCTGCTGAGGCAGTCCAGAGGAGGCCACAGAGCTGCTCCAACGGCTGGAGACAGGTTGGGGAGCTGAGGGTGCTCAGCATGGAGGAGAAGGCGGCCCTGGAGAGACCTTATTGCAGCCTATCAGCGTGCAGACGGAGCTTCGAAGAAAGACAGAAAAATATTCTTATGCCAAGAACAGTAGTGCCAGAGCAAGGGACAACAGTCGCCACGTGCACGAGCGCAACCTCAGCTGGACATATCCGGTAGCTCTCGAGGCCGGGTTGAACGGGGTGGGACAGAGGGGTGAGACTGGATCATCCTTAAAGGGCCGCTCAGACCAAACCACTGGCCGCCAGTTCGGGCGCTGCCCAGCAGCGAGAAAGCGGGACCCATGCCTGCCCGCTGCCCGCTGACCGCTGCCCGCTGACCGCTGACCGCTGCCCGCTGACCGCTGACCGCTGCCCGCTGACCGCTGACCGCTGCCCGCTGACCGCTGACCGCTGCCCGGCCCCCCGGCCCCGCCTTCCCACCGGCCCCGGCCCCGCCTTCCCACCGGCCCCGGCCCCGCCGCCCCGCCCAGGCCCCGCCCCTCTCGGCCCCGCCTCCCCGGTCCCGCCTCCCCATGGCCCCGCGGCCCCGCCTCCCCTGGCCCTGCCCCCCGGGGCCCCGCCTCCCCGGCCCCGCCTCCCGCCTCCCACTCCCCAATCCGAGCCTCCGCTTCACCAGCAGCGCCGCCCTGTCCCGAAGCGCCGCAACTGATTGGTCGCTGCGTTGTTATTGGGCGGGAGCCCAACACGTCCTCGGGATTGGTCGCTTTGTGCCATGTTGCAGGACAACCATGGCGCCGAGGCAGCTGCTCCGTCGCGATTGCCTGGTCCTCCCGTCTATCTTTCAGCCACTGCAGCTGATTGGTCGTTCTCCGCCAGGGGGAGGGCCTCGGCCGGAGGCGGAAGTGACGGTGGCGCGTTCCGGTGCTGAGGTGGCGCGGTGGGAGCGGTTCGGCGGGGGTTCCTCCGCAGGTTAGAGTCACCCCTCGGTATTGACCCCCCCTCACCGTGCTGCAGGTCAGTGCCTTCCCTGTCGTCGGTACTGTCCGTCCGCCCTGTGCGGACCGCGGACTCTGCCGCTCGGTGGCGGTCGCCGGCCGGGCTCCTTTCGTGGCCATGCGGGGCCAGATCGGGTTCGCAGCTCCCTGGGGCCCGGGCTGTAAGGGGCAGTGGGCCGGGGTGGGCCCACTTCTCGCTCCAGGCTCTGCGGTCCGACCCAGGTGCCCCCGGGTACCGGGAGCGCAGCCGGGCCGGGGGAATTCCGCGCTCTGCGGAGCCCGCCGGAGCCGTGCGGGCCGGTAAACCTACGGGGCTGCCGGGGCCCGGCGGCGCTGCCCGCCATCCCCGTGGCAGCAGGAGCCGCCGCTCCCGGAACCCAGCACGGCGCTCCCGCGCTCCCCGTCCCTCCTGCTTTCTCTTGGAACCCCTCTGCACAGCGTTAGAAGTTTGGCCCAGGGCTTGTGTACAGCAGCAGTGCTTTTAATGAAGGGAAATGCAAGGAATTAATTTATGTATAATAAACTTACAGTAGAATAAATTAGGGGAAAAACATTGTCAAGTCTTTCTTTGCTATGGCTGATACCTAGGGATAGAAGTGCCCTGCTTGCTGCGGACTGTGCAGACTAGCAATGGGCTTAGACTGTTTGGGTCAGGGATGTGTATTTCAGAGGAAAGTGGCCTCCTCTTTCAGATCGCTGCTAGCAATTCCAGTGTTCAAAGTAAAGTCTGCCCGGCAAAAGTTGATTAGTCACAGCAATGCTGAGCAAAGGTACAGGATGTAGAGGATCGTGGCTTACATCCTAAGCACAGCAAGGGTCCTTGCGTTCTGCTCTTCGTTACAGAGGTGGGAATCCATATGCAAGTGTGAGCCTGGGAGAGCACCAGTCTTGTCTCTGAGAGCACTGTTTGCTTTATTGGGGTGAGGCAGTGGAACACAGCTGTCCTTTTGTGTTTGTGTGGAAACTGGTTGGCATTGTATAACACCAGGATATTCCTGTCTCAAGTCCTTAAGGTTAATGCACAGGACAGCCACCACCCTCTGTGCAGGCTGTTGGCTTTGGGGCAGAATTTAAAGCCATGTTATGCTTGTTCCTGGATTTGTTCTCAGGGAGGGTTCAAAGAAAGCAGAGCCAGGCTCTTTACAGTGGTGTCTGGTGAAACGATGAGAGGTTGTGAGCAGGAACTGTGAGACACAGCCGATTACCTTGATCATCAGGCAATACTTCCTCACTCTGTGGCTTACTGAGCACTGGCACAGGTTGTCCAGGTAGGTTGTGAAGCCTCTATCCTTGGAGATATGCAGATATGCCTGCACAGCTTCTGTCTGAGCAGGGAGCTTAGACCAGATGTCCTCCTAACTTTAGCCAGTCTGTGGTTCTTTGATAATATTCTCCTTGAGCCTTTTACTTGTTGTTCTTTACCAAATTTTCTCCAACTGTTTTCCACCTCTTGTTCTGGAGAGCACAGAACTGGACTCATTATTCCAGACGTGGCCTCACCAGTGCCCAACAGGGAGGAAGGATCACCTTCCTCCTGACAACATTGCTAATGCAGCCCAGAATTGCTGCTGCTGGCCTTTGCCATATGGGTGCATTGATGACTTAGGTCAGTTGTCCACTGCAATCCCCCACCTCTCTCTGCAGTACTGTGTTCCAGGGATGTGTTCTGAAGGATGCTATCCAGAGCAGAGGCCCACCTAGGCCCGTGTTTTCCCTGCTTCCTCTACACAGACAGCAAACCTGTTGCTGTTTATGGAATTGCAGAATCGGTTTTTGTTCCCCATTCACATCCCTTGCCATATTTGGCTGACCTGAGAATATAAATTAAAAATTAATTCAAAAACATGAATCTCTTTAGGTTACTAAAGTCCACATCCGTGCAAATAGCTGCAGACAGTTCCTCTGTTTGCATTTTTAAGGAGGCTGACTTTGTGCCAAACCCAACAAGGTTTATTAGCTTGAGTGCAGTGTCAGATTAATGTGGCCAATCTGGACAAAGGCCAAGGAATATTTTCTCAATCCAGGTATGTATGCTTGAAATTGTAATGCCTGTAGCAATGCAGATATGTGCTGAAGCCCATGCAGATGCCTGCATTCTGCTTCTTTTTCGTATTTCTAATACCGCTTTTAACAATTAATCTATTGGTTCTCTCAGTCCCAGCCACATATTTTGAGTTTGTGACTTTGAGAAGCTGTAGCCTAATGCTTAGTTGGAAGATCAGATCCATCCTCCTCAACTATTGGAGACAGTTAGAAAGAGGGATTCTTGTGCTTGGATGGCTGTTTTCTAAAATGCACCAGTGCAAGACAGCAGGTTTGGTTCCTCACTGGGGCATTATGGGAGTGATGGTTTACAAAACTATAAATACTTTATTATTCTTATAATGGATTCCAGACATTCCAGGTCTCTAAATGTGTATCTCATATTACCACCTTGGTGAGCAGTTGACGGTGTCTGAAGAAATCTCCCTAGCAGGAACTGTAAAGCTGTATTATTCTGGAATTCCATGCCTCAGTCGCACCCAGGGCCAGCTGAGAAGTGAACAAAGCACTCAGAGTGAAACACTTGTTTCACTGACTCTCGTGTTGTTGCAGAATATGAACAATCCTGGCATTCTGACTGTGCTTCTGGAGGAGTTGCATACCCTTGAGCTCTTTGCAGGAACCTGTCTGAGGCTTGGCCTCTTGCTGCATGCCTTTTTGGTACACTAAGTGCTGCTTGAGTATTTGATTCCATTGGCTGAATCAAATTGGCCATGCAGTGTGAGAAACCAAGGCATGTCTGCAAATCCATGTTCCCAAACAGAGCAGACTTGTCACTTCTCATGCTTATTGCAAATGACTGTCTAACAGTCCTGGAGTGTATTATGTAGGATGAAGGATGGGCTTATTTCTTTATTGTTGGATAATTTATTTCCTCCTCCTTTTTTTGTTCTTTTTCACTTCTCTCTCCATCAAAAGTCTTATTTCATGCAATCCGTCAGTACTCAAGAGATTAAAAGGAATGGCAAGAAAGACCTGTGTGTGACAGCCCTAGCTTGGAAACCTTACAACTGAATCGGCAGACCCATGAGCTCCTTGGAGCACAAAGCAGGTTGGTATTCACATGTTCTTTTCTGTTATTGATGCTTTAATGTGCATTGTCATGTTTTCTACTTCTGCAAAATCAGGTGAATGCTACAGAAAAGTAATGCATTGCTCTTGTCCACTGTTAATATTTTCACACATTTAAGTGGCAATCTACAACCAAAGATTTGCTTAATAAGACAAAAGAGGTCAGGTGTGGACCTGATTTCTCTGAGCCTGAGAGAATTACAGCCTGTCAGTGGCTGATCTGTTCCCAAGGGAAAAGTCTCTTGAGAGCTCTCTCACTCAAGATCTATCTCTGTAAACAATTTCACTTTCTCAAAACAGTTGTGTACAACTGTAGATAGTGTGTTTTTCTGTTTTCCCACCAATGGGACAAGAGGTGCTGTTATCTTTACCGATCATGTTAAACCTGTAGCGTAAGACCCTATAAAAGCTGAAAAGGTTGGGGAATAAAGGCCTTTTCCTAGCAACTCGTTCTGGTGTGTGCTGTGAATGAATCCACGCTTCTACATCATGTCCAACATTGACAGTCAGGAATGAGTGGATCTGTGTAGCCAGCTTCAGGAGCCTGCTTCTAGGGAGGCAGAGACATCTTATCATATTAAAAGATTGCATTTGATGGAGATAATTTTAATAATGTAAACTTGATCTTACAACTAACGTGAGTTTGCCTAGTTTCAGCTTGCAATACTGCAGCTTCTTTTTGCCACTTACAGGCATGAGTAGTTGTGTGGCCTTTCTGTTCAGAGATGTCAAATGTCACATGTGACCTCTTTTTATAGAACACTAGAATGACGATTCTGTGATTCTTAAGGGGCTTTGGGAGTTCAGTTAGTCAAATTCTTCACTCTTAGCATGTCTAAATAAAAAATCAGATCAGTTTACTATGAGCCTAATACAGTACTTTACCATCTTTACCATCATTCTTTGTGCATTTTTTTCTCTGATTGAAATTGCTTATGCTTCAACTTATGTCCTCTGCCTCTTGTGCATTTGATGTGGATCTTGTAAGAGGTGTGTGACTCCAGCTACATTGTGTGTGGTTGTAGGGAGGACAGCAGTTGCATCCCACTCCTCACCTGCTGTTCTCAGGGCTGAGCAAGCCCAGCATTCTTACACTCTCCATATGCCTTGTAAACGCAAACCCCAGTCATCCTGGGGGCTCTCTGCTATACTTGATTCACTATTTAGAAAGTGGGCACTCTACTTCAAATGTAGTCTTATAGGTGTGAATAGAGAGGGAAAACTGCTTTCCTCAACCTGCTACCTGCAGTCCTATCAATACAGCTCAGTGTACACCTGACCTTTGCTGTGAGCGCACTGGTGACTTGTGCCAAGCTTGGCCACCAGCACTTGGAGCTTGTATTCTGCCACACAGTTGCACAGCGGGTTGCTCCTCAGCCTGTACCACTCATGCTTTTCCCATTCCAGGCATAGGCTTCTGCCTTTCCTGAACTTCATGATGTTTCTATCCATCTGTTTCTCCAGCCTGTTTTTATCCTCCTGGTTGGCATCTCTGTACTTTGGCTTATCAAAGGCTCATTTGAATTTGGTGAATTTAGTGAGGTGGAGTGCATCCCATCGTCTCCGTTAATAATGGAGAATTTAATTTTCTGCTCTCCCCAAAATTACAAGTTTTATTTTGCTAGCTGGTACAGCTGCATGTTTTTAGGTTCTTCATTTCCACTTACTGGATTAGTTTGGCTCCTGAATTTCAAGGAAAGGAAAGAAGGTATGCTAAGCAGCAGCCAGGAAATGTAGGTCCTCTCCAGACTACTGCTTTATGTTGAGGTCCTATCCTGGATGTGACATACAGAGGTCTCGTGATCTCTTCAGTGTGACACACTTGTATCTGTTTAGCAAACATCAAGGCTCAGTCCATTTTTTCCACTACTTATTAGCAGAAATATGATTTTATGTTACAGGCTATGTTTGGCCTGTAGAGAAATTACTTCATTTAACAATCACCCTTCTTTTCAGTAAACTGAACAGATCATGGTTCTGTTATGTCATTGTTAGTGACATTACAAGAATGCTGTGAGGATCATTTAGCATCTGCTATAAAAATGTATTTTTCAAGCATACATGTAGAGCAGTGAAGGAATCTTCATGTGTCTTGACACCAGTATGTCCTCTGCTTTAGTGTTCAGAGGGTCCGGCTGCTCTTGTTAATGTGACCATTTCTTTTTTCCTGAGGTTTTCTTCGGCTTTTCCCTCTTGGCAAAGGAGACAAATTCCCTACAAGCCTGGTCACCAGCTGCTGTAACATTAGAGATCAGCATAAGGGAGCTTATTCTTCATAGCAGTTTTGACTCTGGAACTTTATTCTGACTCTTGGTTTTGTTTTAGGCTCAAGATGCTGAGCCGTTTGTCAGGTTTAGCAGCTGCTGTTTTACAAGAGCGGTCTGGGGAGGATGGAGATGCAGTTACTGAACCATCTATTGCTGTAAGTACAGTGTTATCTAAAGACTTTCAGATCTTATTGACAATTAGTTTGGGGAGCATGTTTTATTAGACTGCAGTGACAACTGTCTCCTGCTTCATCCTTGTTGAGCACTAGATTGAGTTGTCATTCTACTCTGCTTTTCTTCAACTCCTCACCTCTTAAGTCAGCATTTCTGTTGTGTAGACCATAATCTCCTCAGTTTTCACATCTGAAGGTGATCCTAGGAAAAAAACTAGAATTAGGATGAAGAAAGACTTTAAAGAGTACTAGTGATTGTGTGTAGCAGAAGGGGAAGCTCTGCATGGTTAGGTGACAAGTGGGAGGCTTCACCTCTGTGCTGCCCTTCAGTATTGAGACAGTGGATAGTGTGTGACGGAGCCTCTCATTTCAGATTTGTTCATGTGGTGTTCAGCGAGTTACTCTTTGTGTGTTGGCTTACAAGTTCTCTGAGCTTTCCTCATGGTTCATCTTAACTGTATATTTCTACATATTGCTCCATGAAATGCCTGCAGGGAGCAGAGTGCAACATTGAGGACTGGAGCTGAAGATACCATGTGGATGCTCCGCTGCAGTCTGTTTATATTTTTTTTTCCTTCAGAACACTCATTTTATTGTTTCAGGTAGAAGCTGTGCAGTCAGAAGCAGAAAGCATGGAGGAGGCACCTGAAGAGCTGTTGGAGCGCCTAGCTCAAGCAGAAAAGCTAGTTGTTCAGCTGAAGGATTTGATTCGAGAAAAGGATGCCCTGCTCCAGGAAAAAGAAACTGTATTCAAGGTACCATTTCTTTCCCTGGGGATCAAGAATAAAATGCTGCTTCAGTTTTCAGTGCAAACCAGTCTCTGTTTTTTTTTGAACGTGAGATACCTGCATGATGAATGGCATCAGTTCCAGAGAATTATTGGAATTTGAAGAATGGACCCTAGCCCAAGAGATGTAGGCTGTCTTCTGTTAGTTTGATTGGGTTAATTTAGTCTAGAGTAGATAATCCAAGTTGCACAGCATTTTGACTCAGAGCTCTTTGAGGCCCTGTGATTCCCTGTGTCTCTAATAAGTACTAATACCTTGTGTGAAGTTTTTCTTTCCCCCCTTCAGAGTGTTCGACACCAAGTGTCCTCCGCTTGGACAGGAGCGCTCTGTGCTGGGTTAGGAACTGGCTGGATGGCCGGGCCCAGAGAGGGGTGGTGAGCGGTGCTGCATCCAGCTGAGGGCCAGTCACCAGTGGTGTCCCTCAGCGGTCTGTGCTGGGGCCAATCCTCTTCAATATTTTTATTGATGCCATGGATGAGGGCATTGAGTCCTTCATTAGTATATTTGCTGATGACACTATCTGGGAGCGTGTGCTGATCTGTTGAAAGGTAGGAGGGCTCTGCAGAGAGACCTGGAACGTTTAGATGAATGGACAAAGTCCAGTGGGATGAAATTTATTAAGTCCAAGTGCTGAGTCCTGCATTTTGGTCAGAATAACCCCCTGCAGCACTACAGGCTGGGGATGGTGTGGCTGGACAGTGCCAGGCAGAAAGGGACCTGGGGGTGCTGGTCGACAGCCGGCTGAACATGAACCAGCAGAGTGCCCTGGTGGCCAAGAAGGCCAAGGGCATCCTGGCCTGTATCAAGAATAGTGTGGCCAGCAGAAGCAGGGAGGTCATTCTCCCCCTGTACTCAGCACTGGTGAGGCCACACCTCAAGTGCTGTGTCCAGTTCTGGGCCCCTCAGTTCAGGAAGGATGTTGAGACTCTTGAGTGTGTCCAGAGGAGGGCAACAAGGCTGGTGAGGGGCTTAGAACACAAGCCTTATGAAGAATGGCTGAGGGAGCTGGGGTTGTTCAGCCTGGAGAAAAGGAGACTCAGAGGTGACCTTATCACTCTCAGTGAGGGTCTGTCTCATTCACCAGACAGCAACTGATAGAACGAGAAGACACGGTCTCATGTTGCACCAAGGGAAATTTAGGTTGGATGTTAGGAAAAGGTTCTTCACAGAAAGAGTAATAAAATACTGGAATGATCTGCCTGGGGAGGTGGTGGAGTCACCATCCCTGGATGTGTTTAAAAAAAGACTGGATATGGCACTCAGTGCCATATTTTAGTTGAGGTATTAGGGCATCGGTTAGACTCAGTCTTGAAGGTCTCTTCCAACCTAATGATTCTGTGAGTAGCTTGTGCTGCACTCATCCACTAGTCCAGTGGTTTTATGACACATTCCCAACATGCTGCCTACCGTGAGGTATGGTGGGAGTGCAATTACTTGCGATAGTTCTGAGGGACTGCATATAGCAGAGGAAGTCAAACTGAGTTTGTATTCACTGCTGGGTGAAGTCCCTGAGTGCTCTGTCCCTTGAAGGAAGTGCTGGGGTAGAAGCTACCATTTTAGCATGTGTAGTGTTTCAGAACAAATTTGGTTTGCAGATGTGTTTTAAATAGTGCGGTTGCTGGGGAGGCAGGGGTAAACAGAATATGGTAGACTGGCAAGCTGTGTAGCTTTTTCAGAGTGGTGCTTCTTGGGTAACAGCACTGGAATCTGAGGTGCAGTCAGTTTGTATCCTTCTCTTACAGAAGGAGCGAGAGGCCGCAGATGCGAAGCTGATGAAACTTAAACTTCAAGCCAAAGCCAAGCTGGCTTCTCTGAACAAACGCATCGAGGAGCTGACAGAAAAAGGATCACCACTGCCTATACAGGCCTTAGCAGAAGAGCTGGAGTATCCCAAGGTTGGGTAAACAGGGCTGTTTAAAAGATGTAGCTTGTACTGATAACCTGATACTGCCTGATGTTTCAGGTCACAGTGACCTAGCAGGGCCTATTTGTCTTATCGGCAGAATATTCATACTTCTGGCAAGGATGTCTATGCCTGTGCTGTAGCAAGCCTGTCTGTCCAGCCTCCTTGTACTGCAGATGCCCTTGGAGTGCTCAACTTGATCTCCTCAATGGGCTAGTTTCCCTTTGCAAAACTTCAGTAATCCATTGTAGCCAAACTCTTTCCTGCAGAAACTGTGTGTCTACCTGAGCTATGAGTTTCAAAATGTTACCTGTCATGTCAGTACAGTAAAGGTTGGCTGGAGTACAAGAACAAAGAGGTAAGGTCATTGAAACTGGAAGGCAGTAACTTAAATATAAAAAAATAAATATATATTTTTTCCAGTCATGTAGCTTCATTAGCCATCGTAATGTTTTAGGGTTGAGAAACCATAATTGTGTAATGCTAGGTAAAAACTGAGGGAAAGTGTCCTCCACAAAGACATTAAAGAGGCTGTTAGCTACTAACTGGAAGCTCAGATTAGAGCTGGTAATTTTTAAAAACTTGACTATGTGATCAGCAGAACAATGTTTTCTTTAAAAAGTTGGCATTATTATGGAAAAGAAATGGGATGGAAGTTGTCCTGGGTTGCAGTATATTCTATCACCATCCTCACGTACTGTTGAAACCAGGTGAGGCAGTGCTCCCTGCCTCCCCCCCCCCCCCGGGCTACCTTCTGTTAATGGGCCCATCAATGCCCTGCCCCATGACTCATAGATAACTTCCCCCTGTATTGTCCCCTGTTAATGGGCCCACCACTGCCTTGCTGCATGACTCAGAGATAACTTCCTCCTGGACTGTTTTCTGTTAATGGCTCATCAAGGCCTTATCTCATGACTCACCATCCCATTGTGAGATGCTCCTCCCCGAGGGAGGAGCCAAGCATTCCATACTGGATATAAGCTGAGAATTCGAACACCACAGCAGCCCTTACCTACGGGACTTCCAGAGGACAGGAGCTACTGCTGGACTTTCAGCTGAAGACCAGACCCCCTTTCTTCCAGAGGATCACGCTTCAACAAGACCACCTCATCTGGACGACTACCATCACCCTAACAGGGTTCCAGGCTGTATTCTGACTCTGTCAGTGTTTTTGATATTATTGCATTTATTCTTTTTATCATTTTCCTATTAAATTATAATTCTGACTTGCGATCTCTCACTGGTTTGATTTCAAACTAGTACATATTTTGGCGCCCAACGTGGGGCATTAACCTGAGAGAAAGTCAGAATTGCAATTTCATATTAACAGAAACCTATCCACCATGGTGGTTGGCTTGTCTATATGGGTACTGTATCTTGCTCTCTATATTTTCCCTCACATGGGGAACTACTTGCCTGTTGTATTGCTCCTGTTGAGACCAGGGAATGGTATGAGAATTGCTTTATTGGTTTATTATGCTTATGGCATGATAACCTGTGAGGCAATGAATACCATTCGGAATATATACTCAATTTTGTTTGCTTGTCCTAGTCTGGGCTGCTACATCTGGGACCTTCTCAACAATCGCACCCTGCCCTTGGTGGGAAGAGTGGAGAGTGGTTTCTTCCAGCCTTTCAGGTCAGGCACAGCAGTTTTTAAAAATATTGAGTTCTCTCTGGATGCCAAGGACAGCCTAGTCTTGCTGTTTTGTTTTCTCTGCATGGCGTGCACCATGTACACCATGCTTAGAAACAAAGCACTGTTTGGTGTGGTACAGCGTCTTCTTGAGGAGGAAGAGAAAAGAACCAAAAGCAGAGCAACAGCATCCATGACCACACAGACTGCCACAGAGGAGAAAGGAACCAAGAGCAAAGCCACAGCGTCCGTGTCTACGCAGACTGCCACAGAGGAGAAAGAAACCAAGAGCAAAGCAACAGCATCCGTGTCTACTCAGACTGCCACAGAGGAGAAAGGAACCAAGAGCAAAACAACAGCGTCCATGTCTACGCAGACTACCACAGAGGAGAAAGGAACCAAAAGGGCCATGAGCACCTCCACACAAACAGTCACCGAACCAGAGCAGCCTAAACCGGTAGAAGTTGCCCCCATTCAGAAAAAGAAATCAAAAAGCAAATCAGTCCGCATAGTGACTGATGAGGGTGAGGCAGGACCTTCACACGCAGCGGAGGAGACAGAACCAGAGATTATCACTCGCTCTCTATCCCTAGGTGAGCTGCGTGACCTGCGGAGGGAATTCACCCGCCAGACGAACGAGTCCATCCTAACCTGGCTGCTCCGCATCTGGGACGCTGCAGCAAACGACACCATCCTGGATGGAAGTGAGGCCAGGCAACTGGGATCGCTGTCCCGGGATGTGGTCATTGACCAGGGGATTGGGAGAAGCCAAGAAACTCTCAGCCTCTGGAGGCGACTGCTGACAAGTGTAAGGGACAGATACCTCTGCAAAGAAGACCTCCAGGTGCACCAGGGAAAATGGAGCACAATGGAACAGGGTATCCGATGCCTGAGGGAGTTGGCTGTGCTGGAGATCATTTTTGCAGAAGATGAGAGATTTCCTAAGAGCCCAGATGGTGTCCAGTGCACGTCACAGATGTGGCTGAGATTTGCACGGCTTGGACCAGAGATGTACTCCCGTTACCTGGCAACACTGCAATGGAGGGAAGGTGAGGACAGGGTGGGTGTCCTGGCCAATAAACTAAGAATCTACGAGGACACTGTCACTGCCCCGTTTCGCACCCATGTCTCATCTGTGGAAACAAGGCTGGCTGAGCAAGTCCGGAGCTTGATTGAAGAGGGCCATCAGAAACTAAAAAAGGAACTTAAGGAAGAAATTTACCACGTCTCCCCAGAACCAACAAGAGTCTCTGCTATTAGGAGTAGGCATTCCCCAGCCAGGGAGAAAGGATACACTCCACGAGGTAACCTCTGGTTTTTTCTCCAGGAGCATGGAGAAGACATGAGGAAGTGGGATGGAAAACCCACCTCCTCCTTAGCAGCCCGGGTACGTGAACTAAAAAGAGGGACAACTACCACAAGGAGCTCATCTAGAGCCAGCGCCGCTCCGGTCTCTCGTGGCCAGAACATCAGAAGGTATAGAAATAATGATATGAGTGATCCTCTTGAAGGGACATCAAGAGCATATTCACCGGAGGAGAGCAACGTGCACCATGACCAGGATTAGAGGGTCCCTGCCTCTAGCCAGGTAGAGGAGAGGGACAACCGGATCTATTGGACAGTGTGGATCCGATGGCCTGGCACATCTGACCCACAAAGATATACGGCTTTGGTTGATACCGGCGCTCAATGCACTCTAATGCCATCAAGGTATGTGGGAGCGGAACCCATTTCTATTTCTGGGGTGACAGGGGGATCCCAGGAGCTCACAGTACTGGAAGCTGAAGTGAGTTTAACTGGGAATGAGTGGCAGAAACACCCCATCGTGACTGGTCCAGAGGCCCCATGCATCCTCGGCATAGATTACCTCAGGAACGGGTACTTCAAAGACCCAAAAGGTTATCGCTGGGCTTTTGGGATAGCTGCTCTAGAGACAGAAGGCATCAGACAACTGAGTACCTTGCCTGGTCTCTCAGACAACCCTTCTGCTGTGGGACTACTGAGAGTTGAAGAACAACAGGTACCAATTGCCAGAACAACAGTGCACCGTCGGCAATACCGCACCGACAGAGACTCTGTGGTCCCCATCCATACGATGATTCGTGAGCTGGAGAGCCAAGGGGTGGTCAGCAAGGCTCGTTCACCCTTTAACAGCCCCATATGGCCAGTACGTAAGTCCAGTGGAGAATGGAGACTGACGGTGGATTACCGTGGACTGAATGAAGTCACGCCACCACTGAGTGCAGCCGTACCAGACATGCTGGAGCTTCAGTATGAGCTGGAATCCAAGGCAGCAAAGTGGTACGCGACCATTGATATTGCAAATGCGTTTTTCTCCATTCCTCTGGCAGCAGAGTGCAGGCCTCAGTTTGCCTTCACCTGGAGGGGTGTGCAGTATACCTGGAACCGATTGCCCCAGGGGTGGAAGCACAGTCCTACTATCTGCCATGGACTGATCCAGACTGTGCTAGAAAAGGGTGAGGCTCCAGAACACCTGCAGTACATTGATGACATCATTGTGTGGGGGAACACGGCAGCAGAAGTATTTGAGAAGGGACAGAAGATCATCCAGATTCTTCTGAAGGCTGGTTTTGCCATCAAGAGGAGCAAAGTCAAGGGACCTGCCCGGGAGATCCAGTTCCTGGGGGTAAAGTGGCAAGATGGACGGCGTCAGATTCCCACTGAAGTCATCAATAAGATCACTGCGATGTCTCCACCGACCAACAAGAAGGAAACACAAGCTTTCCTAGGTGCCATAGGCTTTTGGAGAATGCACATTCCTGAATATAGCCAGATTGTGAGCCCTCTCTACCTGGTTACCCGCAAGAAGAACAATTTCCATTGGGGCCCTGAACAGCAACAAGCTTTCGCCCAGATCAAGCAGGAAATCGCTCATGCGGTAGCCCTTGGTCCAGTCAGAACGGGGCCAGAAGTGAAAAACGTGCTCTACTCTGCAGCCGGGAACAATGGTCTGTCCTGGAGCCTTTGGCAGAAGGTGCCTGGTGAGACTCGGGGTCGACCACTGGGATTCTGGAGCCGAAGCTACAGAGGATCCGAGGCCAACTACACCCCAACAGAGAAGGAAATTTTGGCCGCCTATGAAGGAGTCCAAGCTGCCTCAGAGGTCATTGGTACTGAAGCGCAGCTGCTTCTGGCACCCCGACTGCCGGTGCTGGGGTGGATGTTCAAGGGAAAGATTCCTTCCACGCATCATGCCACCGATGCTACTTGGAGCAAATGGATTGCCCTCATTACACAGCGTGCCCGTATTGGAAACCTGAACCGCCCTGGGATTCTGGAAATTATAACAAACTGGCCTGAAGGTGAGACTTTTGGATTATCTTCTGAAGAAGAGGAGCAAGTGACACGTGCTGAGGAAGCCCCACCATATAATGAGCTACCGGAGAGTGAAAGACGATATGCCCTCTTCACCGATGGTTCCTGCCGAATTGTAAGCACTAACCGGAAATGGAAAGCTGCTGTATGGAGCCCCACACGACGAGTTGCACAAGCTACCGAGGGAGAGGGTGGATCGAGTCAGGTCGCAGAACTTAAAGCTGTCCAGCTGGCTTTAGATATTGCTGAAAGAGAGAAGTGGCCGAGGCTCTATCTCTACACTGACTCCTGGATGGTAGCTAATGCTCTGTGGGGATGGCTGGATCGCTGGAGAAAAGCCAACTGGCAGCGCAGAGGGAAACCCATCTGGGCCGCTGAGATTTGGCAGGACATCGCCGCTCGGGTGGAGAAGCTGATCGTGAAGGTTCGACACGTGGATGCTCATGTACCCAAAAGTCGGGCTAATGAAGAGCACCGTAACAATGAGCAGGTGGATCGAGCTGCCAAGGTGAAAATATCACAGGTGGATCTGGACTGGCAGCACAAGGGAGAATTATTTTTAGCTCGTTGGGCCCATGATGCCTCTGGTCATCAGGGACGAGATGCAACGTACCGATGGGCTCGTGAGCGAGGGGTGGACCTTACTATGGACAGCATCTCACAGGTTATCCACAACTGCGAGACCTGCGCTGCAATCAAACAGGCCAAGCGGGTGAAGCCTCTGTGGTACGGTGGAAGATGGTCCAAGTACAGGTATGGGGAAGCCTGGCAAATTGACTACATCACCCTTCCCCAAACCCGCCAAGGCAAGCGCTACGTGTTGACCATGGTGGAAGCAACCACTGGATGGCTGGAGACATACCCTGTGCCTCATGCTACTGCCCGGAACACCATCTTGGGCCTGGAAAAGCAAGTCCTTTGGAGACATGGCACCCCTGAGAGAATCGAGTCAGACAACGGGACGCATTTCAAGAACAGCCTCGTAAGTACTTGGGCCAGAGAACATAGAATTGAATGGATCTATCATATCCCTTATCATGCACCAGCTGCTGGGAAAGTTGAACGGTGCAATGGACTACTCAAGACTACCCTAAAAGCACTTGGTGGAGGAACCTTCAAAAATTGGGAAGTGAACTTAGCAAAGGCCACCTGGATGGTTAACACCAGAAGATCCATCAATCGAGCTGGTCCTGCCCAGTCTGAACCCTTGCACACGGTGGATAGAGATAAAGTCCCTGTGGTACACATGAGAGGTATGTTAGGAAAGACTGTTTGGATTAATCCCACCTCAGGCAAGAGCAAACCTATCCGTGGGATTGTCTTCGCTCAAGGACCTGGTTGCACTTGGTGGGTAATGCGGAAAGATGGGGAAACCCGATGTGTGCCACAAGGAGACCTCATTTTAAGTGAGAACTGTGTGTAAGGTTCCATTGTATATATATATATATGTGTGTGTGTGTGTGTGGAGTTTAAGGAAGGTACTGATTTGGAATTATGTAGATGGTAATAGAATAAGGGGTGGATTATGTCCTGGGTTGCAGTATATTCTATCACCATCCTCACGTACTGTTGAAACCAGGTGAGGCAGTGCTCCCTGCCTCCCCCCCCCCCCCGGGCTACCTTCTGTTAATGGGCCCATCAATGCCCTGCCCCATGACTCATAGATAACTTCCCCCTGTATTGTCCCCTGTTAATGGGCCCACCACTGCCTTGCTGCATGACTCAGAGATAACTTCCTCCTGGACTGTTTTCTGTTAATGGCTCATCAAGGCCTTATCTCATGACTCACCATCCCATTGTGAGATGCTCCTCCCCGAGGGAGGAGCCAAGCATTCCATACTGGATATAAGCTGAGAATTCGAACACCACAGCAGCCCTTACCTACGGGACTTCCAGAGGACAGGAGCTACTGCTGGACTTTCAGCTGAAGACCAGACCCCCTTTCTTCCAGAGGATCACGCTTCAACAAGACCACCTCATCTGGACGACTACCATCACCCTAACAGGGTTCCAAGCTGTATTCTGACTCTGTCAGTGTTTTTGATATTATTGCATTTATTCTTTTTATCATTTTCCTATTAAATTATAATTCTGACTTGCGATCTCTCACTGGTTTGATTTCAAACTAGTACAGAAGTCCAGAATGGTTTCCAGACATCAGATGATGTTCATTAAATTAGAGAACATAAAGGTCATTTCAGACATTGAAAAAAATACTAAAATATTTTAGGAAACAATAAAAGGTGCTTGTGAGAGCTGTCAGATGAGAGGTGACTACTAGTGATGTGAAGATCAGTTCTATGACTTGTGCTAACTATTTTTGATGGAGCATCATAAAATCATAGAAATGTGCTTCTGTAATTCCCAATGCCAACTTGAGAATCTTCCTCAGTGCAAAGCACCATCTGGTTTCATACATGAAGAATTGGATGATCTCAAGGACTGACATAATAGAAGAATAAAGCAAAATTTAACCAGTGCACGATCAAGCATTTCTGGTGTCATGACACTGCATACTGCAAGGTCATGAACAGCATTCCCTGTCTGCAGGGGCAGTGGAGACCATGGAGGCTGTTTGGCTGTGTTACTTGACATTTCTGTCCTGGTGCTGAGGCTCTTTTTTAGCTTATCTATATGCAGCATGTGTGTGTAACATCTGTGTGCTGTTGCATGACTTTGTGTAGACTTGCTGTTGAGGACTGGTGAGTGTCCTTGCTTCAAAATTCAAATTTATCAGTTGAAGAAGGCAAAATGAGAGAAAGCTGGTCATCAGTTGATTGATGCAGTATAGATTTTAAAAAGAGGCCTTATCTTTTTTACATACCATTTTAGCTGTTCTAGTGAGAGTGGCAAGGCCTTGTGAGGAGTGTTGTCATGTTCTGCTCACTTGGAATCAGGAAAGATAAATTCTGAGAGCAGCCAGAGACTTTCTTTCTGTTCTCCCATCATGTTAGCAGCTGCTAACTTGGGAGTCACTCAAACAGCTTGGTTATTTAATCAACCAAAGTAAGTTCTTTCTGCAGTTGTATGAGGAAGGTGAGCATCAAGAAAGTGGGCAAACTGTTAAAGAATAATGCAGGTGAATGGATAAAAGTAAATTAGCCATTAAGAAAAATGGACTTCTAATTAGAGGAATGCGGGCTTGAGACAGTCTCTGGCAGACATGGTATGGACCACATCCTTATTTGGTTTGGGTTAGAACACAGTTTGAGTGAAATTATGTTAGGGCAGTTACCTGCAATATTATGTATTTGACCCAGAAAACACTAACTTTTTCTTGCAAGGTTAGACCTACCGAGAAGATAGAGAGTCCTTTATTTACACTTATTTCCCCAAGTAGATGCTGTCTTGACTAATGGGAGTATTTCCTAGACAGGTACCCTGCCATTTGAAGGTGAAAATTCTAGGTGAGAGTTGCGTGTTGTGCTGAAGTATTGAATATTAGCAAAGGGCTGAGTTTTTTTCTTCTCTATGATGTGGGCCCTGTGGGAAGGCTATATTTTAAATATCTAATTAGTACTATTACTTCCTGGGCTTTTAGCAGAGTGCCTTATTTTGAGAGTAGTGGAAGTATCAGCTTAGCTCTTTCTATCAAATTTGTGTACAGAGCAATTGAGGCCCCTCTCAAACTTTTGAAGTGGGTGAAGATAAATTATGTTCAGATGTAAGAGCTTATTCATTTTGGAAAAACATAATATTTAAAAGCTTGAGCTCTTTGTGGCTGTGCTGCTGTCCTTAATTGTGGCACTCCGTGTAATGGTCAGTGTAAGAGGCTTTTCCAAATCAGACTGTAAATATCAATCCTGAAAGCTAATTACAAGTAAGCAAACTAATCCACCCATCTTCCCCTCTAGCAACTCCTCTGCCCCAGTCTTATAAGTTATGTATATCCCTGGCTTCTTAGAGCTTCCTGCATTTCTGTTCTTTATTTTTCTGTCCTGTTCTATTTCTAAATTTAAGTGCAGTTGAAGCTTCCTTGTCTGTCTGTTCTGCCTCCTGCCAATGACCTTCTCTGTAGGTGAAACATCTTTTGAAGAACGGTAGCCTCTTATTCTTATTACACTGATTTATACGTACTTTTAAAAGCCTTTGTAGTATTTTCAGAATGAGTTTATAGATATAAATACTCTGTAGAATTCCTGTGTTATTGATGGTATTTGACCCAATACCTGCCACAAATGAAATGGAAGAGATGTGTTTTATATATGTTCAGTACAAAATAGCCAGCACTGAGTGCTTATAGTGGCTGGAGGTGCTGAGCGGAGAATGTAGAGCAGGTTTTGTCTGCTCAGAGGTGGGTGGTGAGGGACCTGTCCTCGCCCAGGAGCGAAGCACAGCTGTGAGTTCAGGGGCCTGCCCTCACCCAGCTGGGAAGACAGAGAGAAGAGTGCAGATATAGTGTGCTGGGTTGTTTGACTAGACACAGCCTAAGCATGTTTTATGTGAAATATTGTTTATGTTTCTTGGTCATAAACAGAGGATGTAAGTGCTTCAGAGTGGAGTAGAACTGATAATTATTCGCCTGTTCCCTTTGTTTGTATCTAATAAGTTCATTGCTATGAATCCTGTAGTCTGAAGAGATTTCCATGGGCGTTTTCTGTCATCTAGAATGTCTACCCGTTTGTCACATAGAGAATATCCTTCCATAGCTAATTTAAAAATGTTTTTATTTCTGGTATTAGGAGAAGTTTGTGATATTAAAAAACCTCATAGTAGTCATATAATAAGTAATGTATTTAAAATGTATAATATATAATATAATACTTATAAGTAATATAAAATGTATTTAAAAATCTAATTTGCCTTAGTTTATATAGTGAGCAGTCATGACTGTTAGCCCTTCCAAGTGCTTTGGTGCTTCCCAATTAAAGGCATCTTGCGTATATCTACACAGAAATAGGGAAAATAATTACTTAACATAGGATAACTTCATTTAAAGTAACAAAAGAAATGTGAAGTTAAGAAATGAAGCAATGTAGTAAAAATAAGCATCTGATTAGGAGTCAACAGTGAAGTAGCATTTTAGTGGTTTTTTTTAAAATTAATTAATTAATTTTTTAAACCAGTAATACGGATAAATTTACTTTCTTTTATTTCTCTTCTTCCCATTTTTTCCTCTTGCAGTGTCAGAAAAATGAAAATAGAAGTGAAGGGCACAGAGAGGAAGTGGAAGTACTGAAAGAGCAGCTCAGGGAGCAAGAGGAGACTGTTCAGGACCTGAAGAAACAGCTGGCTGTAGCTAAAGTTAATCTGAGAGATGCTGAAATCAAGTATGCAACACAGGTACAGAATCATTTTTTTTTTCTGTTCATCAGTCTGTGTTTCCCACCTCACAGCTTAGACTAGTATGATAGAACAATGCTTACACAGCTGGTCTTCAATTCCCTTACCTCAGTTTTTTTCAGTTTTGTTCCTCTTCAAATCACCTAGGTCCATAAATTTCACTGCCTTTGGCTCTTCCTCTAAGCATTACGTTAGTCTTTCACAGTCCCCAGATTATCTTCTCCTGACCCCCATTCTTGCCCCCAGGCCAGAACCACCCTTGGTGGAAAAGGTGCCCTGCAGGTAAGGGATGGGATTCACCCTTGGGCAATGGGACCAATGGATCTCTGAGGAGGGGGGAATCAGTCCCTGGAAGGGCCTGGGTAGGGTGTCCCTTCCTCTGAGTAAGAATTTGGGTTCTTCCCTGTCTGCCCTTGCTATTCTGTGATGAGCTTTGCTGGGACAGAGTGTTCTTTCAGCTGCCAGGCCTGCCATTGCCTCTCTGTGTTCTGCTGCGGGTGTGCAGGACAGCTGCTTATCACAGGATGTAACAGCTTTAATTTTACATTGTAGTCATTTGTGGAAAGTTTTTTTAATACTCTAAATTGCAGATTTAGCTTTTGAACTGTGAATTGGGCTGCAATCCTATACAGTTAAAAGCCCAGAAGTTTTATGAACTGTTAATTATATAGTGATCATATATTTTATTATTCTGCATATTTGTATATTAAATTCTATGCTTTTTTGCTTTCTGGGACCTGAAATATTATCAGTTGTTATACACATATTAGTAGGATAAAGACACCAGGTAAAAATACCATTTGACCAAGATGATGTATAGGATTGTCAAGCTGAAAACTCCCATCACACGCACAATATGCTGGTGCATGTTGAAAGCAAGCCTGTGTGTCTGCCAGGTTCATAACCTTGTTGGCTTGTTTTTGTTTTGTGGCTTATCTTTTCAGCTGGGTTCCCTGCAGGAAGTGATTCAGGAGAAGGAAGCTCTCCTGGAGGAGCATGTGCACCAGCATCAAGCTGAATTGCGCAAGATGGTGGTCCAGTCAGATATGGAAGTAGAGATGCAACAGGTATATTTGAGATAATAATCATATCATGGGAGGAGGAAGGAAAAGGACTTTTACCAGAAGACACCCTGAAAGAACAGTTCTCGTTAAAGTAACTGAGAAGGGATAAGAAGAAAGATGCTTTGGTTGTTTGGAGTTTTTTGGAATGCTAGCTGGGACTTTGATTCCTAGCTTCAGTCTGCTGGTTTGCTATCAGTCAAAGAGAAAGAACAGTTGAAAAAAAGTGTTATATTATTGTGCTTCGGTTCCCTATTCATGAAGCAAAGTAAGTTCCTCCTACTGCACCAAGGCTCCAGAATAGGTGTCAACAAAAACGAATTAATTCATGCTATCAAAGTAGCTGTGTTACAAAAATGAGGTGTTTTGATGAAACCTGGGAATCTAAACTTATATTGGTCTCCCCAATGCTGGAATAGCCTTGTCTCTCTCACAGAGCCTGCACACACTCCAGAGAAAGCTTGAGGAGCAGGAAGCAGCTCTCTTAGGACGAACTCAGGTGGTGGAACTGCTGCAGCAGGAGTTACACACTGCTGAAAAACAAAACCAGGTACCTGGTCTGCCTTTTATTGCTTCATTCTGTGTGTGTGGGGGTGGGGGGTGGGGGAGGGAGTGGATGGGGCCTTTGTCAGTAACTCAGAAGTTACCAGAGTAGTTTTTTTTGGCACCACTTTTCCATCATAAAATCAGCTGGGCCCACCCTCCCTGGTTCAGGTGTTAGACCTGCAGGTCTGTGTGCACTGCTTACAGCAGATACAGCCGAACAGTGGGGTGCTGCAGCTGCCAGCTCTAGTGATCCAGGTTCTGGGCAGGTGGAGAGGGTCTAAATCTATCTATACCCATACTGCTGACTGTAGCTTGAAAGCCAAATATACAAACTTTTGCCAAAAGCAGAAATGCCTGACACAGTGCTGCTGAAGCCTTAGTGTTTCTGAACTGCAGGGTCCAGGCCAGTCAAAGTAGAAGCACCTATTCTTTGGTCTGTTATGCTGAGAACTTGCTTATATGGTGACACAACTTGTGGAGTGGGATTGGCTCTCGCTTCATCAGTTTGGAATGTGAAGAGGATGAGATCAAGTCTGTGCATATGTGACTATATAGATATGTGCTTCTTGAGACTTGAGGATTAAGAACACAACCTCTTAAAAGGTTGGTTTGCATATAGAGGATGAGTGTAATTTTTGTTTTTCCAATATCTGAACTTCTGAAAATTTTCCATCCCTTTAAAAGAGATTTACACTGAATCAGTCTCGCATTTGTAGGTCACATGATCTCCAGCCAGTCTAATGCTGAACCTCACTTTGATA
Source organism: Cyanistes caeruleus (assembly GCF_971803275.1). NCBI lineage: Eukaryota > Metazoa > Chordata > Aves > Passeriformes > Paridae > Cyanistes > Cyanistes caeruleus. The sequence goes on from NC_141704.1 coordinate 110,612, forward strand.
ATTTTTACACACTTGTGCCCCACGCATTTTCTTTTGTTCTGTGTCCCAGCCAGGCATAATGATGGGTCCTCTTACTACTGTGAAGAGATAAAGAACCTCAGTGGGCTGACTTGCGCTCACTAGTGCTACTCAGTGCATTGCCCAGCAGGGTGTGTCATGGAATGGTGGCATGGATATCTTCATGACATGGTTGTTGGGCTCCCTTAGCTTCTCCTCAGTGTCTTTAACTTCCCTCATACATTCGGTGGTCTGAAGGAGACCTGGTATAGGTACAAACTTGAGGCCATGTGGCAAAAGCCTACCCATAAAATAAAAAGAGCTCCTCATCAGATTCCTTCTGAAATTAGCTATGCAGACCATCCACAGTTCCGGGAGGAAGAAGTTTGACAACAGGAGTCTGGGCAAGTGTAAGGTCTGTTTCTGTCTCTTGGTCACCTTAAATCTCTGGTCAGTGTTGACCAGAGCCTTCTGAGATCTTTCTTAAAGCAGTGGGTACTGTGTGGAGCCCTCTCCCTCAATAGTTATCTCCAGATTCATATTTCAACATTCTTCTTTCACATACACACTTTATTTTTTTTTAATTCTGCTCTGCAATTGTTGAGTTCTCCCTCATTTGTTGTAACTCTTCCTCCCCTTTTTGGGAAGTTTACTTTCTTCTAAAAGAGTATTCCTGGCCACTCTTCTATTGCTTCTTTACTCTAAATTCCCCTTCTCTAAATCAAGACTTACCTTTTCTTTACCACAACAGCAAGCATTGCTTTCTTGCAATCTCCAAATAGTGTGGCAGTTTCTTTCTAACAAATTTAAATATCTGACATGTGTGTTTCCTCCTTTCTGCTACTCAGGTATTTTTAGAGGATTTAATGGAAACCTTAAAATATAATTCAGTACTTTGTTTTGTCAGGGTATTTAACTATTTGAGAGAGAAATTAATTTCTGTATCATTTTACAGACACTCATAGATCAGTGCCAGAAGATGGAAGTGGAACTAAGCTCCGTGAGGGATGCACTAGATGCGGAGAGACAGGGGTCTCGGGATCTCAGGGAGAAGATGGAGCTGGAACTAGCTGAGAGGAAGCTGTCTTCCCATCGCTTGCAGGAGGAGGTGCAGTGTCTCTCAGAACAGCTGGAGGAGGCAAGAAGAGCACAAACCGAACTAGAGGTGAAGTATAAAGACCTGGAACAGGAGCACAGGCTGGAGGTGGAAGAGAAAAACCGGCTGCTCAGTTGTCTTACGGTGGCTGAACAAGAGCTGCGGTGTGGCCACGCTGTCCTTGGAGCGGAGAAGGACCAGCTGAAACAGGACGTTGGCCAGCTCTTGGTGCCATCTGTGGTACATGGAGCTGCAGCACACAGACCCCTGGGTGAGCAAGCATGGCAGTTAGGTGGAGCAGGTTCTCAGGAGCCCGAGTATCACTGGGCTGCCTTCTTTTTGGCTTTGTTTTTTATAACAGCTCATAAGAATGGCTTGATGTTAACAATTCCTAATTTTACAGGGACATAGGCGTGGTGGTGCTATCTCAAACTAAGGGGGTCTAGTTGGATCCCACCATGCTGTTTTTGACAGCTGCAAGAGGAGCAGAAGTGTGAGGCAGCATATATGGTGCTTTGCTTGTGTACTGTCCCAGCCTCTTGTCTTTTGGGATTTTGGGATTTAGGGATTTCTTGAGCTGGATGTGTTTTTTAGTTGATTATGTTGATTTGCCGGATTTTTTTCAGTCAGCTTACGTAAGTCCTTTTTAGATGTGCCATGTTCTTCACAGTCTGAATTTCTACTGAAATTATAAGTAAAACACCCAAGAAAAGCAAAAGGTATCATTTTCCCCATAGACCTGTGTTAGAAATAATGATATTGATCTTGCCTCAAGCTCTTATTTCAAACTGATTTTCTTCCAGCTTCTTTATGGCCCAAAGCTGAAGCAGTGACTAAGAGATAAGGGATTTGGTAAACTATAGTGCATGAGTGCAAAATGGACTTAGTTTGGCAAAAAAGACAAGAACAGACCTTAACTCCCCTTTTTTTTCCCCTCTGTCAGTTGAACTTCTGCAGAAATGTGAAGAATTTGTTTGCTGTCAGGATGAGCTGAAATCCCAGCCACAAGTGCAACTCTCTGAACTGGAGCAGCAGGTTTGGTATTTTCAAATTATTCTCATTAATTTTTCTGGTATATTGAGGAACTGAAGCCAAATTAAATGTCTGTAATTCCTTTTTTTATCATGGATTTCTTGAGAAAGGCTTTTATTCGTTCTCGCAGCTGATGGGCAGGCATTTTATGACTACAGAAGCCTGGAAAGAAGTAGAAGTCAATTTGAGTAACTTAAAAGTTGTCAGTTGATGTTTTTTTAAAAAAAGTTAACCAAGTGATCAAAGACTAATTTGTATTTATAAATGGTATTGAAATTTATCTTTCTCCTCTCCATCCTGTTTAAACAGGATGAATCAACTTCACAGGAAAAAATAGTAGATCAGGAAGACCAGAATGAGACTTCATTCCTACCCAGAGAAAACTTGGAAAGACAGAATGCAGCAGGTCGTACGATTACCTTACCTATTTTAATATTCTTAATATACTTAAGAATCATTCTAGAAATAGTTTCTACAAAATAAGATATAGCTGAAGGGGTAGCTTTCCCCAATACAAAATGCTGACAATCTGCAGGTGGTACTTCGGGGGGCAGGGGGGTATTTTTGATAACTTTTGCTGAAACAGTAAGGCATATGCCACATATAAAAAACCCCAGACAATTACATTGGTTTTGAGTGTCTGGTCATGTAGACTGGTAGCAGCTCTGTCAGAATTATACTATAAAACAATGGATTCCCTCACGTGTTTACTTTAGGTTCTGGTGCACTATGACAGTAGTCTGTCTTGATTTCTGAGAAACAGATTAGTTTTGCTTCCTGTCATTCAAAGATAGAACCTCTTTGTAAAAATCCTGGTGAGGGAATAATCATCCATAAACCAGGTTCCTACTGTCCTAGAACATCATCTTTCTGGTTTTTGTTCCAAGATTGCAGAGATGCAGGTCTTTAATGAACTTCAAGACATTGTTTAGAGTCACAGCATGGTTTGGGATGGAAGGAACTCATAAAGACCAGCTGGTCCATCCCCCCTGCCATGAGCAGTGACATCCTTCAGCAGATCAGGTTGCTGAGAGCCCCATCCAGCTTGACCTTGAACACGTCCAGTATAGGGCAACTGGTAGCTCTGGGCAATCCAGAGAGAAGCAGCCCTCTTGAAACTGCAATAAGGCCTTGAAGAAGCCTTTCTTTTCCAGGCTGAACAACCACAAGTCTCTCAGCCTCTCTTCATGGGAGATATGTTCCAGCCCTCTGATCATTTTTGTGGTTTCTTCTGGACTCACTCCAGCAGATCCACATCTGTCTTGTACACGGGAACCCCAGAACAGGACACAGTGCTCTAAGTGAGGTTTCACAAAAGCAGAGAAGTCTTGGAGAATTGTCTCCCTCAGCCTGCTGCCCACACCTCTTTTGGTGCAGCCCTGGATATGATTGGCTTTCTGGGCTGCAGGCACACGTTGCCAGCTCCTGTCCAATTTTTAGATCACCAGAATCCCAAAGTCTTTCTCTGTAGCCTGCTTTCAATCCATTCACCCCGCAGTCTGTGCTGGTACTGGGGATTGCACCGGCCCAGGTGTAGGGCCTTGCACTTGGCCTTATTAAGCCTTGCTCTGCAGAAGGGATGAATGGCTGCATTCCTCAGGCTGGTCCAGGTCCCTTTGGATGGCATCACATCGCCCCAGCAAAATCAGCTGTTCAGCTGGGTGTGATCCGCAGGTGTGCCATGGGTGCAACCACCCAGCTGTCTCTGCCGGCAGCTAGGACACTAAATAGTCCCAGTCCCAGGAAGGACTTCTGCAGGACCTGGTTCCCACTTGGATGCTGAGCCATTGACTGCAATTCTTTGCACACTGACATGCAGCCAGTCCCTTGCCTCACCTGACAGCCCACCTGTCAAACCCATGTCTTGGCAATTTAGTAGCAAGGGTGTTGAGGAGACCGTATCAAAAGCCTGACAGAAATCCAGCTTTCAGCCTGGTTCCGTGCCCCAAGCTACAATTGAGTACATCCAAAATGCACCTGGAAAGCTTTAATCAGCTTTCTTAAAAAGCAGCTCCTCCTTCTACTGAAAGGAATTCCACCTGAAAAATGCAGTGACTCCGAGCTTCGCTGTCATGTTATGTAAAACATCTTTCCCAATGCATGTTTAGCTGCATGTTAACTTCAAAACAAACTTTTGTTTTTGTAATTCTGTTTCCAGTGGGTGTGTTGAACACTTGATTACTCACTTTTTTTTGGATCTTAAGCACTGGGAGATGGAATTTCTTTTTAAAAACTACCAAAATATTAAATGAAACATAAAAAATGGTTTACGTCTGCTATATAGTTTCTAAATACTTTGTTACTCCTTTTTGTGCCATGAATTTGTCAGTCTTTAATTAAAGTGGGATGCCTAAAACTGCCCACTGTAATCCATTCCTAACTTGGATAGAATGAATTAAGGATTTATAGATAGTTAGCTTATATTTTGCAATTTCTGACGCTTTTCAAGCAGACCTCAACAAATTCCTTCAAATTCCAAGCTATTTGAAATATAAAGGCTCTTGAAATCCTTATATAGTCTTCACTTCCATGGGTTTAGCAGTGCATTAGACCAGAACCTCTGTAACTCTCTTTAGATCTGTATGGATTCCTTGAACTTTTCTTGAGGCAGCTCTTTGAGTGATTGAAGGTCTCTCCTCCTGCTACATAAGGGAAGGTTGTATGAGGCTTTCCATGGTTCAGTTGGTGGAAAGACTACAGTATAGTGTGAATCAATATAGGAGAGCCATTATCACAGAAAACACAAAATGCCTTCCAATTGTTAGAATTCACAAAACATTAATTTGAGCTTCCTCAACTTCCACAATACTTAGCAAAGACAGTTTTGTATAATCAATTGTAGAAAGTGTTTCAAGGAGTACAGAAGAAAACTTTGTACTGTATGTTGATGGTATGTGTGTCCTCTCTGCATGCTCAGAAGTGAAAAGTACAGAATTCATACCCCTAAGAAAACTGTTTAACTTGGTCCTGAGTTTTATTTTATATATTTATTTATATTTATTTTATTATTTATATATATTAACCTATTTTTCATACCATCGTTACTAGTTAACATGTTCACAAAATGGGGCCTGCTTTTTAATGCTTCTAAGTTGGTGTTTCTGGGGAAGACACAGTATTTGTTGCTTTACTGACTCCTGCACTAAAAAGCTGAGGCATCACCTGCTACATTAATTACAACTGCGATGATTTACAGAATGTATTTTTCTTGTACATTTATAACAATTTCTCATTTTATTTTTTCCAAATGAAATTTGAAACTATTTGCTACAATAGTTCTTTCTTTCCTCTCCTTTATAAAAACGTTTCTTAACACTTGAATCTCTATTACCTTCTTTCAGTATGTTTGTATGACAACAATTGTGCTTTTCTAAAAGCTGCTTAAAACAGCATGTTGGTTGTGTGGTTGCCTCTAAAGAAACCCAACCCACATTATCCCATGGCAGTGTTATGTATCTTCACTACATAAATTCTGTTAACAGCCATGTGTCCTTTCTCGAAAGCTCCTGGAAGGATATCCTGTCGCTGTCTAAAGCGAAGTCTTAAGTTTCAAAAAAAATTTTTGTGTTTGAATATTTCAGAAATGCCACATTTACAGCTTGTTCTCCAGGAGTCTCAGCAAGAAGCTCTGTTGGTCACAGAAGATGCAGAACAGGTAATGATTAAGCAGCTGAAATAAGCTAAAACTAAAATAGGTCAAGGACTGGCCTTAGAACAACTAAGCTGTCATCGTCTTTTTTATCAATCCTCTTTTGAGGGTTATTATTAACTGGATTAATGGTGAAAGACAGAAATAGCTTCCAAATACAGCTTGCACTGTTTGTAACAAACTGTTTCCCTTTGCCGGCTGTGTGGATTTCTTGTGTCCTTCATCCACCCAATCCACATTTGTGCTATTTTCTGCCTGTTGTGAGTTAGATTTTCAGCAGAACTATGGGCTAATCTGAGACAGGTCTCTGGAAATAAAATTCCAAAGGCTCAGCTGTCATTATATAAAAGATGCCTTTCAAACCAGCCCTGTCCATTCCCATGGCCCTGATGGGCACCTGGCTGACTGGGGGAGCTGTGTGCTCCTTGAGTGGGATACAGGTGGGCACTGTCCTTGTGCTACTCCACTGTGTCCAGCTGCAGGTACAAGTGCAGTCAGGTTCTTGTTGAGAAGAATGCAAGATGAGGAACCTGCTGCTTGGCTTTATGCTCAGCATGGTGAGGGAGATGACAGCCTCTGTGTATCTGTACCGAGAGTTTGCTGTGGAACCAACTGTTAGCTTAGAGCAGGGTCTGGCTTTTTGCAGACTGCTCTACTGGCCCATCCTGCCCAAAAGGGGACAGTTAATGCTGTGTTTTATCTAATACATTCCTGTCTATTAGAGGGTTTGTATATTACTGTGAAGTATTAAGGTAAAAGTTGATACTTGGAACCGGAGAAACATTTTGAATCATTCATCCTGCTTGACTCAGACCGTTACCTTCCAACCGCCCGCAGTCAAGCTGTGAGCTGGTAGATCAGTGGGAACACACACACACCTGCATGCATATTCTTTTCAAGGGCAGATACAAGCATTTGGACTATTTGCTACTGCCCCTTTATAGACAGTGGAATAAACAGGTTCTTTAGCACATGACTCACATGGAACAAGGTGAATGTTGAAAATGGGTCAATGAAAACAACCCTGGAATTGTCCATTTCAGTATCCTCATTATAAAAAGAGTCCAGCTAAATAGCTTACACCTGAGTTTTTACACTTGGACAGCTGTCATTTGGGCACCTGGCCCATGGCTTTAGTCCAAGTAATGTAGTTACTCAAACCCAGGTTAAGGCATCTAGCAGTTCAAAGATTCTTGTGGTGTTACTGGGTTTTTTTATGTGATAGTGCCTAGCATAACTTTATTGAGAAAACTCCAGATTTTTTTATCTGCTGGAGCAGTGAGGCATAGACTGACAGACACGTGACTTCTCAGCTTCTCTGCTTGGGTGGTCAGTGAAAGGTTATGATACTGTAGTTAGTCCCTTTGAAATAGTGAAGATGGAAGAGAAATCATCTCAACATGGGGAGGAAGTTATTTGAATCCTTGCATTCATTGATATGTTAATCTGCTGAGGTAAGTCTTAGTCTATTGCTTAACATCAAAACCAATCTCTCTTTTTCATTACTTATTTATTTTCATTAGGCTTAAGAGTTCTCTCCAAACTTGGGACTGATAGGTTTTACTTAGAGCTTGGCAGAACAGTAGACTGCTGAGAGAGCTGTCTTCTCATACCAGGATCCTGGCTCAAAGCTCAGTGTTTTTTCTTCAACCCACAGAATAATAATATTGGTGCTGAGGCAAAATTGCAAGACTTGTGGACTATGGAAGCTCCAGCCTCTTCTGTAGACTGCTTTTCTTCTGCAGGTGAGGACACAGAATAAGGCATGTGACAAGAAAATTTCTCAAATGGAAATTTGAGAAGTTTCGGGGACAAATCTTAAGATGATTTAGAAGGAGGAACTCTGAGGTCAGAATATAAGGATGATAATCTGCAGAATGCAGGAAAGATTTACATAAGGTAGAGGAGAACATTCTGATGTGGGATGGGTAGGATATACTAGAAGAGAAGAAAAAAATGGTTGCTAAGGTTAGAAAGAGAGAAGGGGTTTGAAGGAGTGTGTTTGTAGATGCAAAGACTAATGTGTAAGGCACAGAAGAGAATTAAGATAAAATGAAGATCTGTATGTTTCTCTGCAAGCCACTAAATTTCTTTTTGTGTCTGGAATTAGTTCTCCCCTACATCCCACATGAAAAAAACCCCAAAACTATTACCTGGTTCTCTTGTTCTCTTGTCTCTTTGCTCTTTTTCTCTCAGGGGTCAGAAGTTCTGTGTGCAGGTGGTGCCAGCATGCAGCAAACACAGGGAGTTGCACAGAGCCATATTGCAGCTTCAGGGTCTGAATTTCTGGCTGGGGTTAAACCACAGCAGAATTGTCTGTGCACTGTATAGTCTCAAACTCTGGATTGTTTTCTTCTGTGCTTAGTTTGCTGCTTTTTTTTTTTTTTTTTTTTTTTTTTGTCTTTCCTCACCTATAGAAGCTCCAGTCCTATTTATTGTCCCTTCGCTTACCTACTGGCTTTACCTGCAGGTTGTTACACTGATGTTCACAAGTGTACTTTATCTTATTAGGTATGTCAGGAGAGCTGGTGAATTCTGAAATGCAGAAGCCTGTTGGTGATACTTTCGTGCTCTCTGAGGTACAAATGTAGTCTAAAATCCTTTTGGTCTCAGTATTGTATGCATTTGCAGCTATGAAAACTTTAATTTCGTTTAGAAGCCCCCAAGACTTTATTTAACCTCCTGTGACTTAAAGTGGTTGTTTCATTACAACAGCAGTCTTTTTAAGAGCAGCTCTCCTATAATGGTTTCTCATAAATTGTTTCTGCCCTCCAAACTGATGAACAGCTTTTACAGTGCAGCGTGTTGGCTTACTGGTGGGCTGTTGATCCAAGCTTACTGGGGAGGATTTGTGACTGCTTTTCTTTTGTAATCTCTTTTGGGGGATGGGAAGAAACCTTATGATAGTTATTTTGAAAAAGCTGAGAACTTTGTTCCAGGTACTTTGTCTAGTACTTTCACTTTGGACACAGATTGGAATATGGGCTTCTATCCTGCTTCTTTATCATGTTAAATGGACAGATGGAATAGGGGACTAAACCTCCTTATTCAAAGACTATGAATAGGAAGCCATGGAAGTGTGCCTGGTTAAGTACACTAGAGGGCTTGTGAGAATCACAAGAGAACTTAAACAGTTCAGAGTCGTACTAGTCGTACTATCTTGTAATCATGAGAGAAGGGGAAAAAAAGGAATAGGAAGTTGCCCGTATGATCTGATCCTAAAGTCAGAATCTTTCATGCTGTAACTTCAGAAACTGAAATTAGCAGAAGTGATCTGGGAAGTCACAGAATCACTGAATAGCTGGGGTTGGAAGGGACTTCTGGACATCCCCTAGTCCACCCCCCACTGCCAAGACAGAGTTCCCCTATTATTAGCAAGGCTTCTGTTTATTGCAGAAGCCAGCTTGAGAAAGCTACGACAACTACAAAATGTGGAAAGCAGATACTTCCAAAAGTGGCCCTTTCACAAGATTCAAAGGAAAAACGATACCTGCTATTTTCTTTCAGGCAAGAACAGATGGCTTTACCAAGGGAAACAAGCAGTTCACTGAGGACAGTTATCCACCTGGAAATCTAGAAGATATTGCTGCAGAGAAACAGAAAGAGCTGTCAGTTTTGCTGCTGGAACTGAAAGAAGCCCAAGAAGAAATAACTTTTCTGAAAAGCCAGCTCGAGGGCCCCAGTGGCCAAACTTCTACAGTCAGCCAAACAGAAGCTAACCAGCTGGAAGAGAATTCACAGGTACAGTGTGGAATCAGTCTCCAAGAAGAGCCTCTGGGAAGCCCTGGCACCTCTCAGTCTCGAGAGCTGATTAAGTTACAAAACCAAATTACAGAATTGCAAACAATTCTGCAGAAATCAGAAGAATCCTTTAGGAAAGAACTAGGAGAAAAATGTGCAGAAATAAATAGGCTAAACCACTTGGCTGAGGAATACAGAAAAAAAAGAGAGGATCCCAACAGTACATTTTGTGTTTTGACTGAAGAACAAGATCAGCTCTTGTGTCAGGTGAAAGAATTTTCTACCATAACAGAACTGAAGGAGCAAGTGAAGCAACTGGAGGAAGAACTAGCTCTTTCAGAAAAACAGAGACTGTCAGACAGTCAAAACAGTCTTCTAAGAGAGCAAATCCAGAGCCTTAAAAATGAATTTAAATCCAAGGATATAAAAATTGAAGCTTTGCAAAGGGACTTGGATAAAGCACAGCTTCAGCTTTCTGACCAGGACATGCAATTAAAGGATCTGAGAAGCCAGGTTGAGACAAAGGAATGTGAAGTACTTGGTCTAGGACAACTTTTGAGGAAGAGTACAGCAGAGATGGAAGAGCTTTCCCACAAGTTAGCCTTAAAGGGACACGAGGCAGGAAGCCTAGAACAGCTTGTTGCTGAGCACACCAGGTCTATAGAGAGCATGCAACAAGCCTTGCTGGAAAAGGACCAACAGATGGCAGAGATCAGTGTCAGCATGTCTGAGAAAATAGTCCTGCTGAATGAAGAGAAATTTTCTCTAGGAAATGAGCTGAAGAGCCTTAAGGAGCAGACAAGTCTGTTATTAAAAGCCCAGGAAGAAAAAGAACAGAACATTGGAGCAAAAGATACATGTCTGAAATGTGAGGCATCCAAACAGCAGAATGAGACAGAAGCAGTGAGTAAAGAAAATGAGGAATTAGTAAATCAAGTTGAACTTCTGAGAAAAGAAAACGATCAAGTAAAGCGGAAGCTGCAAGCAGCCCTTGTGAACAGGAAGGAGCTTCTGAAGAAGGTAACCAGATTGGAGAATGAATTAGAACAGCTGAGTAGAGAACAAAAGTCAGAAACCTCAGTGGGTCAGGCAGCTGCAGGGGAAGAAAACATGAGAAGCATGATCACCAAAGAAATGAGTCTTGAGAACCAGCCCAATGAGGACTATCTAATTCAGCTGCTTTCCGAAAAGGAATCTGAGTTGCAGAGCATCCGTAAGGATAAAGAAACCACTGAAGCACGACTGCAGGCAGTGATTGAGGAAATGAGGCAAAGCTTGCAATGTAAGGCAAACACTGTTTCAATTAAAGATGAAATCATGGAGCATCAGACAATTCCTGACAAAGTAGCTGAAACCAATGAAAGCCCAGATGATGATGAAGAAAATGAAAAACATAGTTCAGCAGGTACAAATCTGGAAGAAAAACAAAAGTCTGCTCTTAAAGAAAGGATTTCAGTTCTTGAACAAGAAAAAGAACAACTTCAAAAAAAACTGCAAGAAGCTCTGGTATCTCGCAAAGACTCTATAAAAAAGGCTCAGGAAAAAGATAGGCATCACAGAGAACAACTGAAACAGCAGAAAGATGATTACAACATCCTGCAAGAACAATTTGATCAGCAAAGCAAAGAGAAGGACAGCATCCAGGCTCAGCTCAGGCAACTCCAAGAACAGAAAGGATCAGCAGAGAGTGTTTTTGGGAGTCAAGGTAGATTGGATTCTTCATGTATGGAAGCAGAAGATACAACAAATAACAAGCTTGTACAAATTTCAGCTGTTTCTGAGGAAGGGTTGAAAAAACACCTTGACAAATTACAGACAGAGAAAGAGAAATTGGATTGTAATGTCAGCCATATGCAAAGGGAACTTGCTCACAAATCAGAATTAATCATTGGTTTGCAACAGCACATAGCACAGTTGTCTGTAGAGATAGAAGAGCTAAAGATATCCTCTGACCAAGCTGAAGCTAAGGAAGCAAGTCTTCAGACAGAATTGGAGGAGAGTCAAGGAAAAATTTCTGGAGTGGCCAGTCTGGAAGACTTGAAAATCCTTCTGCATCAAAAGGATGAAGAAATTGAATTTCTTAACCAGCAGTTAAAGGAGAAAAGTGAAGCTCTCAATAATGTGCAGGCACAATTGCTGGAAAAAGAGGACTCGGTCAAAAGACTGTGTAGTCAGTTGGAAGCTCAGGCTCAGGTGCATGAGGAACAAAGCAAGCGACTACAAACAGAGATGCTTGAAATTCAGGAGAAGCAAGAGAACAGTGCAGAAGCAGCTAAACAGAAGAATCAAATGCAGAGAAAGTTGCAAGCCGCACTTATCTCTAGAAAAGAGGCACTAAAGGAGAGCAAATCTCTAAAAGAAGAGCTGGCTAATGCTAAAATTACTATTGACAATCTTTCCGCCAAACTGACAAATATGGAAAGCCAAATATGTGGCCATGTTAAAGAAACAGATACCTTAACAGAAAACTTAGTGTGCCTCACTGGAGAGCGAGAAAAACTTGCTGCAGAAATTGATAAACTACTTAGAGAAAATCAGAATCTTGATGAATGCTATAAAAACCTTACACTTACTTTGGACAGAGTTATTCTAGAGAAGGAGAAGCTGGAGAATGAGGTGGAATCATTGAAGAGCTGTCAAGCCACTGAGAGTTCTGAGTGGCAGGAAAAGTACAAGGAGCTTCAGGGAGAATATGAAACTCTGCTGCAGTCATATGAGAATGTGAGTAATGAGGCTGAGCGAATTCAGCGTGTGTTGGAAACTGTTAGGCAGGAAAAGCAGGAAGTTTGCATTCAGCTAAAAAGGGCTGAAGCAAAAAAAGAGGAAACAGATAAGCAGCTACAGGAAGCTAGACGGGAAATTGATGAAATGAAAGAGAAAATGAGGAAATTTGCAAAATCAAAGCAACAAAAGATCCTGGAACTAGAAGAGGAGAATGAGAAGCTTAGAACAGAGATGCATTTTACAGATGAAGAGCTACACAGGACTGGAGAGAGCTTTACAAACACTAGCCTGAAAGAAGATCTGGAATGCTCTAGGAGGGAGTGCCAGTCTCTTTCTACTGAGCTTGAGACAGTAATGGCTGAAAAGGAGTCTCTTAATCAAGAGATCGTGGACTTGAAGTGCCTTTTGCAGTTAACAGAATCTAAGCTGAAGGAAAGCAGAGAACTTGTAAACAAGTATGTCGCTCAGCAGACAACGGAGGGAGAAATGAATGAGGCAGTTGCCACATCATCACCAATGGAAAGGTGTGAAAATCAAGTGGATGTAACGGTTAGACCAGAGCCTCCTGCTGCAGAACTGGAACAAGAGACATTTGAAAGCGATAGGCCTTGTGAGGATCTTGGGATCTACAGACAGGAAATAGTTGAGCTCACCAAACGAATCACAGAGCTAGAAGATAATAGAAGGGCTTCAGAGCAACAGCTGGGTGACATCCACAGGTGCGTTGAGACTTTAGCAGGTGAAAAAAGGATTTTGGAGCACCAAATGGAAGAGAAAGTCCAGGAAGTGAATGATCTGCAGGCTACAGTAGCAAAGATGGAGCAAATGGTCCAAAAAGCCAAAGATGACCTGGTCAGAATGACAGCACTGAAGGATGCTCTAGAGGCTGAAAAGGATGACTTGGAAGAAAGGCTTATGAATCAGCTGGCAGAACTTAATGGAAGCATTGGAAACTATCAGCAAGATGCAACAGACTTCCAAATCAAAAATGATCAACTGAAACATGAGCTTCAGAGTTTGCAGAGAATGATGCATGAACTAGAGGAGGAGAAAAGTCAGATGGCAAAGGAGAAAAGGAAAGCAAGTTCAGAAAAGCAAAAGGAATTTGTAGAAAAGCTAAAATACAATTGGAGAGGAGAAAGCAGCACGCATATAAAGGAGCTTCAAGAACTGCTGAAACAGAAACAGCAGGAGATTAAGCAGCTGCAGAAGGATTGTATTAAAAGCCAGGAAAAGAATAGTAGTTTAGAAAGAACTGTTAAAGCTCTGGAATTTCTGCAGAGTGAGACTCAGAAAGAGGTAGAAGCAGCCAAAGAAACTTCAGCTAAGGCAGTTGAAGACACCAAGAAAGCCCAGGCAGAGCTTGCTCTCTGCAGAGTAGTGTTGGATGACACTCAGAGTGAGGCAGCAAGAGTTCTAGCTGAGAGTATCAAAGTCAAAGAAGAGTTGCAAGCAAACAAAGAGAAAATTAAAATTCAAATGAAGAAAAAGGATGAGGACTTTGAGAGAAGACTGGAACAGGAAAAAGACAAGCACTCAAAGGAGATCAAAAACATGGAAGAAAAGCTGGCAACATTGCAGAGGGAGAAAGACCATATTGAAACAACAGTTGGTGATCTGCAAGACTCCTTGAAGACAAAGGATCAAGAAGCCAAGCAACTGGAAGGCAGTCTAAACAAAACATTAGCCCAGCTTGCAGCCTTCACCAGGAGCATGTCTTCCCTTCAGGATGATAGGGATAGAGTGATAGATGAATCAAAAACATGGGAGAAGAAATTCACTGAAACTATTCAAAAGAAGGAAGAAGAAATACGTTCAAAAGAGGAAGCTTGTGCTGTGCTAAAGGACCAGATGAAACACTTGACTATGCGTGTGGAAGAACTCCAGACTCATATATCCAGGTAAATAAGCTGTGGCAGGGGAGGTTTATCAGGAAAAAGTTACTCTGTTATCTGCACAAGGATACAGGTGATCACTCTAGAATAGTGCTTCTTCATGTCATCGGGATACTTGTGTTAAATCTGTTCTCTGTGACAAGCACTCACCATCTGATTACAGTCCAGAGTCTTTCAAGTTTCAGATTAATTAAAGTTTCTTTTGCATGGAATTCTTTGCACTGAGAGGTCAGGAGAGCATTGGGATACAGAGTTCCATCCCCAAAAAAATTTTATGGGGAAGATGGAGCTATGGAAACCTATCAAAATGTGTACACATCTGTGTGTTTCCAAGATTCAAAACTAAACCATTCTTACATGAGTAAAATTGTTTTATAAAGTTTCTATGCTGTATCTTTGCATGCTGAAGCATGAAATGGACATCAAAGGTATCAGAACAGCAATTTCATTGTGGGGTGGCATGGGGCTGTTTTTATTGTTAGCTACAATGGTTGAGAGAAGTAATGTAATGACAAGGAGGTGATAACATTTGGTGTTTAAGTGCCTTCATTTCTTTCAGTGTTGACATGAACAACTTTAAAAGAATACATTCCCCTGGAACCACCCCTTTCAGGCAGTAGTACAGTCAGAACTTTAAAACATATCTTGAACTTTAAATTGAGAGATATTTCCAACTTGCTTTCTTTAAGTAAAATAAGCTCTGTGGCTTTTCTAAATTAATATAAGAACAGTGTTAGTGGGGGTTCAGATACTGAGATACTTTTATGGATATTTGATCAACTTTATCTTTTCTGTTTTCAGGCTGGAATGCAACAAGAAGGACTGGGAGGCTGACTGTAGGAAGGAGATTCAGCATCATCAAAAGACATGTGAAATGTTGCAGGAGGAAAAAAGAAAGCTTTTGACTCAGCTTGAGGGGTCTCAGGAACTGTACAGCAAGTCTCAGAATGAACAGCAGGAACTGGAGTCAGTAATCAGCAGCCTGAGAGACCAGCTTGCTGACTTACAGAATTCCTTCACCAAATGTGAGCTGGCCAGGAAAGAGCTGGGGACTGTGGTCAAGCAACAAGAGACCAGTATCCAGAATTTTAAACTCAACTGTCAACAGCTTGAAGCTGATCTGCAGGCTTCCAAGGATCTGACAAATAAGCTGCATGAAGAAACCAGTGCCAAAGATCAAAAGATCATGAGTTTGCTGTCTGCCAAAGAAGATGCAGTGATGTCTGCTCTAGCTGAATTACAGCAGCAGCATTCTGAAGAGATGAAAGAGTTGGAGTGTAGGCTAAGTAAGGAGGAAGAAGATAGAAAAGCCTTGGAAAATGAGAAGAACAAATTTCTTGACAAACTCAATCATCTCACTGAAAAGATGAAGATAAGCACAGAAGAAAGTAAGCAGCAGAAGGCACAACTGGACTCCTTCACCAAGTCCATGTCATCTCTGCAGGACGATCGAGACCGCATACTGAGGGACTACAAGCAGCTGGAGGAACACCATCTTGTTACAATCTTGGAAAAAGACCAACTAATTCAAGAGGCTGCTGCTGAAAACAACAAGCTCAAGGAAGAAATGAGAAGTTTCCATAGCCAGATGGATGACCTTAACTCTGATAATGCCAAGCTGAATGCAGAGTTGGTGCGGTACAGAGAAGACCTTAACCAAGTGATTTCAATAAAAGACTCCCAACAGAAGCAACTTTTGAAAATACAGCTTCAGCGGATCCAAACTCTGGAAAATGAGAAGGCAACCATAGAAACACTGCTGAAAGAGTCTGAGCGTACTCAGGATGATCTCAGGAAGGGCATGGAAGCCTTAAGAGAGGATAAAGTCACTATGTCTCAAGAGATTGAAACTCTTATGTCCTCTCTGTCCCAGGTGCAGAGTGAGATGGCAGCATTACATGAAGGGAGTCCCATTGTGGAGTGTCAAGCAGAACTGAAGACTCGAGAGGAAGAGATACAAGAACTGAGTCATGAGCTTTCCCTCTCCCAGCAAAGAATAATGGAACTTGAGGGGGAGCTAGAATGTGTTCAAAGGGATGCAGTCAAGAGAGTGGGAGAGGCTGAGGACAGGCTTCGGAAGGAATTGAAGCACCTGCATCATGATGCAGGAATAATGAGGAATGAAACCGAGACAGCAGAAGAGAGAGTAGCAGAGTTGGCACGGGACTTGATGGAAATGGAACAGAAATTGCTTGCAGTCACAGATGAAAACAAAGATCTCAGAGCTCAAATTCAGTCTTTTGGGAGGTCCATGAGCTCTCTTCAGGGTAGCCGAGACCAGGCCAATGAAGAGCTTCATGTTTTGAAACAGAAATATTCTGCAGACTTACAGGAACAAAAGAGTCTAGTGCAGAATCTTCAGAAACAGATGGCTCAGCTACAAGAGGAGAAATGTTCCACTGCCAGGGACCGAGATACAGTGAGGTCTGAGCTGACAGAACTGCAGAAAGCTGTTAATGAAAGAGGTCTCTTGGCCCAGATTGAGAAACTTAATCAGCAGCTCAGAGCTAAAGATGATGAGCTTCTCCGCTTGTCTTTGGAATTGGAAGGCTCTTCCAGCCAAGTCAAATCTTTCTCCAAGGCTATGGCAAGCCTGCAGAATGACCGAGACCGTCTGCTGAATGAATTGGACAAAACACGTAAGATTGAAGAAGTGAAACAACAAGCAGAAGGGAATGCTTCCATCACTTCTTCAGAAGTGCAGAGTCTGAAGAAGGCACTGGCCTCCTTGCAGAGTGACAGAGACAGAGTAGTAAGTCCATGTTCTCTCTTCCTTGTCTTACTTAAAGCACCACAGAAGGTTTGGATCTTCAAGTCTTAAAATTCAGCACACTTAGATCTGGTAATTGCAGTGTGACGCATAGATCATTGTCTTCACAAAATCACAGAACAGTTGAGATTCAAAGGGTCTTCTGGAGATCTTCTAGAGATCTTCTAGTTTAACCCCCCTGCACAAACAAGGCTGGCTGGGGTAGGTTGCTCTGTAAAATGTCCTGTTGGATTTTGAACATCTCCATTGGTAAATATTCCACAGCTTCTCTGGCCAACCTGTTTTTTCATGTATCTGGAAATGGTTTCTAGAATTAGTTGCTCCCTCACTTTCCCGGGGATGGAGATGAGGCTGATCAGACTGCAGGTTCACAGTTCTTCTTTCTTGCCCTTCTTGTAGGTAGGGATGACATTTGCTTTCTTCTAGTCTTCAGGAACCTCTTGGGTCACCATGACCTTTCAAAGGTAACGGAGTTGCCTCCTAATGACCTTAGCATTTGTGGGCATGCTCCATCAGACCCCGTGGATCTGGTATGGGCCATCTGTATTATTTTCTCTGGCATGGAGGCTGTGATTTCATTGTTAACTTCCTGGGGTGGTTTCTCTGTCAGCTTGGTTTAAAATATGAAATCATGGAAATAAGGTCCCTGGTAACTTGCTGAATTCACATCTGTGTCAGTTCATTTGATTTACCGTGGATTTCTACAAGAGACTAGAACAAAGGCTTGAGTTTCTTCCTCCTCTTGGTAGCTAATTTTCAAGGCAGGGACAAGATATTGCAGATTCCTTTTGACATCCTGGCCTGCACACTGAATGTGTCTGTGTTTGTATAGTCTCTGGCACAGTGCAGCCCAGCAAGGTCAGGAGTTCTCATTGCTGGTCAGAAGACAGACTTTGACAGTTATGTCTCACTGCCACTCATTAAGCACTGTCCCATGTCCAGAGTCAGCCGTGTCTTCAAAAACAATTGCAGTGATGCATGTATAGCAACAACTTATTTCTAATTACAGCCTGACTGGAATTGGAGAGCCAAAAAGATTTTACTTAGCAGTTTCCTGGTTTACAGTAAATACCAACTTCAGGACTTATGCTTAACCAGCTTCTTCGGTGTCACTTAGTTTTCCTCTGAATAAGATAATTAATATTGTGGCCTGGAGTCTTTTTATTAATGTATGTCACATCCTCATGGGAGGGCTCAAAACTCACTGCTCTTATTAACAATAGAATCGTCTGAGGAGTGTTTTTCTGAGCAGTTTTTAGTACACTGCTGTATTTGATGATTCAGTTTCTAGTTCCTCTGTCATCTGAGTGTGACCTTTTTTCTCTCCAGAAAGCACAGTGAGAAGTGTTCTCAAACAGTTCTAAGTAATAAACCTGTTGCTTGATCAGCTGTCACACACTGATGCTTCTCTTTAATTCCAGGTAAGAGAGCTGGAGAATCTGCAGCAGCAATACATCCTGGTTGGGGTGGAAGCTGCTGAGAATTCTCGCTTAAAAGCGCAACTACAGCAGTGGGAGCAAGAGGTGGACAAACAGGTCCGTCTGCAAGAACAACTGAAGCAAGAAGGAGCTGTGTACCAGCAGGAGCTCCAGCAGCTCAGGTGAACTGTCTGTCTGCTCCTTGCCTTGGTGAGGTTGCAAATGTTTGTTTCTCTCCAAGAGCAGTTGGAGGCAGAGGTGGAGGGAATGCTGAGAACCTCAGCCTGGACTGTGCCACGTAACACTGAGGCACTTTGCCCTGATCAGGAGAGGGCACATGTTTCTCTTGTCCAGCTTCTGCCTCAGAATTACAGCTCAGCAGCTTGGATGTCAATGCCTGTGTGAAATAGATCAATGACCTTTTAGTTTTTATTTCCTTCATCCAGTGATTGTCAGTGTCATCTGTTGGAGAGGAAACTGAGGCTTTGTATTGGAGCCTATGTGTATGTTCACAGTACTCTCCATTCCAGGCTGCTGCTGAATACCCTTTATTATCCCACTCATAGTTCAGAATGTACTAATTTTGTATGCTGTCTAATCCTTTATTTCACTTGCTTTATGTCTTCCAGGTTTTTTTTAAACTCTGTAATTCAAGTCTAGTAAAATTGTCTTCTCCAGCTGTACTAAAAGTAGTCAGAACAATGTTCTGTGTTCTGAAAGGGGGGGGGGGGTGGGGGGTATGCTTTCAGGTATTTCAGAAATTCATTTAAGAATGCCTGAGGCTCGAATGAAAAGGGTGGTATTTTCTTTCTGGAAAGGTCTATGGCTTATCTTTGTCCAGAGTGATATAAAAACTTGTAGTTCTCTCCCTTCCCCCTGCCCCAAATCTGACCCTCAAATTAACACTTCAGATCTTGTGAGGTTTGAAGCATCTTACAAATTTTATTTATCCTGACAAACGAACAGGAGCTTTATTTCCTGTGTAACTGTTATACTGTACGTGAAGTGATGGCCTCAGCGGGACCAGATGGGATCAGTACTGTGGGTCTGGTGCACATATGACCATGCAGAGAAATTATTATGGGGACAAGTGGCATTTCCAGTGATTTCCTTGACAAAACTCTGTACAGTGAGATCAAAACAATGTCCAGGAACACAGGAAGTGTGAAAAAGTCACCCTAGGACAGCATGGAACAATCCAAAGGGTTCAACGAAATACAGAAAACTTCCTTAAACCTCTTTTTAAGGTTCCTGTACTTAAGTGGGTGGTTTTGGCTTGGCTTGCTTATAAAACTTCATGTCTAGCATGAGGTGATGATTGAATCATCCTTGGCTCATTCTTAGCTGGATACCTGGACATCATAAGTGATACTAGTAACTTCCTTGTAATTTCCCTTGTTTTATGCTGGGCAGACAGGAGAAGACCACCTGGGAAAAGCAGAACAGTAGCATGAAGGAGCAGTACCTGATGGCCATAGCAGAGAAGGATAAGCAGCTGAGCCATTTACAAAGGATCACACAGGAAATGAGGCTGCCATTAAGCAAGTCTCAAACTGTAGAGGAACAGCACCAAAGCAAGGTGGGTGGAAAGATAAAGATTCTTGACTGGAAATGTGAAGATTGAAACTCAGCCAGAAGAGTGTGTGTTGCCTGTAGGAGCTTGTATCCAGCTCCTACAGACTGCAGTGTTGGATATGGTTGTGAGGCCTCTGAAGATAATACCAACAGTCTAACTTGCATCACTGGAAGTTGTAGAAATTGTGGCATACCCTTAAGTGTTCTTCCTTAAGTTCCTGGTTTCCAATGTTTCAAGAAAAAGGGTAAAAGAGAGAGGGCTTTCTAGGCACCTTGGGTCCTTTGGAGCAGCATGGAACTTCTCAGGTGTGTCTTCTGGCTGTTTTAGAATTGACCTCTTGCACTGTCTTTGAATCTAAGATTTTCTGTCTTAGTTCTCATTTTAATGTCGCATCTTCATTTTTAAGTTTTCTATTGAATTTTTCTTACTGCTTTTACTGTAACAGGGCTCTACAATTCTGGTTCAAGCCCAGAGAGGCTGAGGCTTGAACACTGCACCTTCTCTCTTATTCCCCCTGTATACAGTCCTAAAAGTGGAGTGCAATATGTTCGGTATTTTGCTTATCTAGGAAAGGCTGCATGCTCAGTGCAGTGCATCAGAGCCAAGGGAGAACGCTCCCACCCATATCTGCAATGTTCCAGTTGTTTATGTCAGTGGAGGGGGTATCAAATCTCCCTTATCCCTGTGGTAAATCTGTGCATATATGCAAAGAAAAAGCTTGAACAATGTTCGTGTGATGCTTTCCAGGAGGATTCTTCAGTACTGGCCTTTTGGTCATTGTTGATTAGAGCAGTGTGGACATTGCTTTAGGTTTTTGTTTGTTTTTTCTTTTCTCATTCATGTGCCTTTTTTACTTCTTCCTGTGTTGTAAACAGCTTTAAGACAACTTTTGAGCAGGACCCATCATATGTGCAAGTTTGGTTATTTTTCCTAACTGTCTGTATTTTCAGATGGCTTTTGGGGTATCTCTGTTTATTCCCCATTTGCTCTTTTGCCTGAGCAGATCAAGTTCCAGGTCTAGGATTAATGTTGGATTTGACCTTGGAATACTGAACAGAGCTGACAAACACAAGAGCGTGTTGCCACATGTGCAGTGTATTTTTCATTGCTCTTTCCTTGGCAGATTTCTCCAGAAGTCCTGAAAGGGGACCTTTCAAGTCTAGAAACAGAGATGAAACACCTCCAGGCCCAGCTAAGTGATAGTCTGAAAGAACTGCACCAGAAGGAGCTCAGAATTCAGCAGTTAAACAGCAAGGTACTGATTCATGTCTTATACTTACTTGCAGTCAGGGATGAGGAATGTGGGGAGGGTTAGGCTGGAATAGGGCTCAGGAAGCAGGAATTAATCTGTCCTTGCAGGCATTCAATGAAGTAGCACAAAATCCGAAATACATCTCTCAAAAAAACAGTGTTAGAATCCCCCGGATGGAATCAGTGCTGCTGAACAGGGCTTGCACAGCACCAGAGTCCATCCTCCATGTCCCATACTGCTCTCCCCCCGTGAGCAGCTGGGGTCAGAGCATTGGAGAGAGAAGCCATGAGTGGGACAGCTGTTCTGTTGGACCAGAAGGATCTCCAGGTCCCATGCAGATCCCATCCAGCAGGTTCAGTGACAGGGTCTGAATCAGCAGCTTTTCTGCCACTGTAGTTCTGTGCCCTTTCTCCCAGGTGACCAAAAGGAGAAAGGGGGAGGGAAGAGGGCAGGGGAGGAAAGAAAGGTGAGAGAAGGGAAGGAGTGGGGAGGGAAGATAGATGGAGGGGACAGTGGGGGAAAGAAGTTGGATGGGGAGAGATGAAGACCAGACAAAGGGACCAGAGAGTGAGACCATATGAAAAAAGTTGTTTACAGGTTCCATGTCTATTGCTGAGAGCACTTTCTAACCTGCTTTCTGGGAGTTTATTGATCTTCAGAAGGAGAGTTGTGTTCAAGGAGAAAGTGAGAATATAAAATCATAATTAACTGATGATATTTCTGAATGGTTTAGGTCAATATCACTTTAAAAATCTTGTTCTGGACATGTAGTATTCTGTACATCTCTTTGATGTTTTGAGACTTTTGTTCCAGAAGTCTTTGCCACAAGCTATTATTGGAGGTTGTCACTGGTCTTTGGACCTTAGTGATTTTCAAGAGAATTCTTATCCTCAGACAGAGAGCAATTTTGCTTTCACAAAACCAATTTCTTTGCTTACCAATTGTGTTCTTTTCTCAGTTATCTCAGGTCTTTGAGGAGAAAAATGCCCTCTCCCTCCAGCTCCGTGGGAGCAGTCGGAGCATCTGCGAGAGCCATCAGCACTACAGTGAGGTCCTGAACCGCTGCCTAGTGCTTGAGAGGCAGCTCCAGGAGCTGCAGGCTGCAGATAAGAGTATGGTAAGGGGGTTTGGGTCTGGTGCACAGCAGGGAAAAGCTCATTTCAAGTGGCTCTGCAAACTGTCCAGCATTGTAGCGGCTCTGAGTTCTCTTCAGTGGAAGTGCAGTCTGCAGTGCATTCCTGTGTTCTTTCAGGAGCTGTATGCGACAGACGCTGCTCCAGGAGCACCCCAAGAAAAGAATGAACTGCAGAGAGGCACTTACACACCTGAACTGCAGGAGCTGCAGCTGAGGTAAAGAAAATCTGAGAAAACAGGGACGAGGATGTTGGTCCTGATGAAGGCCTTGAGGGTAGTGATGAGCCTGTTGCTTTTACTCTATACCAGTGTGTTGGGAAAACTCAGTCCCACTAGGATCTTGTGGTCTTGGAGGAACGTTTGTATGCATTTAGTAGCTGTCATTAATTATCTCTTTGGATTACGGATTCAAAAAAACACAAGGACAACATGCAGCAGCAATGCCAGCCAGACCAACATCTTGGATCTGGTGGGCTGCATCCTCAGTAGCTGCTGAAAGATCTGGTCTCAAGATTGTAGCCCAAGAGTGTGTCTGGAATTGAGATGTAGCACAGGATTCCTTGTAACCTTCCGAAACTAAGATCTAGCACATGATTCCTCAAACCCTTTCAAAATAATTTTCAGATGGTAGAGCCATGGTGACAGAGTCAAGGAACTCCTTCTTGATGTGAAACAGAAGCTTCAAGAGATTTATCTTCTCTCATGTTCTCCAAATAGTTTAAACATAGTAAAGATGACTAAGCCTCCTGTGTGAGTTGGGAGGTAATTTGTTTCTGTTCACACACTACATCAGTGAATACAATAGAAACACAATAGTCCATGAATGAGGCTTTTTTTAGCATATACTTTGTTATTTTCTGACAGGTTGTCTGAAACAGAACATTTACATAGCAGCACAAAGCAGGATATGAAGTATTTGGAGGACCAGCTGGAGGAGGAACGGGACCGTCGTCTTGCTGCAGAGGAGGAGCTTTTTGCAGCACAGGATCAGATCAGGAGGTGAGGCAGCCTGAGCAAACAAACACTACCACCATAGAAGTGTGGTGGTTCTAGCTCTGTTTCTCATTTGCACTTCATCACATCCTTCTGTCAAATGGCACTGGGGGCACAGAGACAGCTACCGTGTCTGTCACAAAATCACAGAAAGGTTGATGTTGGAAGGGGCTTCCAAAGACCATCTGGCCTAGCCCTGTGCTCAGCCTAGACCCAGTTGCCCAGGACCATGTTCAGATGGCTGTTGATTATCTCCAAGGAGAAAGACTCCACAACCTCTCGGGGCAACTGGCATGGTGCTCAGTCACTCTCACTGTAAAAAAAGTGTTTCCTGGAGTTCAGGAAATGCAGTTCCTTCAATTGTAGGCAGATAGAATGAGACAAATTATTAGACATGAAGAGAAGTTCTGTCTAGAAATTAGATGCAAACTTTCTCAATTTGTTAAATGAACTACTGGAAAATATAATTTGGAGATTGAGAATTGGGTGCAGGCCAAAGAGGATCTTCCAGGGGATTTGTCTCCTCAGTCAGCACCTGTCTGTCATACATGAAACAGTTTTAACTTGAAGAATGTCACTCATTTTTAATGTATTGCCAATTAACATAAACTTTTCATTAATTTGGTTATTGAGAAGCAATTAAATACTTAAATACTTGTGTCCACCTTTCCCAGGCTTACCTTCAGCCTAGACCTCTCTCCTGTCCTGTACCCAGTATCCAGCACTGGGGTCTGCACTGCACAGGACTTTGCGTCTCTCAGGGCACTGCACAGATGCCCTGAGAGTCAGCAGAGCAAAGGCAGCTGACCTGGACTAGATGTTGGGGCTGGGATTAGTTTGCAGTGAGCAGCAGGTTCAAAATGCTTGATTCTCTTCTTTGACTATGTAGGGGGTTTTAGCATGTGACCTGATTATAGGCACTGGTGCTGTGCATTTCCTGGTAGTTAAAAAACTGGAGTTACGGACTAGTGAAGTCTTTTACATGAAAACAGTGCCTTTCTTCTGACACACTTGCTGATTCAGCCAAAAAATAATGGTCTGTTTAGAAGAATTCTGGATGAAGTTCCCTGGTAATTGCTACACAATTTGGACAACTGTAGCTCCTTCTGGCATTAAAGTCTATAAAAGCCTCCTGCAGCTGATCTCACTAATGAATGGGAGCCCCAGGATGTGACTGCAGCCTCTGTCACTAAAAAATAGGAAGAACCAGCCCTATTGCAGCCAGAGCTGACTTCCAAAATAATTTAACAGAATTTGAAACGTACAGGTGTATCATCTGCCCTGGCTTCTTTTAAGTCACACTATAAAATTTCACTTGAAAGGAGTAAGAACTCCTGCTAGTTGGGTCACCCTGTTCTTTTCTCAGTGTGAGCTCAGGAGGTATGACACCTATACAAATGGAACCAGCTCTTGGCAAGTGAAGCCAGGGCTTGCTTGCAGGAGCTGATTCATTTTTTGAGAAGTACCATCTTTCCTAAGCTTAATTACAGTGTTGATTTGGGCATCATAATAAGAAACTGATTTTAATTTCACATTTGTTGTGGCAGGTTGCAGTCAAGTGAGTGGACATCTTCCTTAAGTGCCAGCATTGATATGACTCCAGGTTATGAGCAGTCCTTGCTGATTGACTCCATGGATAATAATTCCAGCAGAGTAAGAATTTAACATTTACAGCTGTCAATTATGTGAGCCTCACTTGATTCGAGAAACTGTGAACCTACAGCAGTTAAATTCCTCTGTAGAGACACATAAATTGGTTGGGGACTGTGTAATTTTTCTGCTTTTGCCATGCTGAAAATAAAATTGGATGGGGCTGGTTCCTGGACAACCTGCAGAGAGCAGGGGAAGAATATTTCATAAGGATTGCCCTAGTGTTAGAATCTGACAGTGGAATGATTTGGGGAAGGTTTATGCTCATTAGCTTAAACAAACTTATCTCCATAGTCTGGAGAGCTCTGGATGAAGGCAGCTGGGGACAGCCATTCCTTGTGGTGACTGCTGTCTCTTTACTCTTTCAGACTCGGAGTACTCTTGGACTACGACGCCTGTTACGCTCTCTCTTCCGCTCCCGGACCCACTTGCCTCTGCTAGTGGCCATGTACCTGCTTGCTCTCCATGTGCTGCTCTTCCTGTGCTTTACAGGCCACCTGTGAACAGGAGTGACAGCCTTTTCTTGAGCCTCAGCCCTGTGCATGCCAAGGGCCTGCATGCCCTCATAGAAGGGCAGCACTTGTCCCAGCTGCAGCCTTTCCCAAGCCAACCCTGAAGCAACAGCTGTGCCCAGCACCTGGGTGCTGCTGTCAGGGTCAGTGCTGGTGCTGGGGAGCTGCTCCCAGGAAATCTGCCCTTCCCTCAGCGCTTCTACTTGAGTGGTTCATTTTCTGAGCCAGGGTTGTGCTGCAAGCCTCAGGGACAGCATCTGTTCCTGTACCTGGAAGGAGTACCACTCATTTTAGATAGTATTGTGCTGCAGTAGGAATAAGAAAAATACTCTTGAGTTGCTGCAGTACTTCAGCTCTTCTAAAACTGCACAATCTTCCCCCTCTTAGGCTGAATCCATGAATGGGGTTGGGGAAACACTGTAGCTGGATGTAAAATAATTGCCTTCCCTTTCTTCTACCCCTTAGATTTGCTCCATGGCTTAGAGCTGTCTGAAATACATATCCTAAAGAAGTTACAGGCACTTTAAGGAATGTGAATCTTAAAATCATGTTTCCTGCTCAGTTACATCTCCTGTTGAAGAAGGGCCAAACTTAGTATATCTGGCCTTGGTGAGCATTCCATTTAAAATCAATCATATGTCTGCCCTGACAAGCCTGTAAAATAAGGCCAGTAATTTAGTTATTTAAAATGAATAGGAACATGAAGCTTTTTAGCTC
This sequence comes from Cyanistes caeruleus, assembly GCF_971803275.1. Classification (NCBI taxonomy): domain Eukaryota; kingdom Metazoa; phylum Chordata; class Aves; order Passeriformes; family Paridae; genus Cyanistes; species Cyanistes caeruleus. The sequence continues at coordinate 136,768 of NC_141704.1, forward strand.
TTAAGTTAAAATCCCTCCTATTTATAGCATTTGTGCACCTTTCATGATGGAAAGTGCTGCCTTACCTCTAGAAATTATAGCAGCTCTGCTCCTGCCTTCTCATCCACTAAACATTCATCATGAGACTGAACCTGCACAGGCTGTGTTGAAGAGGTCCATAATGTGCTGTGTGGGCCCAAAGCAAAGGCAGAAACTCCAGAAATAAACTCTCTCCCCTATGCTGAGGAAGGAGCCAGAGTTCTGAAACCTTCTGGTGTAGAATGCTGGTGCTGGTGTTTGGCCATATTTGGACCCAAATCAAATTATGCAAATGGACTGGATCTTTTAGGATATATGGAAATACGGATATATTTTCCATCTGTTTTCTAAAAACCTCCTGAATGTGAGACAGCCATCTTCCAAAAGGAGAATGTTGAATGCAAAGGAAGTTCCAGTTGTGTTCGCTGTCAGATCCCGAGTGGTCATTTCATCCAGAGTACTGGCCAGGAGAATCATATCTGCCTCTTAGTAGAGCATTAACAGTCACATTTTTCCCATGGGAAAGAGGTAAAGCTTGTAAACTAAGCTGCTCTATGCAGTGCAGAAAGCCTGGTTGAAGATGGATTAATTTCACTGGTAGCTAAACCAGCTGGATCTCTGGCAGGTCCAGAGCACTAGCGCTGTATATCCTCTACTGCACTGTCCACGATGAGCAGTGTGAACTTCCTCTAACTATGTCAAATTCAGTGACCAAATAGTTTGTCTATAGCTTTCTGGGGTATGAGCTCCTGTATGTATAATAAAGTTTATTTTTCAGATGGAATTTGTGTAATTTTCATGTAACTGTCCAAGTGAAGAGTGTAGTGCTGCTGCATCACCACACCTTGTGTGGGACACGGTGGGACTGCAGGTCTCTTGTGTGTGCTGCCTTGTGTGATGGTTGCAGAAGCTCTGTTTCTTTATATAGTGTGAATGCCTAGGTGATGACCTTTTTTCCCTATCTCACCTCTTGCTCAGCCTTTTTCAGCTGACAAAATAAGGAAATAGCACTTGAATAGGCAATGTCTCATGGTAGGGGTGTGTGGAACTAATGATTTTTAAGGTCCCTTCCAACCCAAACTATTGCATGCATTGTGAAAGCAATTCCAGTAAAACAGTATGCACTAGGGTTTACTTTTCCACATTTGCCTGAACACTGCACCCTGTTAAGAGTTGTGCAATCCCAGGAGAGATACAGAAGTTGGCAACAGTGAGCTGGAACATGCTGATAATTCCCATGGGACAGATAAACTGTCCCAACTTTCTGCAGCCTAAATCAGGTACCCTTGTTCACAGTCACTACTACAGTCCCCCATCACCATTGGAACAAAAGCCAGAATTGGGGTGTTGTAAGGTTGTAGGTAATGTTTCCACTGTGTTTAAAAGGAGCAAGGATTATAAGCAAAGCGTGTTTCCCTAAAGCCTGTGCATTTTTTCCTGAACTGAAGAAAGACATGATTCTAATGCCTCAGCTACCTTTAAATGCTTTACACCTGCAGATAGAACATTTATAGCTTAGATTAAATAGAGGAATAAAACCTCAAAAGGAACTCCTGGTCTGACTGAACAGCTTTGTGATTTGACATGATGAAAGACGGAGCCTTTTAGCTGGTGTTTCCTGTCACAAACATTTCAACGTTTTGTTTCTTCTCCAATGGACCTGTCCTGCCTTGATTTTTGATCTGTCTTCACTAGAGCCTGAGAAGGAGCCAATGAAGCTGTGCTCTGTCATCCCTGGGACACTCGTGCCAATTCAGCACCAGCACTGAGGCTGGGACAGGGTCTGGTTTTGTGCCAGGAGGAAGGCAACATCAGGGGTAGGGAGGAGTGGGTGCAGGTTACTGCATGGAGCTCTAAGGGGAACCCTCCTGATCCTCTCAGCTCCCCTTGCAGGACAGGTGTGAGGATCTGGGAATGGCAGACAAAGCACAGAAGGAGGTGCAAGGAACCTGTGCAGGTGGCCTCACTGAGGGCAGCTCAACCCACCTCTCATGATGAGAGCTGCAGTGAGGCCAGTGCAGAGGAGAAACGAGAGAAGGGTGCAGTCACAGGTGAGTCACGCCTGAGCACAATGAAAGCACCCATGTGCTAGACTCCTCAGGAGTGCTTGCTGCCTCCCAGGACCCCGAGACAGGGATGTCACAGACAACTGACTTAAGTTCAGTGCAGCCTTTGGACTGTGCCTACTCTGGTTCTTTCTTGTGGGTACTGGTGGTGTTGCAACAAGAAGTCCAAGCTTGATCGAAGGAGTTTTCAGGGCCCTGGGCAGAATGGGAAAAGGTTCAGGAGCACAGTTAGTGTTCTCAATTCTCCAAGTAATGGGGAGAGATACTGAAAGTAAAAGGCATTCTCAAGACGTGGCTCCAGGATTTGTGCCTCCACCAGAACTTTGTTTTTAATACCCATGTAAGAGTCTTCTTTAAAACACAAGGAGTGCTGGGACCTGATGGAATCCAGTGTGCTGGTGGGGAAGCTCTGGGTCTGCTCTGTATTGGTGTCTCAGAGGCAGCCTGCAGGGGAACTGCAGCACTAGGGCCAGTTCTTCGACTCATGACTTGAGTAGAGCTGGGGGCTGGGATGCAGGAAGTGAAAAAGGCTGAAGTTAAAACAGGAACTCGGAGCAGACACAGGCCCAAAGCTGTTGCTGGAAGCAGGTGCCTGAGAAAAAAGCAGCGAGTTTGCCAGCAGGAACTGGTGAGCCTTTAAAGGTAAGAAAACTTGAGGGGCTTTTGGGAGTGGAAAGGGAGAAATGACTACAAAGAAGTGTAGCGTTTAGTGGGCAAAGACAACTCCTTCCTGACCAAACATGTTTAGGTGGACAGTGCTTGGCATGTGCTTCCCAGGCTGTTGTCCTGTCATCATTGTGGTTCTTGTGTTTGAGGGTCTAAAGAACCACATTTCCAAATATACCAGCACAGCTGTGCTGTGTGTTAGCCCTGTATTTGTGCTGTAGTGGATGTTTTCCACGGGAAAATGGGACAAAAAAAGGGCTGAGATGCTACCCTGGCTGATATTTCTCTTATAGACTGTGTCCCGAGCCTCAAGATGAGATTACAGCCTGTGCTTTGTCACAGTTCCCATAATGCATGGTGGATACCTTTGGAGAATGGGTGGTCAGGAACCATTTACAGCAGCATTTAAAACCTTCAACCATCTTATTTGAGCTCACATCAGCTGTCCTGATGACGAGCAGTCCTGTGATAGCTGGTTATTACTGCTGGTTTATGCTTTACAAAAATGAGCAACAAACTTAAAATCTTTGGCGTGAGAGATGCCAATAAATGAGGGAGGGAAAAAGGAGAAAGGTGGTGTTAGAGGGGGCTGTGCTGTCTACATGAGCCTTTCTGCTTCCCCTGATTCTAATTGCAATTAGCTGCATTCAGTTTGGCACTGGATTGCTGTCCGTGGGGAATGTCAGACCAGCTATGGTCCTGAGGCACCTGGAGAAGGCCTAAAACCAGGTCTCCACTGTATATCGGCCTTAGCCCTTGATCTTCTCTCTTAGCTGACTAGCTTGGCCTCTATTTAACAAAAGAAATAATAATCTCTGCTGTGCTCATTTGGTTGCTGTTCTCTTCACTCCCTGGTCTTACAGTGCTGATTCTCCAGAAAGAACAACCTGAAACTCATCTGGAAAGGTCAGCTTAAAACTGAGCAGTGCACTGCACTAAACCATAAGGTTATTCACTTAAGCACTTATTCCCACTTTTGATGTGGAACAGTTAATTACTTAGCACAAACAGAGAATTACTTTATTACTCAGCATAAACATTTTGCTTTCAAAGACAGCAATTGTCCCAAGTGCTCGGGGCTGTCTGAGGCTTCCATACAGCCATGGGAGTGAGGGGCAGCACATGGTAAAAGCTGCTGTTAACTGAAGATCCAGCACACAAGAGGTCTCTTTCTTCCTGTTGATTTGGTCACAGTTTGGTGTGATGGAGAACAGGGCTCAGCTCAGTCTTTCCTGAACATTCTCTTCCATCTTTCTCTATGCTCCACAAAAAATTTGCTTTGGGTGACACAGAGAACTTGCGGTTCCTCAACACTGCAGGCAGTAAAAGGGGCAGGATAGGAAGGGATGGGGCTCTGAAAAGAGTGATTGCTCTGAGGTGTAGGGGCAGCCAACTTATCTTTTCTCTCTCTCTCTCTCATTTTGTAAAAACTCATTTTTTTGGGGGGGAAGGGGAGAGGGAGCTTTTTCATTACAGTTTTTTCATGGTCACCTTGAAAATGAAACATAGATTTCGCATTACTTTTAATTTCCTCTTCCTGAGCCTGTCACTTCCTCCAGGCCTGCAGAAGCGGTTCCACCACAGCCTCAGCCAGTTTAGCCCTACAGTGCTTTTAGCCCCATTTCCCATTTTGTCCACGTGGCAGACATGAACACCACACAGCACCAGCCCTGTCACACCACTGTCCAGCCTTGCTCTAACCCTTCTCTAGGCTATTGGGCAGGGATTAAAAGGTTGTAAAGCAGACAAGAGGCTTGAGGAGTCCACCTGAGTTCCAGCAGCAGTGTCACGGTGCTGGAGCACGCCATAGTATTGTGTGTGACCGTGCTCATAGGGGGAGTAATGCAGGGAACAGCCTCCCACAGCACAGAAAATTAATATGTGTTGGAAAAGCAGAATCTGGTAATTGGATGCAGCATTCATTTACATTATCATAAGGTGTGTGTTCCTGCTGCAGAGTCAGGGTGCATGAAGGCTGCGGTTTACACCTACACTCTCTGTGTGTTTTGCTGTAAGAAGTGCTAGGGCTCAGGAGCAGCTATTTTGGAGTGCCCTGTGCTTTTTGAGGGACAGATGTGTGAGGACAGGTGGCCTGTAAGGGCCCCTTACAGCCCAAGTTCTGCTGTGACTGAGCCATGGGTGGTCCCCCTGGGTGTGACACCATGTCCTTGTTGTGCAGATGTGGAAAGCAGCTGTGGGACACGACGTGTCAGTGAAAGTGGAGGCTCAGGGAGACGACTGGGACACGGACCCTGATTTCGTGGTGAGTGTCTGGTGTAGCAACTTTTGTACTGGTGGTGTGAAGAGCTCCTGGCCCTGGGCACTTGCTCGGGGCTCGGTACAGCTGCAGCACCACTGGCAGGGCAGGATCAACCAAGTGCCATCAGCTCCTCGCAGGTACTAGCAGGTCACCTGTCTGAGCCACTCCTGATGCATCCAAGTTTAATCTCCAGAACTTCCTACATCATTGCACACCTCATGTCTGACCACAAGTAATGGTACTGAAGGAGTACAGAATAGGCAGAGTTTCTTAAACCTGCTCCCTGGTAACTTCCCTTGTCTTCTCTTCTCTTCTACACGTTACAAGACACAGCAAACACATTTTCTCTGTCCCACACGGTTTGTAACTGTACAGAATCCAGGATTTCCCTTGTTCATCTTTTTTCCAGATGAAAAATCCTACTCTATTAACAGTCAACTTGTGCAGGTTGACTGATCAAGGTTGCCACAGATGAAGCTCTGTGCCTCTTACACTCTTGTTTTCTATCTAGTTTGAGTGAGCTGGTGAGGGAGCAGATGGGTTTGGCCTGGGGAACCCCCTGCATTCATACAGGGTCATGATTGTCATTTTCCATTTGGTTCTGTTACTTTTCTAATAAACCTCTCCAGTTGGACATGATTCCTTTGTTTTCGAGGTTCAGTCTTGCCTAAGTATTTCCAGTAAGAAATTCTAGTTTAGGGCAAAAATCAAATTCCTTTATCACAGCTTCAAGTCACTAATGTTTTAGGAAAGATCTACACTGTCGATTTTTTTTTTTTTTTTTACTAATTTATTCTATTTGTGGAAGCATTCAAACTAAGCATGAACAGAAAAAGACTTTGTAGTGATTTTTTCATTCTATTTCATATATACATATTTTCAGCTTTCTTGCATATTAGAAAAGACTTTATTGATGCTTCATTTTGCCGAATATATGTTCAGACCTTCCAAAAAGCAACTACACAAGGCTGTGATAGCCAGGCCTGAGGTCATTGCGGTTGTTGGAGTATTTTCCCGAACAGTGAACTCCGCACATTTCGGGTGTCACCTCGGCTCTGCGGAGTGGGTCGGAGCCCCCGGCCCGGCCCTGCCTTGCCCTGCCCGGCGGGGATGGGGTCGGACGGAGCGAACCGAGCCCGTGCGGGCCGGGGCTGACGGCCGCGCTTCGTCCCGCAGAACGACATCAGCGAGCGGGAGCAGCGCTGGGGAGCCAAATCCATCCAGGGCTCCGGCCGCGCCGGGCACATCGAGTGAGTGCGGCCCGGGAGCGGGACCGGGGAGTGGGGGGCACCGGGGGGCGTGCGGTAGCGGCACCGGGGACAGAACGAGCCCTGCCGTGGTGGGGAGCGGCCCTGCTGGGGAGAGCGGGGCGGCTCCGCGGGCACAGCCGGGCCGGCTTGCGGCGGGCCGGGAGCGCTCCCCGGGGCCACGCTCTGCGGCTCCCTGCACAGGGAACCTGCACAGGGAACCTGTGCGAACACCTGCACAGGGAACCCGCACAGGGAACCTGCACAGGGAACCCGCACAGGGAACCCGCACAGGGAACCCGCACACGGAACCTGCACAGGGAACCCGCACACGGAACCTGCACAGGGAACCCGCACAGGGAACCCGCACAGGGAACCCGCACAGGGAACCTGTGCGAACACCTGCACACGGAACCTGCACAGGAAACCTGCACAGGGAACCCGCACAGGGAACCCGCACAGGGAACCCGCACAGGAAACCTGCACAGGGAACCCGCACAGGAAACCTGTGCGAACACCTGCACAGGGAACCTGCACAGGGAACCCGCACAGGGAACCTGCACAGGGAACCTGCACAGGGAACCTGCACACGGAACCTGCACAGGGAACCCGCACAGGGAACCTGTGCGAACACCTGCACACGGAACCTGCAGGAGCCTGTGCGAACACCTGCACATGGAACCTGCAGGAACCTGTGCGAACACCTGCACACGGAACCTGCACACGGAACCTGCACACGGAACCTGCAGGAACCTGTGCGAACACCTGCACATGGCGCTGCCCCGGTGCAAAGGCTGCCCGCTCCTTCCCTGCCTCGGGACAGCCCGCTCAGCAGTCGGAAAAAGGAAGGTGTGGGCTCCCGAGGAGGTCGGGGTGTAGCCCTGAACCAGGGCTGCAGGAGAGGGGCTGGATGTCCCCCTGAGCCCATTGGGCCCTTGCCAGACCCCGGAGTGCCCTCTCGGGCACAGCAGCTGTGTGTGTGGCTGGCACCCAGGGGAGCCCTGCGCAGGCAGCTGGTCCTTCGTGTGTGTCCCGCTGGGTTTTGGATGGTACAGGGACACAGGGATGCTCCAGAGAGCTGCATGGCTCTGCAAAATTCCACACTGACCTGCCCTGTTTCTGTGTCCAGCATCCATCAGCTGAGGAACAAGGTATCAGAGGAACATGAGGTCATCAAGAAGAAGGAGCTGGAAACCGGCCCCAAGGCATCCTATGGCTATGGGGGCAAATTTGGAACAGAGCGAGACCGAATGGATAAGGTAACAGCTGTGAAAGGCTTCCTTGAGCCCCAGTGGAAAAGTTCTTTTCTCATAAAGGGAAGGGGCATCCCTGTTTTCTGGCCTGACCCTGAAGGGAGAGAATGGAGAGTTTGCATGGCTGCACAGATTCACACATGTTCAGCTAACCCATAATCTCTCTCCAGGGTCTGTTTGATTTCATTTTTGTAACTTGTCTTTACAACTTATTCGCAATGCTCCCTTTAGCTGTGAAGGATGTTCTGTGGCTGCTCAAGCCTGCTGCATAACAGTTAAATCTGGTGCTTCCCTACTTGGAGAACTAATGTATAGTAATTCCCTCCTCTCCTCATATTTCTGCATTACAGACCTCATATCTCCCCAAAATATGGCCCTATACATCAGATCTGGTCTATGTTTTGTGGTAATCATTACCACACTTCTTCCTGCACCTTTCAGCTTTTAATGCTTCTTTCTCAGAAGTGAGATTATTAGATTGCAGTAGAGTTCCATAGGTGGAACTGTGGGATTGAACAATGCCAGGATGGCAAGGTGAGAAAGACTGTCCTCAAAAATTCCCTTCTCTCCCTGCCAGAGCCGTTGCAGTCAGGAACTGCACACGGTCCTCAGGGGAAGGGACAGAAGCTGAACACTTGCAGCATCCTCGTGGAACTGGACAAAGGCCAGTTGCTCAACAAAAGCACCCTCACTGTGGTCCAGCAGAGTGTGAGCACAGCTCTTCCATTTTGGCATAGAGTGTCTGTGGTTCCTGGCCACAGCACCTCCAGCAGGGAGAGCAGGATCCTGGCCTGGCCTGTGGCCAGGTTTGCTGGCCCTGGCTGTCAGATACAGAACAGGGAATGGGTGCCAGACCTCTGCCTGCAGTTCTCGGCTGTGTGTGCCTATCTGCACTTTTCTCTTGTCTCCCTTGTGATTATCCACTGTGCAACTCTACCAGCACTCGAGAGCAGCTGGCTTTTGGCATCCTACACTTTGCTTAATGAGCTGGCAGTGGGTATAGTTTGTGAGATGACAGCCCTTGAGAGCAGAGCTGCTGCTGGCAAAGGCCATGTGGAGAGCACGGGTCAGCTTGGACCTGTTACCCTGTGGCTGCGAGCGTGTCAGCAGCATGTGGAAGCAGCTGTGGTGTCTCTGCCTGTCCCCCATGGATGCTCATGTCACTGTCTCTTCTCTCAGTGTGCAGTAGGACACGAATACATTGCTGATGTTAAGAAGCACTCCTCCCAGACAGATGCAGCCCAGGGCTTTGGTGGCAAGTTTGGAGTCCAGCGGGACCGAGCTGACAAGGTGTGTTGGACAGTGCAGCTGAAATATGTACCTGTGGCCTGTGCTGCCCCTAGAGCACTGCTGCATGCCAGTCTGTGACTGTTTTCAAAGCTTGGAGCATGCAGGGTGTGCCCTGTGCCGTGGTGTTGCTGAAGCACAGCTCACCTGTACAGGGCAGTGACCGATGACACAGTGGGGCGCAGCTGTGGAGGGAACTGGTGTGCATTGCTGTGGTGGGCCTGATCCAGGCAGAACACTGTTTGTCCAGGGGCTGTGGTGTTTGCCCCTGCATGCTGCAGCACAAGACAGGGAGCCAGTAATAGCCTGGCCCCAGGGGAAGGGAGGCTGAGATCCATCTTGGCCTTCGGGATGATTGACAGTCCTCCCCTTCTTGTTCCAGTCTGCACTGGGCTTTGAATACAAGGGTGAGGTGGAGAAACACTCATCCCAGAAAGGCAAGTCCATGGGCATATGTGGCCCCTTGACCCTTTGCCCAGCTTCTCCTCTGCTGCCAGCATGCCATGCTGTTGGCTGTGGCACAGTCTCCTGTCCCTTGTTTCAGATTCCCGTTTCCAGTCCATCACCCTTGTGGCCCCATTCGCCCCTGTCCTGTCACTGTACCTCCTGCTTGTCTCTGTGCTTTGCTTTGGTGCAAACCCTGTCCTGGCTGAGCAGAGGAGACACCCCCACCCTGAGATGGATGGCTGGTTCTCCCTCTCCTCTCAAAGCCCTTTGTAGAACTGCTCCAGAGGAAGCCTGAGCACTGTCACACTTGAGAAGTGGTTGCTGGAAAATCAGCCCTGTAAGGAAAGGCACAGCAATGGATATGAAAGCAAAACCCTACAAAGCATCCAAATTTCATCACATATTTCTCTAGATCACAGCCTCCGTGGATTGGTAAAGATGAAGTTGTCAAAGAAGCCTCAACTTAGTCCCATGAAATGCAGACCTGTGAGAATAGCATTAGGGAACAGGGAGAGGTGACCCCAGTTTACTCCTGAAGGGCAGAGTTTAGAGACTGAACAGGCAGGTGTCTGAAAAGAGGAGTCTGTACAGCCAGGAATTAGGATGGAAGCTGAAACATCTCAGGAATCAGCCACTAATAACCAGGCTGTCCTTAGAAAACAGCTGAACATGGTTGAAGTCATTAATGGATCACTGGTTTCAGTTTGGAAAAAGGAAGGCACAAGGTGCTGTGCTCTCACACAGTGGCCAGTGTGCCAGGGAGATGAGTGGGAGCAAGTCTGCAGAAAGGAGGGTTCAGCCTTGGTGACAATCCCCAGGCTCAGGTGCACCTTTGTGGAAGCTGAGATTCCACTACAGCAAATGTCAGCCCTTCTGCCATTCCTGTGCTCCCGAGGCTCAGTGTCTTACTCACAGCCCTTTTCTGAGGCTGGCAGACTACAAGCTGAAATCCTGGCTCTGGAGGTGGGTGAGGGACTGATGTGCTGGCTGTCAGTGCCCAAGTCCTGCTTTGCTTTGCCTTCGTGGGTGACAGAGCTCCCAGTGTCCTTGGCATGTCACTTTTCTTCCTTTCCTCCTGGCCTGCTGTGTCTCCTGGTGCCCTGACCCCCATTTGCCTTGTGACCCCATTCCTCTGGGCTCTCATCTGTGGTGCTCCCTGCCATCCACTCTGTCCCCTCCAACCCTTCACTTTCTGTCGTGCATAAATCCATAATTTCCTAATCTCTGCTGCTGTCCCTTTGCCCTGGTGGCACTTTTCAGTGCTGCTCCCTATCTTGTCCTCACCAGCCCCATGCTGGGGGCAGCATTTGACTCCATATACCACCTCAGATTATTCCAAGGGCTTTGGTGGTCGTTACGGAGTGGAAAGGGATAAGGTGGACAAAGCAGCTCTGGGATTTGACTACAAGAGCCAGGCAGAGAAGCATGAGTCTCAGAAAGGTGAGCCACGGCAACCGGGTGAGGTGGGGGAATCTGAGGGGGCTGGGGGAGCTGGGGGAGGCAGCTGAGGTGGGGAGCAGACAGTGGGGACTGTGCCTGCTGGGACTAAGGACATTTGCAATCTGCTGCAAGAATGGTAGAAGAGCTACAGGAGCGGTTGGGAATGGGCCAGGTGAGGAAAGCCATTGCATAGTACATGACTGCTGAAAAGAGTTCAGGCTAAAGGAAGAGAAGCAGAAGAGTTCTGTGGACATAGGAATCTCTTGGACAGCATGTCAAAGGAAGGCTGAAGGGGAAGCCCAGGCAGGTGCTAATAGCAGGTGACATATCTCAGGGATGAGGGAGGGCTGTTGCTGCAGCACCAGTGGGGAAATCTGGCCTTGATCTATGCATTTCTCTAAGTCCTGGGCATGGAAAACCTGAACTCACACTGCTGCCACTCATCTCCTTCCCTCCCTTGTGTATTCTCTTCCATGCCCCAATCTGGATCCCTGTGGCTGAAGACTATTCCGTGGGTTTTGGTGGGAAGTTTGGGGTCCAGAGGGATCGTCAAGACAAGAACGCCCTTGGCTGGGACCATCAGGAAGAAGTGCAACCCCACGCATCCCAGAGAGGTTGGGCAATGTTGCCAGAGGTGGTAGCAGTTTCCTTGGAGCTCACACAGACCTGTGTCTGGAGCTTGTGGTTCATAGTAAGAGATCCAGCACATGGCAGAGCAGCTGAGACACACTGAACCCCAAAGCACAGGGGCAGAGTAGGTGGAACCTTGGATTAGTGGGGGACATAGAATGTGAGTCCCTCAATCAGGACTCCCACACTCTGCAGTGCTTTCTCTGTGAGGGATGTTCCTGACCATAAGTTCATTGTGAGGGTGAGCACAGAGGAATGAGGCAGAGCAGATCCCAGGACTGCCTTGTGTGCAGCATGTTTGACCTCATGAACAGGGCCACGCTCCACTCAGCTGGGGTGACTGGCCTCACCCTGGTGCCTTGGGCTCGGGTTTGGCATCTACAGCCCTGCACCCTGCACCCTCAGCTGAAAGGAGGGAGGGATTAGTCCTAAAAGCTACTGTCCAGAGCACTTAGCTTTATCTGTATCTCATCACATATGGAACTAACTAGAGATAGCACATGCAAAGTCATTTAATTGGTCACAGCATACTGAAGTCAGAGGTGCATGCAAAATACAAAATACTATAAAATTGCATTTTTCCATACAGACTATGCCAAGGGGTTTGGAGGCCGTTATGGTGTCCAGAAGGATAGAGTGGATAAGGTAAGACTGCTGCAGCCAGCAATTGCTTGCTCCTAACCACTGCTTTTTGCCCAGCTGAAAGAGAAGCACAGTGGAGGTGCATAGCTCCCAGTGAGATCCCCGTGCACAGCTGTGGCAAGAAGAAACTGGCTGAGAGTGAAATACCAGAGGGTGCAGAGGGATGCAGCCTGGGGAGACTAATGCAGGGAATTCCTCGTGGCACTCTCTGTCGCTCCTCACTTCTCTGCTGTTTGTTACCCTCTGCAGGTTTTTCACTCCTATCAAGGAGTGCCTCACGGTCTGTTCAGGTGCTAAATCTTCCTGCACACCTTGACAAACTCCAGCAGGGATGGGATTGGTATAGATCAATCTGCTGTGCATGAGAAGAGCTCACCAAGTTGCTGGTTCAGGTTTTCTGTTTGGGCTGATCCCAGACAAAGCCTCCTCTGCAGCCCCATCCCTGAGTGAGGCTCAGTTCTGTGCTTGGCAGACTGCCCTGAAGGCTTGGTCCCCACAGGGCGTCCTGCCAGTGGGTGGTGATCTGTGTGGATGTGGATAGCCTAAAAGATGCAAATCTTGGGGCATTTGGAAGAGGCAGTGAGAGTGCCCCCCCTGAAACCTCCTTCCCCTGCTGGGGGGCACGGTGCTGTGCCTGGTACAGCACCAACATTGCTGTCCTTGGGAGCCTGAGGAAGCAGGGGAGGATACAAACACCCCAAAACACCCCACATGGTCCTGTCCATGCTGTCTTGTGTAGGCTGGGCCAGCAACAGAGAGGGAATATTGTCCTGCCCTCAGAAGAGATTAGTGCTATCTGTGAATTTAACAACAGCAAATGGAGGGGCACTGACAAAAGGCAATCTTTTATGTGGTCAAAAACAATATGCAAAAGCAGATGAGGACTTGGTAAAAGGGCTGTGGGTCCTTTGGGAAGATGGATGCAGAGAGGAGATAAGCAGTTCTTGTTGGACTCAAAGTGAACATAAATTTGTGCATTTTGAGAGTACTGAAGCATAAACAGACATGTTAAAAATAAGGATTTTTTTGGCAGGTAACTAAGTTTCAGATTGCCTGGTCCTCAGGAGTGGAGAAATGCTGAACTCGCAGCACCAGAGCAGAGTATAACAAATCCTCAGGCAGCCTGATCTCCCCTTTGGTAGAGTTCTGGACACTCAGTATCAGACTAAGGCTCACACAAAATACAAATGCTGTCATACACACAGCACGTCCAGGCCTCTGCTGTGACCTGTGGACACCTGGTTCTGAGCCTGCAGGCTGGTTTGCCTGCTCAGGTGTGTTTTCTGTAGGAAGAGCAGAGCTGCTGTCGGGGCTCCCTGTCTGCAGTCGGCCACCAGCCTATTGTGACACCTGCAGGCAGCACCTGGTGTAAAGTGTCAGGCTGAAAAGTGGCTCCTACCCGCTTGTTTCTTTTTGCATGAGGTATTTTTCTCATGAAAGCAGATAAACCCTTAAGCCTTCTCTATCTCACTTTGGTTTTCCTGTCCCCTCCCCACCGATGCTATTCCCAGTTCAACCTCTTTCCATACCTCCTGAAGGATGGTATCACCACAGTGATGCCAGCAGTGTTCACACACAGGTGCTGGTTTCCAGCCTGTGCCACTGCACACACAGCAGGTGAGGCAGCTCTGCACCCAGCAGGGAAGTGCTTTCAGGCCTCATGCCATGGGGAGTGCAGGGATGGACGCATTCCCTGGGCCTGGGGAAGAGGCAGAGGCCAGGCATCCTGCCAGGCATCCGCAGCTCCTTGCCATGGTACGGGGAGTGCCGCCAGCCCTGCTGTCCCGTGCCACTGCTCAGCCTCTCCTGCTGGGCTCCACAGCTCCTTTCCAGCTCTCAGTGCCACCTCTTGGGCAGGGACACCTGCGTCCTTGGCTAGGGGACAGCAGGCACGTCCCTAGGACAGGGAGGTGTTACAAGTGGGGACTGCAGCCAACAGCGTCCCCTGGGCCAGAGCAGGTGTACAGGTGAGGACAAACACAGCTGGGAACAAAGCTTGCCATCACCAGTACCCAGAGCCAGCACTGGCAGGCATTGCCCAACAAGCTGAGCAATTCTTTCACTTCCTCTTGCAGAGTGCTGCTGGCTTTGATGAGATGGCAGCTCCCACCTCCTCCTATGAGAAAACAAGACCCCTGGAGGCAGGTGAGACCCGAGTACCAGCCCTGGGCTTAGGAAGCTGTGGGCCTCACAGTCCCTCCATGGCAGCATGCTGGCGGGTGTGTGCTGTGCTGGGCTGTGCTGGGCTGGAGATTTAACCTGGGCTGGAGGACAGGAGAAGGTGGCTGAACTACAAGTTTCTCTGGAAGAGGCAGAGGTCTGGGTTTCTCCTGGATGCTTGGGGTGGTGGAAAGAAGACATAGGGCTGAGTCAATCAGCTCTCTCCTCACAGGAGCTTCCAGTGGCACCAGCAGCCTGCGGTCACGGTTTGAACACATGGCCAAGTCAGCAGAGGAAGAGAGCAGAAGGCAGGCCCGGCAGCAGGTGAGCCAGGGCTGTCTTGCCATGTCCTCCAAGACTCATGACACAGACTTCCTCAGAGCTTTTCAGCTCCATGTCCTTCTACCTAGTCTCTTGAGGGTAACCTCCTGCCCAAATTGCTTCCCTGCGTCTGCCAAGAATGGCCACCAAGCTTCACAGTTGTCACTGGACTTTCCTTTTCAGCACACCAAACACTCATATAAGGACATACCTGCACCCAGCCATGGTGCCTGTACTCTGACCCCAGCTTCTTTTGCCGCTGGTGCTTGGCAAACAATGTGGTTACTGCTCCCCAGCACTGCTATCCCAGCAGTCTGTATGTGGGATGCATCCCAGCAAACTGGAGATGGCACCCAGCCCCTGTGCTTAGCTGCCTCACCGTTTGGTACTGTTCCTGCACTCAGAGGACAAAGGGGTGTTAACAGTGAAGCTGTCCCCCCACCACAATGGTCCTCTTCGGGACTGCCCCACTGTTGTCACCAGCCTGTGAGTGCCCAGGCCCAGAGCAGGTTTGTAGGTGAAGGAAAATGTTCTGAATTGCTCTGTTGGGAATGTGAACAGCCATTGTTCAAAGGGACTGAGTGGTCTGATGGCTTTTCTTTAGCAGGAAATCCCTCTGAGAGAGAAGGAGCACACTGGGGCAGCCCCTCCAGCCCTACCAGCAAGGGTAGCCAGGAGCACTGCTGGGGACCAGCCCATGTCACCAGGAGAACAGGTGCCAAGGCAGCCTGGGAGAGCTGGGGAGGGGATTGCACCTGAGAGGGGCTGTACTTTATGTGCCAGAAGATGTGGAGCACAGCCACAGGGTGTGAGAAGCTTTGGAAGGGTAAGGGGGAGCACTGGGATGGGGATGGGACATGGCTGCACAGCACCTGACCCCATGGGACAAGCTCCGGGTGTGGGTCAGTGTGGTGGGCTACAGTGGGCTGTGGTGAAGTATGAACAGAGTTCAAACACCTGAGTCCTGAGGGTCTCCAGAGCAATCCCAGCTGCCGGTTCAGGAAGGCCCGAGTAGCTCAGCTGTTTCCCTGGTGTGCAGGGAATGATGCTCTATTTGTGCCCTGGCAACAGGAAAGGGGCTGCCTTGTGTCACGTCCTAGGAGTCAGGGAAGAACTGCCTGCACTGAGTGCTTTGCAAGTGACTTTCCTGTTACTTTCCCACCTCATGGCAGGAGGCCAAAAGGGAGGATGAAGAAGCACCACCCTCTTTGCCACCAAGGCCAGCAGATCTGGATGCAGACCAGTGCAAGGTCCCCAGCCAGGGTCAGCCCACCTACAGCGTAAGTCTGGATGCTGATGGAGGCTATGAGGAGCTGCCAGAATCCTCTGACTACTGTGACATTACCAGTGGAGGTGCTGACTATGAGGAGCTGCCAGCCCCGCTGGGAAAGCTGGATGCTACCTATGACTTTGGAGGAGATGGAGGTGAAGACTATGAGGTGATCCTTCCTCAGGAGCCCAGACAGAGCCAGCCCCACCTGGGTGAGTACTGATGGAAAAGCCCATGTCTTGGGGAGCTTGTACCTTTCCACTAACCTCACTGGATGTATGGGACAAAGCCCAGAGGAATTTTTATCCTGAAGTCCACTGTGGTCAGGATAGCAGTTTCTGATGATCAATTCTTGGTTGTGTCCCACCCCCCTGCTCAGCTCTAAGGTGCAGATGAGCTGCATGGGATGCTGGACCGGACAGCAGGAATCTGCTGGGTCGGGGTCTGGGCAGGAGGCTGCCACAGGCCCAGGAGAAGCTGGATGTGGACCGATGCTCTTGCTGCAATTTCCTGGCAAGTGGCTACTAGTGCTGCAATGGGGGTGCCTCTGGTTCTGCCCATTCTTCACATGGCTGGTGTTCCTGAGACCTGGTCTGGTGGAGTCTCCTGGTGTGAGGAGTGCAGGCAGCCTTTGTCCGAGCACAGAAGCAAACTGCATGGGCCACTGTCAGTGCTTCCATCACAGCTTTGCTGGTACTGGAGCTGTCAGGTGAAGAGGTTGGAGTTATTCCCAGCCTTTTTCTAGGGAGAGGAGGGTGAAAGATCAGGACCCAACTGTCTCCTTGAAGAAGGCGAGGGAAGTCACACCTTGCTTTGGGCTGTGGTGCGCCTCTCCTTGCTCACAGGGTTTGGATGTGCTTCCCCAGAGCTGGAGGGTGGCACTGACCAGGACAGTGTGTCTGCTTCAGCCTGTCTCATCTGTCTCTCTCGTGTTCTGCAGGGAACTTGGACAGTGCTTACGAGGGGCAGAGCCCCGGGCTCTGCGCAGTGGCTCTCTACGATTACCAAGGAGGTGGGTCTGCCCTCGGGGCTTAGGGGAAGGTGCTGTCCCCTGGCAGGGCTGTGCAACGGGGACATGGGGGTTCACCACATCAGCACTGCAGAAAAGACTGGGACTTGGTGGTTTAAATTTCTGCCTCCTGGGAAGCAGAATGAGACCTGACTTGGGAACTGTCATTGTGTAGGAATGATATTCTCCAATTTAGTACTCCCAGTAAAAAAAACTGCATCACTTCTCCTTTCCAATTGGAGGCACAAAAAGGCAAAGATCACAGGCTGAGATAAGAACAATGTACTGGAAACAGCAATAAGAAAGGAAACAGTAACAGCAACAATGTTAATAACCAAAGGTATAAGAAAATAAATTATTCACACAGGAAAACACCCAGCAATAGGCAATATTTTCTCAACCAGAAGAAACCCTGTCTTCCTTGGAATCGAGTGTCCCTTTCCCCCACCCCTGGCAATGACATGAGGTGGTATGGAATAACCTCCATGTCTTGATCATGGCCCCTCCCAGCTACTGCAAAAAATTAGCCTTGTCCTGGCCCAAAGCAGGATAGGAACAGAGAAACTTCATCTTCCATCTGTGAGGTCTTGCTCTTTCTCTGCTTTGTCTGTGCTGTTGGGTGGGGTTTGGGTGAGGTAAACTCTTGGGGGTTATCAGAGCACTTGTTCTGTCTTCTGCCTGGGGGAAGGTGGGAGGAAGAATGCAAACCAGCTCTCTCTGGGGTTCTCTTTGCAGAGAGTGACTGTCTTTTCTTGACAATTTTTGCAGATGGAGATGATGAGATTTCTTTTGATCCTGATGACACAATCACACACATTGAGATGGTGGATGAAGGCTGGTGGCAGGGACAGTGCCATGGCAGAGTCGGCCTCTTCCCAGCAAATTATGTGAAGCTTCTGCAATGAAGTGCAAGTTGCTTTCTTACAAACTTTGCCTCTATTTTGATTTGACACTGGCCAAATGCCAGGCACCCACGAAAGTCACTCACTCACCCTCCCCTGCCACAGCTGGGCAGAGGAAGGAAAAATTTAATGAAGGCTTTGTGAACTAAGGACCAGGAGAAAACACTCCAAGGCCAAAACAGGCTTGACTTAGAGGTACAAAATGAATTTATTACTAACAGAGTCAGAGGAGGATAATGAGAAATAAAATAAGCCATTTTTTTCCCCCTAACCCCTCTCTCCTTCCCACCAACAGTGCAGGGAGACAGGGCATGGGGGGTTTGGTCAGTTTATCACTAAGATTTTCTTGCACTGCTGTGGGAGAGGAGTCCTTCCTCTGTGAGACCATGGGGTCACTCCCATGGGAGACAGTTCTCCGTGAACTTGTCTGACGCAGGTCCACTCTCGTGAGCAGCAGTCCTTCCAAAACTGTCGTGGCACAGGTCTCTCTTCCACAGGGTGCAGTCCTCCAAGGACAAGCGGCTCCAGCCTGGAAGCAGGGCCCTCCCTCCACCGAGTCTTCCACAAGCATCCACCTGCTCCAGCGTGGGCACCTCTGCCACGGGCTGTGGGTGGATCTCTGCATCCCTATGGATTCCCACGGTCTGTGGGTGGATCTCTGCATCCCCATGGATTCCCACGGGCTGTGGGTGGATCTCTGCATTCCCCATGGATTCCCATGGGCTGTGGATGGATCTCTGCATCCCTGTGGATCCCCATGGGCTGTGGGTGGATCTCTGCATCCCTGTGGATCCCCATGGGCTGTGGGTGGATCTCTGCATCCCTGTGAATCCCCATGGGCTGTGGGTGGATCTCTGCATCCCATGTGGATTCCCACGGGCTGTGGGTGGATCTCTGCATCCCTGTGGATCCCCATGGGCTGTGGGTGGATCTCTGCATCCCTATGGATCCCTATGGGCTGTGGGTGGATCTCTGCATCCCTGTGGATCCCCATGGGCTGCAGGGGTACAGCTGCTTCACCATGGTCATCACCATGGCCTGTAGACAAATCTCAGCTTGGGCACCTGGAGCACCTCCTGCCCCTCCTTCCCCACTGACCTTGGTGTCTCCATGTTGTTTCCCTCACATGTTTTCACCTCCTCCTCTTCTCTACCTGGAATTAAAATTGCTCCTCACTTTGTTTTGACTTTCTTGTGTAATCTGATATCAGAGGTGTTACCATTGTCTCTAACTGGCCCAGCCTTGGCCAGCAGCATGTTCCATCTTCAGAGCCATCAGGGATTGGTTCTGCCGGACATGGTAGAAACTTCCAGCAGCTTCTCAGAGGTGCCACCTCTGTGGCCCACCTTGCTACCATACCCAGGCTGTGCAAAACCAACACATTCCACCTCTTGCCTCTGTGAATAATGCATTTAAGAAGAAAATCAAAACAAAGTGGGCAGAGTTTTGGTTTTTTCCTAGTCAGGGAAGAGGTGGAGGTGAGAACATGTGAGGGAAACAGCACAGAGACGCCAAGGTCAGTGGAGACGGAGGGGTGGGAAGTGCTCAGCGCCGGAGCCAAGATTCCTCTGCAGGCCATGGTGAAGACCATGGTGTGAAGTGTTTTCTCAGTCCTTATCTCAACTCCTGAACCCTTCATTTAATTTTTTTTCCCTCCTCTGCCCAGCTGTGGCAGGGGAGAGTTAGTGAGTGACTTTTGTGGGTGCTTGGCATTTGGCCAGTGTCAAATCATGGCAGCCTCTCTCTGCTTCAACCTTTCCCATGTTATCAGCTTCATTTGGCTCAGCTTGGTATATCTACATAGCAAGGAACAAACTGGCAATGCCAGGGGGAATGTTTTGTCTTATGCCCAAGAAGATTTTGATTCCCATCCACTTCCAGGTGGGAAAGGTGGGATGGTTTAAGAGCATATGAGTGCAGTATAAGGTCTCTTCTGTCTAGGCTACCCCACCTGTCAGCCAGCAGGTCTGCAGGATTGTGTCCTGTTCCCAATGGGGCAATTCCCAGAGCAGAAATACCAAATCTAGTCCAGGCAAAGCAGAAGGGGCACGAGCTCTGGGACTTTGGTCAGTTGCTGTGGCCCTGGATCTCATCCTAGTCAGGGGGCAGGGAAGAGAGCACTTGGAAAGCCAAGTTGTGTTTATTCCAAGGAAGGGTTTCCATTTTTAGGAAACATTTTAGGAAACATTTTTATGTTTGCAACATGGACCAGAAAAACATGAACATGGTCTGTGTGCCCCTTTTGGGCATAGGTGTGTCTGTCCCTTGGGGCTGTGCCCTCCCTCACAGCTTCTGCTCTGGCCTGGCTCAAATTGTGTCCCGATGGTTCTGTGACAGCTCGTGTCCCCTCTGCCTGCTGGAGACTCCTGAAAAAGCCCCCTGACTTTTCATCACAGATGTGGGGAAAAGGCTGGGCAAGTGGGAGGAAAGAGAGAAGGAAACATTTTATTGCTAATGTTTAAAACAGTTTTCAGAAATGCAAAGTAAAGCACTCCCTCAAGCCAGTACCTCTTAGTAATTATAATAATTACTCTGTGGGATGCAGGTACCATCACAGCAGGAATAAGCTGCTCAGGGATATCTACTCAGAGATAGCTGAGTAGAACAGCACCTGAGGGGCTGTGGGAGCACCTGAGGGGCTGTGGGAACACCTGAGGGGCTGTGGGAGCACCTGAGGGGCTGTGGGAGCACCTGAGGGGCTGTGGGAACACCTGAGGGGCTGTGGGAGCACACCCCAGTCACTGCCACTGCCAGCAATGTGTGCAGAGGGTCCCACTGTGACACTAAAGCTTTAGAGTTCAGTGTGGTTCGCAGGTGAGTTCTGGACCACCCACCAGTTGACCAAGGCTGTACTATCCAGGCAGGAGTGTGGCATTCCTGCTCAGTGTTTGATCCTGGAAAACCCAAAGGCTGTGTCTGTCACAGGAAGGGTGCATTGGCATCCAGGTTAAAAATTATCAATTTTAATGTAATTTTCCAGAGGTTTCTTGTTTGGATTTCTGGTTGGTTAGCTTTGGGGTTTTTGTTTGGAGTGCTTTGGATTTTTTGTTTCTCTGAGGTAACTTCCCCAGTCTTTTTCCTTGTGTAGTTTCTGCTGTGTTTCCTGCTGCCCCTTTCCAGGGGCTCTTCAGAAAGGGGTTCATTGGTCAGACTCTGAAGTGCCCAGTGACACTGGACTGAGGGTGTTTCTAGGACATTTTAGAATCCAGAACGGCATATAGCACAGAGGGCTGAGGGGCTCACAACCTGTCTGGATAGGAGCAAGAGCCCAACCCAACAGGTGGGTTACAGAAACATTTCTTTCCCTGAAGAGTAAAATCAGCATGTGTTGTGCATTAAGAAATGGCAAACTGCTCCCAACAAGGCTGTGTGCCTCCTAAGTCCCAGTTCCCAGTCTCCAGTGGGTTTCTTTTGGAGCAGATTAGATATTGTTGTGTATTTCTTGGTAACTGAGCCAAAGATGAGCAGGTTTGTGTCCAGCTGACATCCAGCTGACATAGGTTGTGTGACTGCAGGTGTGCCCTGCCTGTGCCATCTCCCTTGCCCCAGTGAGCCCCTGCTCCTGGCTCTGGCACAGTGCTGGACACTGCTGTGCCCCATGTACGCAGCTGTAGATTTGGCCACTGCCCCCACACCCACAGAACCATTTGAGGCTGCACCCGGCTGCAGACCCCCAGCTGGAAGAGGGGACTGAGGCAGCCCCACATCCCCAGCCAGTCCTCAGCCACCATCACCCAGGGCCACACCACATGCAACAGCTGCAGAGGGAAATTTTACTGGCCATAAACAAAGCAGTTCTGGTGAGTTCAGTGCCACTAGCTCTCAGCTCTGTGCTGAGACCTCTGTGTCTGACTGCAGCACTGAGGCCATGGGTGGCCTGTGCAAGCCACTGTGCTTATGTACAAAGTGCTGCAGAGCCTCCCTGGCAGCCTGGGGAAACCCAGCAGACACCAGATTTAAAGCCAAGGCACGTGGGAACGGTGGACAGTGGGACAGCCCCTCTTGCCCAGGCCAGGTTTTGCAGTCCAAGGCACTGTCCTTGTTCTGCACAGGGCAGAGACTCAAGACTTTGGGCAGCCCTGAGGCACAGCTCGTGGCCATGCCCAGGGCCAGCACGTCTGGCACCACATTATTAGCTTTTTGCAGGGTTCCCTGGCCATAGCACAGCTGCTGCAGGGCCCGTGCTGAGCTCAGCACATGGTGTCTGAAAAATACAGACAGAATCCTGGACCTGTAGCCTTGTTCCTGACTTTATTTTGCCATTCTGCTATCAGTGATGTGCTGAGGGTGACGAGTGACAGCAGCGTGCCACATGCTTAGGCCGGGAGCCCCAGGGTCCCTGTGCTGTCACAGATGTCCCACAGATGGACATTGCAGTGCCAGCGCCGTGTGGGCAGCCTGTGGTAGCCCTGGCACTGGTCAGGCGTTGTTGCCTGCGGAGCCTGGTGTGCCAGCCACCCGCACAACCTTCCGCAGGGCCCCCCACACCTCCTGGTTGCGAAGGCTGTAGATGAGGGGGTTGAGCATGGGGGTGATGATGCAGTACAGCACGGAGACCAGTACATCAGCTGCTGGGGAGTAACCTGAGCTGGGCCGGTTGTAGTTCAGGTTGGCTGTCGTGAAGTACAGGGTGACCACGAGCAGGTGTGCAGAGCAGGTGGAGAAGGCTTTGCGCCGGCTGGTGGCGAGTGGCATCCTGAGGATGGTGGCCAGGATGCAAAGGTAGGAGATTACAACAAACAGGAAGGGACTGAGTCCCACAAAGATGCTGGACACATGGAGGGCCAGCTCATTGGGGCGGGTGTTGCTGCAGGTGGCCCCCAGCAGCGGCGGCACGTCGCAGAAGATGTGCTGGAGCTGGGCAGCCCCGCAGAACGAGAGCCGGGTCGCCAGGAGGGTGTGCACGGCCGAGTCCAGCAGCCCCCAGAGCCAGCAGCCAGCAGCAGCTGCTGCACAGGTGCTGTGGCTCAGGGCCTGGGCGTAGTGCAGGGGCTGGCACACGGCAGCGTAGCGGTCGTAGGCCATGAGAGCGAGCAGCGCGCACTCGGCCCCCGCGCACCACATCAGGAGGAACATCTGCGCCAGGTACCCGCCGTAGGAGATGGTTGCCTGTGGGCGCAGAGTGTTTGCCAGGATCTTGGGCACCGTCACTGATGAGTAGCAAAGGTCTAAGCAGGACAGATGACTAAGGAAAAAGTACATGGGGCTGTGGAGATGGGGATCGAGGGACACGAGAGAGAGTATTGCAGAGTTCCCCAGCAGCGTGGCCAGGTAAATGGTCAGGAAAAGAGCAAAGAAGAAGGGCCGGCTGTGGGGAAAGCCCAAGAGCACAAATTCCATCACCTGCGTCTGGTTCATATCTGCCGTGGGGCAAGCTGGATCAGTCTTTGGGCAGAAATGAGCACTGAGGAGGTGGGGGGGACTGTGAGCCAGGAGACTAAAGCACAGCCTCCCATGAGGCAAGGAGGTCACTAGTGGAATGGCTCTGGTCCCGTCTCTGTAGTTGTTGAAAATTTCCCAAGTTCAGATTTCACAGACACTTGGATTTTGGAGTTCAAAGAGCCGTCATCCAGTGTTGGGTACCTGACTGCAGAAGAAGCACACAGAAAAACCCAAGAGCAGGGGGCATCCACCCACACCTCTTGGAGTTCTTTGCCTACTCAGCCCCTAGTCCTGATGATTATTCCAAGCATGTGTCTCTCCCCCTCCTGAATGTATTTATGGTGAGTAGATGTTTCCCTGCCCCTGGACAGGTTGCAGCATTCCCTAGATGCCGCAGCCACTAAGCTTGCTCTTCTCCAGCCCTGGGCTGGGGATATGCCATCACCCTGTGCCAGTTAAAAAATGTTTATTTCTTTATCCTGTTTTCTGCTGTGTGATAACCAGCTCTCACAAAGCAAGCGTTCCACTTAGAAAAGTAAGGTTCCAACAAAGAACAACTCATCACATGGGGTTTGTTTGAGCCACAGGAAAATTTAAGCCATCAGGGATCTCCTGGCCTGGAACTCCCAACCTTTTTTCCATCATCCTGTTTCAATTTTCACCCTGACACAATAGTTTTGCTCACTTTCACATGGAGCTATGATCACCATGCCCAAGAAATGGAGGAGGTACAAGGAAGCATTTACAGTTCAGAACTTCAGCCAAGGGCTGATGGAGGTGGTGTGTGCTTATGGCCAGGGCTGCTGCTGCCCATCCTGCCCATGGCCTGGACTCCATGGGTGGGGCCAAGGTGCTTCAGTGGGCAAAGACCAAAAAAAAAAAAGAAAGAAAAGAGAAAGCATCCCCCCTTCCTCCTTATAAAAGTACTTTTAGCAACAGAAGTCAATTGTCATGTCTGTTCAGGAGATTAAACAATCAATTTAGTTTCAAGGTTCCCATGCTTTAGACCCATTAGTCTGGTTTTAATTTTCCTGACCAAAGCCTGTGTCTGTGCATCAGTCATGCATTTATAACATTAAGTGCTGGAGAATTCGCTGGTGGGAGTTTGTTTCTTGTAGCTGCTTACCACAGGAAATTGTCAAAGCACTGTTAAAATTGTGCATGTTTTCTGTTGGAATTGCTCCACTGTCACTTCTGTCTCATTCATAATTTTCAGGTCCTCCAGCTGAAGACTATCCTGTTCCGAGGGTATTTTCTCCCTGTGCACTGGGAGCAATACCAGGGCTTGTTAAGCAGAAGCAGAATTAAGTTCTGATTAATTTCTCTTTCACTTGTTAGTTTTTCAACTTTTTTTTTTAAAAAAAAAAACTTTGAGAGGAAAATGCTCAATCAGAAGATGAGTTCTTCCTTGCCTGGCACAGTGACATCCTAACTCATCACTCCATTCAGGATGCACCAGGCTGGGAAACCTCTGCATGGGCAAGTTCTCAGGTAGTTACACAGATCAACATATTCTTTATCTACTCATTCTGCACACTTTGGGCTTTCTAAAATTACTAATTCTGCACATATTGGAGAGGGACACAAGGACTGTATCATCCAGTGGTCTGTAAATCTCAGACTGTTGCTCTTCCTCCAGCTCCAGCCTGAGCCAAGAACGTTTTGATGAAGGAATAGCCCAGCCTGCCTGTCTGGGAGAGGGTCCTGGGGGGTGAAGGCATGGTGCAACTTCCCAGGAATTGCCTCTTGCCTCCCACTGTCCCTGCTGCAGTGCCACACAACGTGCATGTGGATCTGTGTACACTGGAAATTCAGGCTGTGTGAGCTGTCACAGCAGTCAGGCAGCTGGTTTGTGAGGACATGGGTACCCTCTTGTGTGGGGGGAGAGGGGAAGGCTCTGTCCAGGACCTGCCTGGGTGCTGCTCCTACTGACCTGTTCATCAGAGGCAGGAGGCTGCTGACAGGTGAACCTGGCACTGCCAAAAGTGAGTGCCTGCCACCACAGGAGGGACAGCAGGGGCTGGAGAGCTCATCAGTGCCCTCCCCATGCTGACAAATCCAGGCTGGATGGAACATGGAACTCCAGGGCTGTGGAGCAACCACAGGAATGTGCAGAGGAATGACACTGGCTTTCACCCTGGTGTGGAGTGATGCGGCAGTCAGCAAACACAGCCATAGTTTGGAGATGCCAGATTTAATCCATTTGTCTTCAGACATCCTGCACACCAAGGAATAGGAAGATATGGGAGGAGAATCTCCCTGGCCCCCTTGAACTGCAGAGGAATGAGCCTGGAAAGAGCCTCCATCTTGCTTGACCCTTTTCCTCCCTCTCTCACCTGCACTGAAGGGGATTTCTCATGCTAACTACAGACGGAGCAGGTGTTACCCTGTGCACAGGGTACAGAGCAGGTACACACACCCCTGCCCAGGCAGACAAGGCCAGAAAGGCTGGAAGGGGAGCAGAGAGGAGACACAGATGCCACCAGTGCCAGTCAGGTTCCCGTCCTTCCCTCGGGAGATGGGAGGGACCCTTGTGGTGGTGCCATATGAGGCAGCCAAAGACCCAGCTCTGCTCATGCAGGAGCTCAGACGTGCTCTATACCCACCTGGGGAACTGCTCCTGCAGGAGGAGGTGCTTCTCCTCACCCTGCACTGCCACTGCATCCATACTCCCTCAGGTGAGCAGAGCAGGTAGCCTGGAGCATTTAGCCCTGGGATGTGGGGTCCTGAGCACTGGGCACAGCCAAGGCCCAGTGTGAGGGGATGGCTGAACTGAGGGAGCAGGTAACAACACAAGATTAATTTATCTTGGAAAGATCTGGATGCCTCTATTGGAGAGCAGACACAGCCTGCCCAGACTATCCAGGAGCCCTGGGGGTCAGCACCAGGTTCCCCCTGCAGCAGTGCAGGACAGGGACCAGGTGAAGCCCTGCCCTCTCACCCCTCACCTGCACAGCCAAGAGCAGAGACTGGATGGCACCTGGGTCCTTTAGTAAGCTGTCCCCAGATGCTGTCCTATGTTCCATGTCTCAGCCATGCCCCAGGTGCTGCCGCGTTTGTCTTACCTGTGTGATGAGAAGCCCGTGTGTCCTCGATGCTGTAAGCGCAGCAGAAGCTTTTAACCCTGCAGGGGCCCTGGGGAGAGGCTGTTCAGTGACAGAGCGAGGAGCAGCACTCACAAGCCTGCACCAGTGGGATCTGAGCCCATGGGACCAAACCCTTCTGACACAGGACCCACGCTGACCTTCTGCCAAGCTGTGCCAGGTGCAGACCAGTGCTGGACTCCACTCCAGCCTTGCAGTTCTTAGGCACCTGGGCTGCAGCACCTGGCCATGGGAGGAGGCTGCTGGAGGGGATGGGAGCTGCAGTTCCTGGGCCCTAAGTCCTTGCTACAGCCCCATTTTACCTATTGCAGGGCTATGAGGTCCCTGCACCCACCATTGTCAGCAGAGAGGAGCAGTGATGGGGGCTGGCCTTTGGCCGAACTTGCAGCACCACAGCTGTAGGGGCACAGCATGAGGTGGCTGCATGGCACCCACACTCCCTGTACTCTCACCACC
This sequence comes from Cyanistes caeruleus, assembly GCF_971803275.1. Classification (NCBI taxonomy): domain Eukaryota; kingdom Metazoa; phylum Chordata; class Aves; order Passeriformes; family Paridae; genus Cyanistes; species Cyanistes caeruleus. The sequence goes on from NC_141704.1 coordinate 163,328, forward strand.
TGTACTAACCATGCCCCCTCAGGCCAATGCACAGCTCTCTGGAGGAGATGATGTGGTCCAGAGGCCTGGGAGAGGACTTGGACAGGTGGGACAGAGCCCTGGCAGTGGCACTGACTGGACACAGAAGGCACCAAGCAGTGCCCAGTGTGTTTGAAGGTCTCAGCAACGAGATTGCTCCAGCTCAGGCTGGGTGAACACTGCCTGCTCAGAGCCTGCAGCTGTTGCTGCTAGAAGGAGTAAGTTTAGCTGGAGTTCACTGTGTAGTGCCATGGAAATGTAAAGTGGGAACCCCAGGAAAGAAGGACTGCCACGGGGAGTGAATCTAGAGGTTGAAACAGTGATGTTTCTGCAGCAGGGAAGCCGTATTGCTTCACTTTGGTGTCCTTCAGCTTCTGTTCTTGGTGATAGGGCAGTAGGAGATGGTCCAAGCATAAGCTGTGGATCTGGAATGCCAAGAGATGTGAGGTTGAACAGCAACACCATCTGGGAAGCAGGGAAAGTGTAGGCTACAACCCTAGATGGGGATGAATGCCCTGTGTGGAAATCCAACACAGGTACCACGGGAAGGGCAGCCTCTGTCAGAGGAAATGTGGGTCAGAGGGTGTCAGGGGCTGAAAAAGATAAGCAGCAAGTGGTAAAACAAGAGCAGCTGTGACTGGCAGTGTGTGTGTGTAGCTGTAAATCTGTGTCCTGTGTGTACATAGAACAGCGACTCTGGGCTCTGCCTGTTTTGAGCAGCTCTCAGGCAGGGCATCAGCTGGCAGGAGAGAGGGGCCAAGATAAGCGGATTTTTTTCACTCATCTGCTTGGAGTTTACAAAATTACACCTTTTTCTTGTGGCAATGGTGAGCATTTCCTTATTTCAAAGAGAAACTTGGTGCCATGGCATTCCAATACAACCTGGCCACCCTCCCAAGGTTTTAGGGAAGGCACATGCTGGCAGCACTAGGAGAAATCCCCTCTCACTTGATATTTGAAAAGGGACTTTTCTGAGACCAACAATACTTGGCATAAATATTAAAATATACAGAAATCTCACAGATTCAGAAATCTTCCAGAAACTTCAGTTCTGTTAGTCTATGTCTTCAGAACAGCCTTTTAGGATAAGAAATATCACTGTGTCCCTCTCTGGTCTCCTGATGGATAACAAACCTGGCCAGTGGTGTCCAGCAGTAAATAAAATCTCCATGAACTTGTGAAATGTTAGGGAGTTGTTTTTTTAAACCAAGTACCTCAAATTGGTGGTGCAGCCTTCAGGATTGGGCCCAGATCCCATAAATACTTGTCACTTCTGAAAATCAGATTCTTAACTTACCTTCTCCAAGCATGTGCTGTACCTCCCAAACCCAAGTGCACTGTTTTAACACCAGGAACTTCTCCCAGTTCTGTTTCCCTGCTTGTGTTAAGGGATGCACCCTCCTACTCAAGAATTCTTTCTCCAGCAGAAACCACTATCACTCCTGTCACAGATCCCTGCAGCAGCACTGCCAGCTGGTCCTGGACTCCACATGGGTACAAATGCTTCCTTTGAGGATGGGGACAAGAAAATGGTGGATTTTGTCTGGATTTTGCCTGCCACTCCTCCTCCTCCCTCCATGTCCCACTGTAATGAGTGTGGCACTGGTTTTGGGATAACCTTCCTACAGGGACTGGCAAATGGCTGCTTGGTGTCCCCAAAGCCATTCCCCTTGCTGGCAGAATCCACTCAGCACTTCCAGCCCCTGCCCTTGGCGTGGGGCTCCAGCCCGAGCCTTTTTGGGGGTTCTTCACTGGCCTGTCCTGAGATTGCTGCTGTGCTTTTTTTCTCAAGAGCACTGGATACAGGACCTGGCATTTGTCTTTTTTAACTTTGCCAGTTCCTTCTGGCTCCATTTCCAGTCTGTCCATGTCCTTCTGGCCCTACCCTGGAGCATTGGTCCCCTTGACTTGTGTCACTCACAGCCCTGACAGGAGAACACTGTTACCTCTTTCCTGCAGCTGATGAGGATGTTCCACACGGACATGTGCCAAGACAGATACGGGTGACACTCCACTTGTCCCTGCCCTCTAGGTAGAGCGTGACCTCTTCACACCACCCTCTGAACCTGGTGGTCCGGGCAGGTGCTGCTTTCCCTGACATTGCTGCTGGTCTGACCTGTGCCCACTGAGTGCCCTCCTGGCCCTCATCCCTGCTCTCCCTGCTGCTGCCCAGGCAGCCTCTGGGCCCAGGATCCCGCAGCCACACCTGGCTCAGGAGCTCCGTGGGTTGTTAATAGCCACGATTCTCCCTGATGCTGCAAGACTTTCATGTTCAGGTTCTTCCCCTCTGTGCTTCCAGCTGCTTCAGAATCAGTTCTGAGGGCACCAAAACCGTCCTGCCCTGCAGGTGTCACCCAGACTGCAGTTCCAACAGACTTCATACAACCTACAGCTTGTGCTTTTGTGTTCTTTTCTCCTCAGGCTGGGCTTCCCCATCCCTGGAAGTGTCCAAGACCAGGCTGGATGGGGCTTGAAGCCACCTGGTCTAGTGGAAGATGTCTCTGCCCATGGCAGGGAGTAGAACTGGAGGAGCTTTAAGGTTCCTCTCAACCCAAATCAATCTGACACTTTGTGGTTCTAGCACCACCTTTAAAACTCTCCATGGGCACTCTTCTGTAGGATTTTCTCCTAAGTCCCACTGTTGGAGAGAGGAAAAGGATGCCCTGAGCACAGTCAGCAGTTGCCTCGTATTACTGGGGAGAGGTGATGGGTACAGACTCTCCTCACAACTGCATGGTGACCAGAGAGGCAACTTGGACAAACTGGAACAGGAGATATCCTCACTGTATCTCAGGGAAAAACCCTTTTGGGCACTGGATAAAGGCCCTGAGAGACCCTGGCCTCCGACCTTGGAGATTCTCAGCACTCACCTGGCCACAGATGAGCACACTCACAGCCTGAGCCACCTCTGCTCCAGGGCCTGCTCAGAGCATGGCTTGGACCAGCAGCCCCTGTCCACCAGCACAAGTCTAATGCTGGAATGAAACTCTCACCAGGCTTTCCAAAAAGAGTATTTCAGGGGTTTCTCCCAATGACTTCCTCAGGATTCCTTCAGGAATTTTCAAATTCCTTCAGGATTTTGAAAATTATTTTTAGCTAAATTGTCAGGGCCACCTGTTACCAGAACCAGGCAAGGAATAAGAATAAGCTAAATTTGGCATTTCCACTTTGGCCTATCCAAGACGGGACAACAGCCGCACCTCACATCTTGTGGGAGAGGTTGTAGATTCCTGCCAGACTCCTCTCCCAACACCTGGCAAGGAGATTTTTGTCTGAAGAAAACTGTACTGTTTCAAGCTTTTTTCCAGTGTAATTTGTACTTGTTTTTAAGAAGACTGGGAAAGAAGGGTTGCAATGTTATGGTCTAACCATTAACTGGCCAAAGCTGACTGGATTTACATGTATTTGTAGTGTGCTGATGTTTGCAGAAGCCCAAACACTGCACTCACAACACATGAAGTGAGTGACCTGTTACCCTGAGGTCCAACACCTGCAGCAGCCTGGAAGTGGAAAGTGTTCTCCCAGCCACTTGTGCTGAGCCCTGGGGTCACTGGCTCTTCCTGGCCAACTTGTGCTCAGAAAGCACCAAGGAAAGTCTCTCCTGTCACCACTGGGAAGCACCTTTGCCTCACAGTTGCTCATGGTCCTTCCTGAGCAGTTGTGGCACCTGCTGCCTCTCTCCTTCTTGCCTCAGCTCTGTCCCCAGCTGCAAGAGCCAGCCCTGAGGTCTCCAGTTCAGGTGTGGGCTCCAGCTCTGCCCCTGAGGCCAATTAGTGCACTTCCACCAGGAGGCTGAAGCTGGAGAGAAGTTCCTGTGTTCCCAGTTTGCCCACTTGGTCCCATTCCCCACAGACTCCGATCTGTGAGGAACAGGCTACAGGAGCTCCAGTGCCAATTACAAAAGCCCAGAGCACTTCATTTGCTCATCTGGCATGTTTGTGAACGTGTAAACAAGGCCCACAGTGGGCTGGGAAAAGTTCTGGGCTGGGAAAAGTTCTGTGCTGGGAAAAGTTAAAGGCAGCCACTTTATTCACAGCTGCTAGAATCATCCAGCATCCACTTGGAGTGAGAAGGCCCAAGTCTGCACAGACATACCACCTTTGAAATATCTGTGGACGGGATGCACACGTGAAACGGTTGAAGTAAAACAAAGAGAAAACAGTAAGTAATTTGCCAGTGCTTTGACAGGCTCTGGGAAATATTTGGGTGACAGGAAACATTTTGAAAACATCTATTTTTGCAACAAAAATTACACTGTTGAGATTCTAGGACTATTTGCAATCCTGGTTGTACGTCCTGCCCAAATTCTTGCTGTGCCTAAGCCCAAGCTAGCTATATCCCACAGTAGGCAGGAGCAGTTATTGCACCATTGCAAACCTCATATGTAACTTGTGTCATTCTGGTGCCTCTTGGTCCTTTGCTGAGACACCTCTGATTCATAACTTCCAAAGTTACTAACTTTTTACTAACCAAGTTACAATTGATTACTAACCAATTTAACACAATTTATCTCGTTTTTCTCTCCTTGCTGCCCCTTTCCCATCCCTGATCTGTGGGTACAGACCAAGCTGAAACCAGAGACCTGGGCCTTGCCTCAGGCTTATTCTTCTCTGCCACAGATTTTTGGTTGCTTTATTTGACCTCCAAACTTTGTGTTGCAAAATAACAAAGACAATTTTTTGAATGCTGCTTCAGCTTAGTTTTGTGACAGATGATGCTGCCACAATCTCACATCTGTAGTTTTTCTATTGTTCTCCTTCTGTCCAATGCTTAAACTTCTCCTGCCTGTTCTCCCTGTGCAGGGAGCCAGTACCCAGGGATCAGACTGCAAAATACTGAACCACAGCTGCTGCTTCCTGCAGAACTGCTCCAGGATTGCACAGACACTCCAACACTGCTGTTAGCATAACTCATCCCTCCCACTGCTTCCAGAACTCTCCTTGCACTCTGGGAAGGGTGGATTTCTAAAGAGCTTTCATAGAACATATATATGTCCTCTGGAAAGGATCAACACAGCCCCACATTAAATTTAAATATTCAGCTCCAGCAGCAGCAGCAGGTTTGCACTGATGGATTTTAACTTTCCCTGGGTGCTGTGGGAGATCCAGAAACCATGTTGTGTTTACCTGTAACATTTTATCTGGAAGGCAGGGGAGCATTAATGAGACAATCTGGCTAACAAAAATACTCAATATCGTGTGTGTGAATGGAGGGGCCAATCAAGCCCTGGATATGTTGATAATTGGGATCAGGATTTGATGGAGAGATGAAAACTGGTTCTTCCTGGAGTTTGCCAGGGCTTTGCACAGTGTATCACACAGATGCAGCTGTCTGGACACAGTGTGGATGGTTTGTCTATGTAGACAGGAGTATGGTCTGTCATGGGGCTTTCCTGGTCTGAAAGCTCAAAGTTACATTTAGTCAGTGTCCAGATCCAGCCCATGCTTGGCCTGTCTGGGGCATGAGGTGGGAGAGTGTTTATTTTCTGTGCTAGGGAGAAAACAGTCCCAATCTATGGGGATTTTTTTCTGCAGTTTTCTGCAGTATTTCTCTCACTCCTTGTTCCTCCAGCTTTGTACAGCAGCCCTGTGGGAAAACTGTGAACTACAGGATTGTGAGCCCCAAATCAGAAATGACTGCTTATTCCTCAGCACTTTCAGTGTGGAGATGGATTGGATTTCTGTGGCACATCCGTCCCTGAACACCGTTACTTCTGTTTGCCTGGGATTTGATTCTGTGGCTGTTTTCCCAGGCTCCTTGTCTTTTCCATGTGAAAACCCACAGCCTGATACAAGATCAAATCAAAAAAATCTTTGGCCACCAACAACTCTCGTCTCCAGCTCTGTACAGTGAGATGCAGCTTTAGCAGAGACAAGTGCAGTCAGCACTGAAGATGTAAATTTGACTTTATTTCCATTGTATCCATTTTTCCTCATCCCCATACCTGGGAAAAGCAGGACAGAGGCTGTTGGGAAAAGGGCGGATCAGCTGCAGAGAGGGAAATACTGGACACCAACAGAGTCCCCCAGGTGGGGCTGGTACTAATTGTGGCCATGCTGGAGGAAGGACAGGCCTCACCTGATGCCCAGGTGCCCACGTGGGCAGTGTGGCATGTGCCCAGTGGCACAGGATGCCCCTATGCAGCAACACCCCAGGGTCCACACCTGTGGCCCAGGAGCACAGAAAGGAGCTCTGGAGCATGTTGAGCCCAAAGCCCTGCCTTGGCAAAAGGGCTCCTGACATTATTTTATCATCCTTATAGTATAAAAATAATAAAAGAGCGTTTTCTATGTCTTAGTGAAATTGATAGTATTTCCGGTTGTTTCCACTGCCTTGTGCTCATTCCTGGGACACCTAAGGCTCCCTTCACTGCTCTCACCTGGAATTTCTGCCCATCAATAAAATCCACTGAGCTCCCAAGCCTGCACAGTCCCAGCCCTCAGCCTCTCCTTACCTGTCAGGTTCTCAGATTTCCTACTCAGTCCATGCTGGACTCCAGCTCTGATCAGGCTATCTTGCACAGGGGAGCCTGGAACCGGTGCCTGTGCTCCGGTGTGGCCTTACCTGTGCCCCAGGGAGGGGATGGGGTCTCCCTCACCTCTGGGCAACTGCTCTGGCTCCCACACCTGAGGATGCTCTCAGACCATGGAGGTGCACTGCTGACTCAGGGGTGGCTCATGGCCCGTCGGGACAGACAGCTGCTTCTCTGGTCTCTCACGTGAGCCTTGGCAAATGGAAACATCCCTGCCCAGGTGCAGGGCACGGCGTTTTCCTCTGAAAACTCAATGAAATTCCCATTGGCCCATTTCTCCCTGAAGGGACCAGCCCAGGGAGGGACCATGGTAGAGCAGGTACACACCTGAGGAACTGAAGCTTATGGGTGTGCCCTGAGTGGGTAAACAAGAAGGAAAGAGGAAGAAACAAAAAGCAGCTCCAGCCCCCTGTGCTATGTCACCTCCCCCAGCGACTGGGAGGGACTGGACAGAAGCTGCATGGAAAGAGGGGAGAAAAGATGCTGGACTGACCCTGGGAAGGTAGAGGAAAGCTGTTTCCCCAGGTTTTTCTTTAATAGTTTTCTTGGGTTTCCTGCAGTATCTGAATCAGTAACTAAACGTTTGTGTTACAGCAATAAATCAAATGAAATTCCTCAAGCTGAGAGGGTTCTGCCTGTGGTGGCAGGGACTGAGGCCAGGCCTGGGCTGGGATCAGCACTGATTTCCCTCCGAAGCCTTTCCTTCCCTTCTTCCCAGACCAAGCCAGGTTGTTCCCTCCAGTGCTGACACAAACCTGATCAATTCTCCAAGAGTAGATCAACTTCAGGCCCAAAGTTCACATGTCCCTGTGAGACACCCTGGCCCAGCTCCACACCTGAGCTGTCTGCAGGTGCCTGGGCTGGACCTTGTGGCCCCAGGCAGTGCTTTTGCAGCAGCACCTGGGGTGGAACCTGCTGCACACCCAGCTGTGACCAGCCCTGTGCACAGACCCCACAGGTGGGGCAGGACCTGCAGCTTCTAGGAAAAAACAGGGATCTCAAACTGCCCTTCACACCTTACTGAGGTGCCACATTGTCGTGGTTTGAGACAAACTGGGAGACTGATTTATTGCTGTAACACACAGCCATCAGTAAGAAACGGCTTGGGCTGGGAGGGACCATAAAGCTCATCCAGCTCCATGTCCCTGCCATGAACAGAGATGTCACCCACTACACCAGGCTGCTCCAGGCCCATCCAGCTCAGCCAAGGAAACTGCCAGGGATGGGGGCAAGCACCGTTGGAAAAGCAAAAAATCACTGACTGGGTATTTACAAGGAAGAGAAATAGAATAAAAAACCCAAAACAAACCCACTTTGATAAGAGCCCTCAGAGTTACCTGTGACATTCCGTAAGACTTCCTTGGAGACCAAAAATCAGTTCTGACACTGTCTTCTGCATCAAACACCAAGTGTTTCAGTCTCAGGTCTCTGATAAAGTTTGCTGGACAGCTTTAGATTCGCACAATAAATCCTCTGGGGCAGTGGGCTGCTCAGTCTGAGCACCTGAGCTCAGGTACAGCCTCGGGACCATGTCAAGGTGACACTCAGCAGGAACCTGAATCATGGTGGCTGTGAGGTGATGTCACTCTGTGACAATCCTACTACTGGCAATGTTCAAAGGGACAAATATAACCATTGCAAGTGAATAGGAGAAAACACCAAAGCTTCAAAAATGGCAAGTGTGAGCCAGGCATAATCAGTTAATGAAATTCCCAAGGAATATTCAAAAAGGAAAGTGCAGCATGAAAGAAGAAAAGTGAAAAATAGTAAAGTTTAATAGTTACAAGAAAAACACACAGCTCTAAGCAAATCCTCCAAGAATCAATGAAACAACTGATAAAGCATCAATAAAATATCAACAGCACGGGGGACAGCAGCTCTCAGACCTGTGTGAAGACACACAGGATCCTGAGCAGATCCACTCGACACTGCTGAGGACAGGGACAGCAGTGATGTCCCGCAAATCCCTGGATCTGTACCTGGAACAGAACAACGACCATTTGATCCCAGAAAGGAGGAGGCACCACAAACGCAGATGAGTTTAACCACGGCAGCTGTGGGCAGTGCTTTCCACCACAGAGCATTGTCAGTCACTACCCAACAGCTCACAGAGTTCTGGGAGCACCTGGAGAGTCCCTGCCTTGGCTCTGTGAGGTGCCAGGGCACTGGTGAATCTCAGCTCAGTTTTCCTGCCCCAAGCACAGCACACCTTCCCCAGCCTGAGCATCTGGGACTGCCCAAAGGAAATTCCCTCAGTACAAGGCACTGTAACTAAAATGGCAGTACTTTAAGGAGCCTGTAGGGAGACAGCATAAACAGACTGAAACCCCATCCAGGAACACACCTCACAGGGCATCACAGAGAGAAACACGTATCAGCCTGCCAGGACTTGGCTCTGTACTCCCAACTAAGTCCTCCTGCATCATTCCATCACATATCTGGGTAATTCAGTGGCCTTGTCCACCCCATTTCCCAAGGACATGGAATTGTCCTGGTGCTGTCAGGCCATGGTCACTGAGGGCTTCAAGTGGTCTCACATGAAGAGCTATTGGCAAAGATGCTCATTTCCCAGCCCAGCTGAAGGTGAGTATGGACAGGACTGTTCATCTTGCCCTGCTGATACCTTTCTTCCTGCTCTTTTTCCTTCTTTTCTCCCTAAGCACTGTGGGAAGAGCCAGCAGGGAGAACCCAAGGCTTCCCATCAGCAAAGTCAGGCCAATCCCATCTGGCACAACCAACCCATCCTTCAGCTGGCCCTTGACCAACTCACCTGTCCTGTTCACACTCAAACAAACTCAGGGGCCCAGTGAGCTGCATGGCCAGACTGTCAGCATGAGCACTGCTGGGGGAATTCTTCCTACAGCGCCCCAGCATCCGCTTGTTACCCCAGTAACCTGATCCCAGGAGGCACAACCTCATCCCAGGCAGCACAACATGCATGAGGCTTTCCTTTCCCACAGTCCCTGAAACACGGCACAGCTCTGTGTTTGGTGCCCCAAGAGAATGCCCACAGGTGCTGCCAGGTCAGCAAACCCAACCCTACCAGGGGTAACTCAGGTCACGTCTGCCTCCTGTGCCCTGAGCACACGGTGCACACGCTCCTCGGGGCTGTAGAACAGCTGCCCGCGGCGGAGCCGGGGCTCGTCCTGCTCGTACCAGCGCCGCTCATCGAACTCGGGGAAGAAAAAGGCAATTTCTCTGCTGGCTGAGGCAGGTGAATCTGTCAAAAGACAGGGAAAGACAATGAGAGATGCCAGTCTGCCACCATAAACACATGCTGGACTTCAAAGGCACCTGGCGAGGTGTGCTTGGGGTCTGCAGAAGGGAACAAATCATTCAGTTGAAGCCCCAGAAATAAAGCAAAGGCACACAAAGCACCATCATCCCGGCCTCCCCAAGAACCACAGACCTACCTGAGCCATGGGTCGTGTTCCTGGTGTCTGTGAGGCCATAGGCACCTCGGATGGAGTCTGGGTCGCTGTGTCGGGCTCGGAACACTTTAGTGGGTCCCATCAGGGATCTCCAGAGAGGGACAGCATTCTCGTGGGCCAGGATGTAAGCCCACATGGGGCCACTGCGGCAAGGGCCCAGAAACAGCAGGAGAAATTATGAAGAGCTCGTTACAAACAGGTTATTCGTCCTTACAAACCCGCACAGCACAGCTGCCACGGGCTGTCGCGCCAGACCCTGGCCATGGGGAGAGGCACGGTCCTACCCCGGCACCGAGGCACGGCCTTGTCACTGGTGACCCACTCCAAATGATGCCCTCCACCACCCACCAGGTACCACTGCTGTCACAGCGGGCCGTGATCCCCACACTCCGCCCGGCTCCCTGCACACACGGCTCGCCCGCGCCCGGTACCTGGCCATGAACTCCACCAGCCGCTGGTAGAAGAAACGCCCTGCGGAGAGACACGGAGCGAGTCGGCACCGGCCCAGGGGCACCGGCCCGAGTCAGCATCCAGCTCCGGCAGGCCCTGAGCCCCGCTCGTACCGGCGTGCTCCCGGTAGAAGCGGCGGCTCTGCTCCGGGCCGCACCGCAGCTCCTTGGCGCGGACAATGAGGAACTGGTGGCGGAGGATGGCGGCGTGTACGGCCTGCGGGAAGAGGCGGCGCTGGGAGGGGCGGCACGTGGCGAGGCCTGCTCTGCGGTGCCCTGCCCAGCCCGGTCCTTCCCGGTCCGGTCCTGCCCGGCTCTCACCTCGCTCACGAGCGGATGGGCCACCGCGTCCGGCTTGAGCAGCGCCAGCGTCAGCTGCAGGCGCCGCGGGGCCGCCATGGCCGGGGCAGGGACAGCCGGGCCGGGCCCGGAACAGGGCGGGGCCAGAACGGAGCGGAGCCGGGCGGGGGCGGGGCCCGGGCCCGGGGCGGGGCCCGGGGCGGGGGCGGGGCCCGGGGCGGGGCCGGGGCGGGGCCCGGGGCGGGGGCGGGGCGGGGGCGGGGCGGGGGCGGGGGCGGGACCCGGGGCGGGGCCCGGGGCGGGCCCGGGGCCCGGGGCGGGGCCGGGGCGGGGCCCGGGGCGGGGGCGGGGCGGGGGCGGGGCGGGGGTGGGCCCGGGGCGGGGCGGGGCCCGGGGCCGGCACGCGTCGCGCGGCAGCGGGCACGCGCAGTCGCTGCCATGGCGACGGCGGCGGAGGAGCAGGGCCGGGCCCGGGCCCGGGAGGAAGCCCCGGATGGGGCCCGGGATGAGGCCGCAGCCGGCGCTGAGGAGACGGTGAAGATTATCTGCCTGGGCGACAGCGCCGTGGGGAAGTCCAAGTGCGTGGGGCTCAGGGGTCCCGCGGGTTCGGGCGGAGCACCCCGCGGGTTCGGGCGGAGCACCCCGCGGGTTCGGGAGGGTTCCGCGGGCTCACGGCAGCACGGGCTCTCTCCGCAGGCTGCTGGAGCGGTTCCTGCTCGATGGCTTGTATCCTTGGGAGCGGGGGAGCGGGGGAGCGGTGCGGGCACGGCGGGACACGGTGCCGGCCGGGCCCGGTGGTCGCGGCGGAGCGGGGCCTGCGCTTCTCCGTCGGCTCCTTAACGGCCCGCAGCCGCCCCCAGCAGGTCTCCACGTTCGCCCTGACGCTGTACCAGCACCGCGCCCGGGTGGGCGGGCAGGAGGTCCGCGTGGGTGAGTGGAGCCAGCCCGGGGGGCTTGGGGTGTTCGCGGCGCCAGACGGTGCCGTGACAGAGGGAACAGCTGGGAAGTGGCGATCCCCTCGGTCTGGGTCTTGGTTACGTGTTTTGATAGACAACAACATCGTGACAAATCTGGTGCCCTTCTGTGAAGGGGCTGCGGCATTGGTGGATGGGACAAAGTGACTGCCGTCATCCCCCGGGGCTTGGTAAAGTGTAGGGCACTGTCACCACGACGTCCTGGGCTCTGAACTGGAGAGACGGGGGTTGGATGGATGGGTGGACAGTCAGAGGATAAAGAATGGTCTGGATGACCACATGGAGGCACTGGTCAAGGCTCGTTGGGGTTGACGCTGTTCAACATCTTTGTTGTGACACGGACAGTGAATGCAAATGTGGCCTGGTTGGGACATGTCTGTGTTTGGGAAGTTTAAGAAAGTCACTGTCCAGGATGTCTGAAACAGAGTCCAGTCAGACACGGTATCAGTGCAAAGGAATCCCTAGGGAAACTGTCTCATTTGGCTTTGAGTACAGCGCCACACTTGGGTCCAGCTGACAAAGGTGTGACCTCATTGAGGTGCTTAACTGAAGCTGTGCCAGTTTATACAGCAAGCTAGACTCAGATGTGAGCCTGCAAACCAGAGAGTTGGGGAATCTCCACCTGAGCTGCACCAACAGCAAAAAGCATGGTGGTGTCCAGGCTTGCCCCCTGATATCTGATGTACACAGAACTCCATGAACTGGGACCTCTTTGCCTCTGGCTGATTTACCTTCAGCACTTCAAAGTGACTCCTGCCCCTGGGAGAGCAGTCAGATGTCTGCAACAGAAACTGGAGCATTTCCCACGGCAGGGCCCCAGCTGACCCTCACTGGGTTAGAAATCAGCAGGACCCAGCAGTTCCTGGAGTTTTAGGTAGTTTCCCATTCTCATCCCTAGTGACAGAGTGCCAGACATTGCTACTGCTCTTTGCATTTCTGCCTGTCTTGGTCCTGCTGTCCTGTACAACTCATGTCACAGGTGGCTTCTCCTTTGTTGATGGCTAGTGCCAGCACAGCCCACAGCTGAGCCCAGTAAGGAAAGGTCCTAGTTTGGCACAATTTCTTAACCCTGGAGTGTTTCAGATTGGTGAGGTGAAACTCAGTTTGTGTCCCTGAGCAGGTGGGCTGGGCTTTGCCTCCTGGGTGTAAGTTGTGAGAAGAACAGAGCTCAGCGAGATGTGTCATTCTGAGCTGGTTTTGCATTACAGACTTCTGGGACACGGCGGGCCAGGAACGGTTCCGGAGCATGCACGCCTCCTACTACCACCAGGCCCATGCCTGCATCATGGTGAGGGTGGGGTCTCAGCTGGAACCCATGGGATATGGGCTCAGAATGGTCTCAGTGACACTTGGCTTTTGTGTTACTTTTATGGTTACACTGCCATGTGTTCCTTGTCTCTTCCAGTGGTTTAAAAAACTTTCCTAGATTGTTCTTTCTTCTCTCACCAGATAAACCCCTGTAGATGGACCTGGTTAGCTCTGGTCTGTCTCTCCTGGTAATACTTTCCCCTATCCCCTGGCTCTCCTGTCTTCTCAATGCCCTCATGTTTGCCCCTGTTCCCAGTTTCATTGGCTCCTCTCCTGCTCAGATCTCCTGGTTTGTCCTGTCACTCTCATTTTCCACTGTTCCTCATCACCTGGGAGCACCAGTGATTTTCACTGGTGGTTTAGTTGTCAGAACAGAAGAGGCCACATCTGATCCTGCTTGGCACAAGCTGTTCCCAGTGCCAGCTCCCTGTGTGGGTGGCAGGGACTTGCACAGGACACCATGACAGTGTAAAAGACATCAAGGGGCTGTTTCCTGCTGACTGGGCTTGGGGATAGTGTCCCTTTCACCCTTTCTAATAACACCCAGTTCCCTTTCTCTTGTCTTCCTGGGAACATTATGGATTTTGTCCTTGTATTGGTCGGAGCTGTCGTGGGTTGGCCCCACAGACTGGTCTGAGCTGTCCTGGGTCAGTCAGAGCTGTGCTAGGCTGGCGCCAGGATAGGTGGTTCTCTCTTGGAAGGTGTTTGATGTACAGCGGAAGGTCACCTACAAGAACCTGAACAGCTGGTACAAGGAGCTGAGGGAATTCCGCCCAGAGATTCCATGCATTGTAGTGGCCAACAAGATTGATGGTGAGTGTACCTTCTCCTCCCAACCTGCCAGGGTCGGGGTGGGATTTGCTCCTGTCTTGACTGAGAATGAATGTCCCCTGTCTGTTGGATTTCCTCACTCCCCCAGGGCTGGGTCCTGTGCTGACCTCAGCTGCTGTCTTACAGGTGCTTGTCCTGTGTCACCAGCAATTAAAAGTGCAAAGTTGATCCATTTCAGTTTTATTCAAATGTTCTTCCAGTTCTGCCATTATCACACTGCCTCTTCTGTTCATCAAGAACCCAAATGTGATTTGAGTAGCACCTGGTCAAAAATGGCAGCAAAAGGAGGCAAAAGCTGTTCTGTGGCTTCCCTGGATCAGTCCGGGATGGCCTTGGTGCTGCTCCTTCAGCGTGCACAGTGTCTCAATGTACCGGCTGACAAAACTGTTTGCCTGGCTCTGCAGGGGGCTGGGAGGCTCCCTCCCACCGGGAATGCCAGTTCCTGGTTGCTGGCACTGCGCTGTGACTTGTCTGGGTCAGCAGGGGCTGACGTGTCACACAGAAGACACCCACCTTTCTGGACCTCCTGCCGTGTCTTACTGACCATGTCTTCTTTGTCTGCCTCAGCGGATATGAAGGTGACCCAAAAAAGCTTCAATTTTGCCCGGAAGTTCAGTTTGCCCTTTTACTTCGTGTCTGCTGCCGATGGCACCAACGTGGTGAAGGTGAGATGGGCGTTTGCTGGACTTGGTGTCCATGAGGCCCCTTGGCAGCCCAGGGACACGGGGGCTGCTGTGGGCCCAGAGAGCACGAAACAGTCCATCACTGTAGCTCCAGGTGGCTGTGGAGAGCTGCAGAGGGGTTTTTTCCCCTTGGGATGTGGAACAGTGTCCATCTGCTTCAGAAACCCAATGCCCACGTGCCCCATCCTGTGAGTGACGGGCCTTGTCCTTCCTACCAGCTCTTCAACGACGCCATCAGACTGGCTGTGGCTTACAAACAGCACTCGGGAGACTTCATGGATGAGGTCCTGCGGGAGCTGGAGGTAGGGAGGGCTCTGTCCCTGCTCAGTCCTGAGTCCTGTCAGATGAGCAGTTCTGCCCTTTTTTCCCTGTGGCAGAGGGGGGAAACTGCAGCACGGGAGGCTTTGCCCTCTGCTTGTGATCCTGGGGGTTTTGTGTGCTGCTCATGTCTGGGCTGGGAGGGGGGAAGTGGGAACCATCACAAGAGCTCTCACTGCCCTAGGAGGAGTCTAAAAGGGCCACAGCAGATACAGTTGTTGCAGTCTCTGTCATTTCTCAGCAGTTCCTTGTCCTGTTCCTTTCCAGAGCTTTGACCTACAGAAGACAAGCAAGGATTTGTCAGATAAAGGGAAGAGCTGCACTGAAGAGGAGCCCTCATCTGCCTAGGCCTGCACCCTGAGCCTGGTTTTCCCTTGGCTCTGGACTTCTGGGGCCTGCACAGAGCACAGTGATGTTTCTCATGCTCTAGAGCTGTGGTGCTGGGCAGCTGGGTCTCTTCCCTCCTTATGGGAGCCTACCTGGGCAGGATCTTCCTTGGCTCAGCCCTCACTGCTGCACATTTTGCTCAGGAGAGGGATGGGAGAATCCACATGATTCTACATGGATGGTCGCTCATTCCTAGTGCTCCTTTAGGACAGAGCTGGCCAGGAGAAGTGAGCCATCTTGCACCTGCAGGAAGGATCCTGCCCAGATGCTGTAGTGGTAGCTGCTGCAGAAAGCAAACACTAAAGGATTTTTTCTACAAAGGTATGATGTGGCATCCTCCCAGCATTGCTGCTGTAAGGAGGCAGGTCCCAGGTGCCATTAGGCCACGGTCCAGCCCAGCCTGCTCCCAGCTGAGCTGGTACTGCCTCGGTCCTCCCATGACTTCTGCTGCAACATCCCTGGGCTCCCGTTCCCATTCTGCCCTACAACAGCCAGATCCCATGGGCTGCTGAGCACAGGGGCTTTCTTCTTCCAGGTCCATATGGCTGACACAGGTGGGCTCACACCCTCGGGCTGGTTCTGTCCCAGTTTGTTGGATGTGGTCATGGTTCGTGTCTTTGTGTGCATGATGCTGCATTCCAGAGAGCTGGATACACACACATACAGTCACGGAATCATAGATTGGTTTGGTTTGAAAAGGACCTTAAAGATCATCTCATACCACCCCCTGCCATGGGCCAGGACACCTTCCACTATCTCAGACTGCTCCAAGCCCCATCCACCCTGGCCTTGGACACTTCCAGGGATCTAGGGGCAGCCAAAACTTCACTGGGCACCCTGTGCCAGGGCCTCATCACCCCCTGAGTAAAAACTCCTTCTCAACACCTCATCCAAATCTCCCCTCCTCTAGATTGAAACCATTCCTCCTTGTCCTGTGCAACCTGCCCATGCAAAAAGCCACTTCCCCCCCGTTATTATAACCTGCTTCAGGCACTGGAAGGGGCACTGAGATTTCCATGGAGCCCTCTCTGGGCTGAAGAATGAATGTGAACAGCACAGCAGATGGACAGAGCAGGGACTCTCTGAGCTTGTGGGTGCACTGAGCAGGGCCAAAAACACGGTTAATGATGAATGCAGAAACTTTACTTCAACACTTCAGTCACGTCAGCATCGGTGTGGCCGCAGCGCAGCAGCGTGGGCAGGACAGAGAAGCCTCTGGCCCAAGGCTACCTTTGGCCTGGCAGGAAATGCTGTGGTCCACTGTAGCCCTGGGTCCTGCTCATCCTGTTGCTGCTCAAGCTTCTTTGTCCTTCAGAAACTGCAGGAACTCCTGCAGCAGATTCCAGAATTGCACCAGGATCTGGTGTGGGAACATCACGGGAAGTGACGTGCCCGAGGATGTCACCACTGGTCGCTGGCTGTACTCGGGGGTCAAGCGGATGTGTTCCTCTGGTTCCTCTGGTTCCTCTGGTTCTTCTGGTTCCTCTGGTTCCAGACTCTGCTCAGGGGCCAAGGTGACAACTGGCTCCGGTGCTGGACCGGCTCTTTCTGCTGGGCTCAGGCCCGTCTGGAGCAGGATCCAGTTGTAGAAGTGCTGAGTGGAGGTGTAGACCCCGGGGTGCCTGGCTCTGTCACAGCCTTTTCCCCAGCTGTTCATTCCCACAAGCCAGAAGTAGTCGGCTCTGTTGTCCTTGCAGACGAGGGGACCCCCGCTGTCCCCCTGTGCCAGGAGAGAAGGCTCAGAGGCTGTGGTGGACTGCTGCCATCCCCAGGGCCACCTCCTCTCTCCCATCCCAGGGCTGGCTCCTCTCTCCCATCCCAGGGCTGGCTCCTCTCTCCCATCCCAGGGCTGGCTCCTCTCTCCCATCCCCAGCGTTTTTTCCTCTCTCCCATCCCTGGGCTGGCTCCTCTCTCCCATCCCAGAGCCACCTCCTCTCTCCCATCCCCAGGCTTTTCTCCTCTCTCCCATCCCCAGGCTTTTCTCCTCTCTCCCATCCCCAGGATTTTCTCCTCTCTCCCATCCCCAGGGTTTTTTCCTCTCTCCCATCCCCAGGGTTTTTTCCTCTCTCCCATCCCCAGGGTTTTTTCCTCTCTCCCATCCCCAGGGTTATCTCTTCTCTCCCATCCCCAGGATTTTCTCCTCTCTCCCATCCCCAGGCTTTTCTCCTCTCTCCCATCCCCAGGCTTTTCTCCTCTCTCCCATCCCCAGGCTTTTCTCCTCTCTTCCAGCCTCTGCCAGGTCCACATTCCCAGCCTGGGAAGGTTCAGCTCAGGGTCCAGAGCCTCCAGGCCCTGGGCTGGGAGCAGCTCGGGGGCTCTCCCATCTCTGCAGGTGGGTCCCAGATGTGTGGAGGACAGATGTTCCGGGGTCACATCCGTATTTTTGGGGCTCACACGGGACAGGCTGGGCTGTGTGTGGGGGCTCCTACCTGGCAGGTGTCGATGCCACCCTGCGGGTACCCAGCACACAGGTTGTCAGCATGAATGGCCCCCGCGTACCATGGGCTGCTGTTGCACAGCTCCGTGTCCATGAGGTGGACCTTGGACTCCTGCAGCACCATGCCTGTTCCCTGAGCTGTGGGCACAGAAGGGAATGAGCCCCCAGCAGGTCGGTGCCCATCCCCTCCCCTGCCTGGGGTGAACTGCTTCCCCTGGTCTGGCTCAGCCCCTTCCCTGGGACTGGCTTTGCCTCCAAGTGACTCGTCCAGCTGCGTCCCTGCTGTTGGCTCTGGGGAAGGGGCCAGACCCATCTCTCCAGAAGCTTCACAGTCGTGGAATTGTTTGGGTGGGAAAGGACTTTAAAGTTCATCCAGTTCCATGACCCTGCCACACCCCCCTGCCCCCCCAGGCATGGACCCCTTCCCCCAGGCCGGGCTGCTCCGAGCCCCGGCCCTGCTGCCATCCCGCAGCTGGACTCTGGCTGTGGCCAGTCCATGTCCCCAGGGTGCCCAGCCTGTGGCCCTGGCATGCCCAGCTCTCCCTCAGGGCGCACATCCTGCATGGGAACTCACCTCTGGCAAAGTTCCAGCCGGCGATGTAGCAGGATTTCAGCTCCGAGACCCTGAGCGAGGCGTCGGGCACGCAGCCCAGCTGGATGTAGTCGCTGCACTCCACGGGCTGCTCCAGCTCCAGCAGGGCGATGTCATTCCTCGCCGTGGCAGGCACGTAGTGCCGGTGTACCAGGAGCCTCTGGATGTGTCTCACCTCAGCCTCAGGGCCCAGCTGAGTCAGATCTATGGCCCCCAACACCACCTCCCACGTGGAGATGTCCCTAGAGAGCGGATGGAGACAGGGGTGACAGGGAGCGGAGCCACGGGCTGGCAGTGGCCCAGCATTTCCCTGCCTTCTGCTTCCCAAGGCGGACAGCGAAGCAGAGAGGAAAGAGCCGGGATGAAAGTGGCACGCGGTGCTGTCACCTGGGCACCTGGCTGTGCTCTGGGGACATCTCTGTCCCTGCTGTTTCTTACCCGCCCCTGGCGAAGCAGTGTGCGACCGTGAGCACCCACTGGGAGCTGAGGAGGACACCGGTGCACATGTGCCACGTGCCGTTTGCCCAGGTGGCCTGGATGCTGACAATGCCGGGCCAGGCCCCTGGCTGGACACTGGTGCTACCCATGACATGGGATGTGCCAGCAGCAGAAGCCACGGAGCCATAGTCGGGAACTGCAGAGCTGTGGTCAGAAGCCATGGGCCGGAGCCCACAGGTCCCACTGGAAGCACAAAGCCATCACTGTTCTGCTCAGGGACAGCAGGGCCAGAGAGCCCTGAAGGGTATCTGTCCCCCGAGTTATGCCAGGGAAGTCCCCAAGTGTTCCTCCAGCCCCCTCACAGAGCCTGGGGCCACTGACCTGCAGGTGTCCCAGGTGCCTCCCACGGGCCAGGCCAGGGCCAGCAGGATGAGAACCCACAGAAAAGCCATTGGTGCCAGTGCAGGTGGCAGCAGCCAGAACCGAGGTGTCGCCTCCAGTGCAGCCAGCGCCACAGCACCCACAGCCTTTGTGGTGCTCACAGTGCCCCTGGCCCAGAGCCGCTGTCACAGAGGGGCTGGTTCTGTGTGCTGGGCATGGCAGGGAGGGGCAGCACAGTCATAGAGACATGGAATGGTCTGGGTGGAAGGGACTTTTAATGACCACCCAGTGCCGTCCCCATCATGGGCAGGGCCACCTTCCACTGTCCCAGGCTGCTCCAAGCTCCGTCCAGCCTGGCCTTGGACACTGCCAGGGATCCAGGGGCAGACACAGCTCTTCAGGGCAACCTGTGCCAGGGCCTGCCCACCCTCAAAGTCAGAAATTCCTTCCCAACACCTAATCTAAATCTGCCCACCTTCAGCTCAGGGCCATTTTTCTTGTCCTATCACTACATGCTCTTGTCCAAAGTACCCCTCCAGCCTTCTTCTAAGCCCCCTTTAAGTACTGGAAGGGGCATCAAAGTCTCCCTGGAACCAGCTGTTCTCCAGGCTGACCAGCTGTAACTCTCTCAGCCTGTCATGCCCTTCTTCCCACCCTGAGTGAACATTTTAAATGTAGTGATCCTTAGTATGCTCTGCTAGTTCACCTATATTTTTCCCTCACACAACACAATCCAAGAGAATTTCCTGCTGCCCATGCTATGGGATGAACCCAGGACAGGGGGATTCTGGGCTGGGTTGTGTCCAGCCCCCCATCCACCAACACCCCCAAGTCCTTCTCCCAGAGCTCCTCCATCTGCTCATCCCAAGTCTGGAGTGATTCCAAAGGTTGCCCCAGGCGCAGCATCTGCCTTTGGTCTTGTCAAACCTCATGAGGTTCCCATGGGCCACCACTTGAGCCTGTCCAGATCCCTCAGGGAGAGACCTGCCCCACTCACCTTGGTGCCACCTGCAAACCTGCTGAGGGTGCCCTCCATCCCTTCATCCTTGTCATTATCAAAAACATTAAATTCTTCCTGCACATATGTGATCCCAGGTTCTCCCTTCTCCTCTGGATGGGACATCACGGGGTTGTTGGATGGAGTATGGCCAGCAGGTCAGGGGGGTGACCCTGCCCCTCTGTCCTGCCCAGGTGAGGTCATACCTGAACTGCTGTATTCAGTTCTGGGCTCCACAGCTCAGTCAGAAAAGACAAGGAACTGCTGGAGAGGGTCAAGGAGGCCACAAAGATGATTCAGGGTCTGGAGAATCTGTGATGAGGAGAGACTGCAGGAGCTTGGCCTGCTTAGTCTGGAGAAGGCTTTCATGCAGTGCATTTCTCTCCTGGATGGAAGGGTGCAACTCCACTGGTCTATTTCTGCTTTGCACTCCCTGATAATCCTCAGCCTCTCCACCTCCTCTTTAAGATCCTCCACCTGTTTACACCACATACAGTGTTGTTTCCACTGTCCTCCAGTAGTAACTGTAGGCTCAGACACTCCCTGCAGGCAGAGACCTGGACAGCTGCACGTTTCTTGTGGAGCTCTGTCTGGGTCTCCACGCTCCTGCTAGCAATGGCTTTTGTCAGAGTGTAAACTACTGCTGGATCTAATCAAGTTGGACAAGTGAAAAAAACAATCTCCACCTGAGGTGAGCTCACCTCCAGAGTCAGGAGGGTTGCTGTGCTCTCCTACACACCCTGCTGAACTGCCACGCTGTGCCCTGCTGCTGCTCTGTGTCCCCTTTCTGGGTCACCTGCACTGTCTGGAGCCACTTTGACCTCCCACTCTGCTCCTGGCAATGCCCCCTCTGTGCCTGACTGGCTGCCAGAGCTCCTGGGTCCATGTGCAGCTTTGGACTGCTGCTCACGTGTCTCCACAAAGCTCTCACCTGAGGGGATTGCACCAATCCATACAAATATCTGAAGGGGGATCCCAATCCTCACAATCTCCCACCAATCCCCCCCATTTCCCCCGGGTTTGAGGACAGCGTCAGTGGTGCCTAGGGAGACAGGACGAGGAGTCAGGCCTTGAGCTCAGCATGAGGCAGAAATTCCCTCCATCATGGAAGGGGTAAGCCCTGGGACAGCTGCCTGGGGAGGGTGCACGGTGTCCCTCCATGGAGACATCCCAACCCACCTGAGCAAGTGTCATCTGCTCCAGGCCACCCTGCCTGGCTGGATCATCACTACAGGGCTCCTGCCACTCAGACTGTTCTGGGATTCTGTGTGTGATAAATGTGTGAGTGTGTGTGTGTGTGGTATTGAGACAGAGGGTCTAGAGGGTTTAGGATTTAATTGATAAAGGATATAGTTAACCTAAAAATGTATACTGCTTTTTAGAATATGTTAGGCACAATAGAAATCACATACTGTGTCTGTAGCTGTGTGTGACACCAGTGTGACACTTGTGTATGTGACATCTGTTACAACTGTGTCCACCTGTGCCCACCCTTGCCCACCCACCACTGCAAGTCCCGAGCACAGCCATCACCCAGGCCCCCCAGAGATGTGGGTTCCTTCTCAACCTTCCCCAAGATTTGGGGACCCCCCAAGGCGTTACCCCTGTCCGCAGGGGCACAGCAGGGGCTGCTGAGAAGGTGTGGTGGGCCACGGGGACATGGAGGGTGGGAACAAACATGGGGGCAGGGCTGGGCAGATGGGGTTGACCATTGCCCCTCAGGCGCTGGGGATCACTGTGGGGGGGGCAGGAGCTCATCCCTGCTGTGGGTGGGGGTTATGGGGGGTCTCAGGGTGCTCCTGAGCCCTGAGCCTTCCACATCTCTGTAGCCTGAGCCCCACTGTATGTCCCTGTGCCATGTTCCCACGTCGCCCCATATTTCTGTCCCTCCCATGCCCCCATCCCCCACAGAGCAGAGCAGACAATGAGTGGTGTCAGCACATGTTGGGGACACTGTCAGGGAGAAACACGGGGGACACGAGTGACACATGGGCACTGGGGGACAACAATAAATAACATTCCCCACAGGTTCTGCTGGAGTGAGGAGGCTGGGGAAGAGCTGGGGCAATGGTGACAAGGTCACAGTGACAACTCCCAGTGTCCTTGGGGTGCTCCTTTGCCCCCCTCCCCCAGCTGTCCCTCCCTGCCTACAGGCAGGATCTGGCAGGATTCAGCAGGATACGGTAGTGCCACTTCCCCATCATGGGACACGGCTGAGACATAGTCACGGGTCACGCACAAGGCTCCCGTGGCTGCCCCAGGCACCCGCAGAGTTCCCGGTGTCACCCTCAGACGCACGGGGCAACCACAGCTCCCCAGCACCCAGAGGACACCCTGGGAACCCTAGGGACCCCCCAGCAGCACTCTGGGATGGGGACTTCTTGGAGTGAGGGCCTCCAGGCATAGGGCACAACTGCCCCAGGTGGGCTGGGGGCCCCTGTGTGGGTTTCCCTGGGGTGGAGACTCCCAGGCCTGGCTTGTGACCCCGTGGGGGCCCAGGGGCTGTTCTGGGGTACCAGGGAGGGCTATCACAGGTTGTCAAGTCTGAAGAAGTTAGGGGAGTGGTGGGCGACTGTTTGAGGGTGCTGGGAAGGTACCGGGGACTGTTTGGGACTCCCTGCTGCCCGTCACCCGTGGCTGGGTGCAAAGAGGCCACGGGCACAGGGTGAAGAGGACAGTTTGGGGGTGCCGCGGAAGTTTGCACATACTGGGGGTATCGGGGGAACTGTTTGGGGGAGCTTAGAGGGAGATTTGGGGGAGTGTCGGGAGGGGTTGGGGTATCCTGGGGGGCTCTATCGCAGCTCATCAGGTGCGAAGAGCCCCCGGGCGCGGCGCAGCACCGAGTCCCGGGCCGGGTCGTAGGGGTGGTCCTTGGAGGGGATCTCGAGCACCGCGGGCAGCGCCCGGGCATGGGCTGCGACTGCCGGCCGGATCTGCTCCGCCAGGGCCTGCGAGATCAGGATCATGCCCACGTCCTCCCGCGCCAGGAAACCCCTGCGAGCAGGGAAAAAAGGAGAGTGAGGGGACACGGAGGGGACACCAGCGAGGTGGGACGCGCTCCTCGGGACCCCCTGGGTCCCCTAAACACTCCTGGCACCCTGACCCGGCACTCCTGCTTGAGCTCTCTCTCTTCCCTCCAGGAACTCTGTGACCCCCCCCGAGATCCCAAAACCTGCCTGGATCCTCCTCAGAGACCCCACTAGGGACTCACAGGACCACCACAGGGACCGCTCAGACACCTCCCTTACCTTTCTGACCCCTCTGAGACACCCCCAGACCCCTCCTCAGACCGCCCCGTGCCCCCCCGGGCCGCCGTCCCCCACCACACACACCGGAAGGTCTCCTCGATCTCAGCCAGGCTTGTTTCTTTCTCCACCACCAGGAAGTTGGGCCGCCGGTGCTTGTCCAGCTCCCCGATGCCGCCCAGAAGAAACCCGGTCACCGTGTCCTCGTCGCCCATCACCGCGATCAGCTTCCCGCGGCCCGCCATGCCCGGGGGCCGCCGGGTACGGAATCCACTGGGATGGCGGCCCCGGGGCCGCTGCCGGGACCCGGCGGGATCGGGACGCGCCGCCGGCAGCGGCTGACGGGATCAGGAGCGATCGGGAACGACCGGAACCCGCCGCCGCTTCCGGGCTCCGCCGCCGCCGCGCGCCCGAGCGGCCCCGCCCGCCGCTGCCCCGGCAACGCCGCGAGGCCCCGCCCACCGCCGCGGGAGGAGCCGCTCCCAGCGCCGGCCACGCCCCTCCCGCCGGCCCCGCCCCGCGATCACGAGCATGCGCAGTGGGACGTGCCCTTGAGGGGACGCGGGGCGCTGCCCTGCACAGCGCCCCCTAGCGGGACCGCCCTGTACGGGACACCCTGAACGCCCCCCCCCGGGCCCCCCACAACAACTGCCGCTCTTCTGCACGGAATCCCCCTTGGACCCCCTCACGACTTGGCCATTCTACCCCAGACCCTCCCAAGCCACCTCCAGTGTCCTGTTCCAGACCCCACCATCTCAGACCAGGACCTCCTAATCCCATCCTGCAGCCCCCGGAATCCCCCCCGCCTCCCCCAGGACCAGGATATCCTGCTCTGGACCGCCTCGGGCCCCATCATCCTGTCCCGGATCCCCAGAACCGCCCCCAGACACCCCACAATTCCGTTGTCCTGCTCAGGATGGCCCTACATCTGGTGTTCTTGCCCGGAGTCCCCTTGGCACCCTCCCAGCCCCACTCTGCGGGATTTCCCCTGTCATCACTTGGACCACTCTTCCTCTCCCAGTGCTTTATTGATAGGCCTGGGACCCCCAGGGATCCCCGGGGGGGTCTCAGGCCGCAGTGACACGGAAGGGGCTCCCTGGGACGTCACGGTCACCCCAGCGCAGCAGCAGCACGTACTCGCCACGCTCCCGCACGCTGTAGGTCACCGTGTAGACACGGTTCCCCTCGTGCTTCACGTGCACCTCCTCACACGGGGCCTTGGGGCCGTGCACCCCCACCAGCAGCATGTTTGTGCCTGACGGAGAGACACAGGCAGGGTAAACCCTGAGCTTGAGACCACAGCTTCACCCCAAACTTCCTCCCCTGCATCCCAGACCCTCCAGCAGACTCCCCCACTTACCCACCCCCTCCCCTCCCAGGACCCACAGGCCCCGTTTTCACCTACCCCATCCTTTCTCAAGACTCCCCCAAATTCTCTGAACACCCCACAGACCCACAGACTCTCCTCCAAGTCCTCAAAGGACTGCCCTAAGAGCCCCTGGACTGCCCCGCTGAGCCCCCATCTGCCCTTCCAAACCCATGCCTCCTTCCAGCCACCCCAAGCCCCCAGGACCCCCAGGGCCCCTCACCGGCCTTGCTGCAGTCCACAGTGAAGTGGTTCTTGTGGCCCAGGCGGGCGGTTGCCAGCCCTGGCCCCCGGGCCACCACCTGCCCAGCATCCGATGGGGCTTTGGTGACACCCCCAAAGGCAGGGGGGCCCCGCGACCCTGCCCTCACCACCGGCTCCACCAGCACTGTCGAGGTCTCGTGCAGACTGTGCCCGCCTGACAGCCGTGGGCCTGGGGAATACCAGGAGAACATGGTCAGCCCCACCATGGGGACACCCCCCATCACACCTTGCTGGGGGGATATGAGGACACTTTTCAGGGACAATCCCTCCTCCCTCTGGGACCCCCATCATGTCATCCTGGGGCTTCTACACCACATCATCCCCAGGATCCCTTGTCACCACCCTAGGAACCCCCCAACTCATGTCACCCTGAGGGACCTCCAGGATGACCCTCCTGCAACCCTCCACCATACCCATCATTGACCCCTTGTCACCCCACACTGGGGACCCCCACATTCTCCTGCCCCAATCTCCCTTATCCATGCCCCCCATACCCGTGTCTACCCCCACCCCACCTGTACCAGTGACCTTGGCCTTGAAGAGGCCATCCGTGATGTGGTGGGGGTCCCGGCATCCCCACTTCCCCCTCAGTTCCCCTGTCCCCACTAGTTCCCATGTTCCTCTTTGTCCCCATGTCCTTCCCCACACCCATGTCCCTTCCCATCTTCAGGTCCCCCCCATTCGTACCAGTGACCTTGGCTTTGAAGGGGCTCCCCACGATGTGATGGGGGCCCCCATACTTGATGGAGATGAGGTAGTTGCCAGGGGCCATTGGGGTGTAGGTGACGCGGTGGCCCTCGGGGACCTCAGTACAGTCCAGCTCCACTTTGGAGGGTCCATCAATGGTGACAGCCAGTGCTCCTGCCCCTGCATTGGCCGTCTGCACCAGGAACTCGGAGGGCACCCCTGGGACACAGACATGGGGATGGCATCATGGAGGGGACACCAGGACACCATTGTGGTCACATGTGGTCACCCATGGCCACATTCCCATTATGGCAACTCCCATGGCCACATCTCCATCGTGGCTTTGTCCCCATCACCATTTCATGGTCATGTCTCTCCCGCCACCAGCACAGCTGTTCCTCCATCCCCACCCTCCTCCCACAGCCATGTCCCTGTCTCCACAGCAGTGTCACCTGTGCGGCCACCCTCGAGGCCCGGCCCAAAGGCAGTGACGAGCCCAGGGTCCCCGGCCTGGCTCTGCTCGCCCACGCGGATGTTGAAGGGGCTCCCGGGCACGTGGCGCCCATTGAAGCGCAGGTCGATGGAGTGGACTCCGTTCTCACGTGGCAGGAACCCCAGCGCGTACCGGTCTGGGGGGACACAGACATGTCACCGTGTCCCCATGTCCCCACAGCTCTGTTCCAGCCCAGCAGGAACCCCAGTGCATATCAGGGGGACACAGACATGTCCCCATATCCCTGTGTCCTGTGTCCCCATGTCCCCACATCCCCATGTCCCCACACCCCACACAAGAACCCCAGTGTGTACTAGTCTGGGGGATGTCCTGTGTCACTCTGCCCCCATGTCCTATGTCCCCATGTGCTCAATCCCCGTGTCCCCACATCAGATGTCCCTGTGTCCTGTGCCCACAACCCCACATCCGCAGACCCGGTGTCCCAGTGTCCCCACGGTGTCCCCACGGTGTCCCCATGTGCCCTCACCGCTGTCCAGCTCGGACACATAACACTCCTCCACCACCCCTGCAGGCGTGTGCACTTTGGCATCGATGACGCCACGCGCCCCGTTCAGCTGCACGGCAAAGGACGCTGGCTGGTTCACTGCCACCGTCTCCTGTGGGGACACCACGGTGGCATCAGGGGCATGGGGGGCAGGGGACATCATGAATGAGGCCAGCTGGTACACCCCAGGGAATGGGGGGACATGAGGGGGGTGGAGGACACAGTGTGGGGGGGCAGGGGGACACCATGGGGCCCAAGGGTGATACAGGTGTGCAGGGTGGCCCAGGATTAACACAAGGGACACAGGGGTGGCACCAAGGAGGGTGCCAATGGTAACAGGTGGGAGAGGTGGCTCCAGGGAATCCCAAGGGTGACAGAGGGGCGACACAGCGGTCCCAAAGGTGACATGAGGGAGGGAGAAAGAGGTGGCCCCAAGAATGACAGGGAGGGAGGGAGGGAGGGAGGGAGGGAGGGAGGGAGGGAGGGAGGGAGGGAGGGAGGGAGGGAGGGAGGGAGGGAGGGAGGGAGGGAGGGAGGGAGGGAGGGAGGGAGGGAGGGAGGGAGGGAGGGAGGGAGGGAGGGAGGGAGGGAGGGAGGGAGGGAGGGAGGGAGGGAGGGGTGCCCCAGAGGGTCTAAGGGTGCCACACAGGGCATCTCAAGCTTGCAATAGGGGCTCAGAGTGGCCCAGTTGTGCCCTGAGGAGCCAGGGGCCATCTGTGAGCCCAGGGGTTCCCCAGGGTTTCACAGGGAGTGTCCCCAGTACCTGCAGGCTGGTGACAGTGAGGCGTCGGGCATCATCGGAGTGGGAGGCAACAGGGACAATAAAGGGGCTGTCAGGGATGTGCTCCTCGTTGAACTTGATGGACACCTCGTAGTCACCTAGGGGACATGGGACAGTCACATGGGGAGCCCCCACATGGGGACAGCTTCCCTTGGAAACGCTCGCATGTGGGGACACCCATGCACAGGGACACCACTCACGGAGACACCACTCACAGAGACACCCTCCCCTGGGGACAGCTGTGCAGAGAGACACCTTTATCTGGGGACACCCTCCCTGGAGAACACCCTTAACCGGGACACCTTTGCATATGGGTCCCTCCTCACATGAGGCTGAGCACCCTGGGGGATATTAGGAGTGGTTGGGGGCGTTGAGGGTGTAGGGGCACAGCCCCCCTCACCTGGCTCTTGCACCAGGTAAGAGACACCACAGGAGCCGTCCTTGCGGTCCTCAAAGGAGATCTCAGCCTTGCTGGGCCCCTCAACAGCAATGGAGAGTCCCCCCGCGCCAGCCTCACGCGTCCAGATGCTGAACTCGGCTGGGGGGATCACCAGGGTCACCCTGGCTCTCAGTGGCACCCCAGGATGGTGACACCCAGCACAGACCTGCACCCACATCCCCGCAGCACCCAGACTCCCCAATAGCACCCACATCCCACCCATGGCACACAGACCACTCGTAACACCTCCCCATTGCCCCCACACCCAGCTGTACCCAAATCCCATCACAGCACCCAGAGCTCCCAAATTTCACCAGCACCCCCCACACACGTAGCACCTACCACCCATTGCTGCCCACACCCCCACAGCACCCAGAGCCCCCCACATCCCCCCAAGAGCATCCACCCTGCATTGCCCTCACACCCCCATACCCCCCCAGTCACCCCAGAGCCCCCAGGCCCCCATCATCCCCCATTCCTGGCAGACCCCCCGTACCTGGCGTTCCGGCCACGGCGCGCTGCAGCCCGGTGCCCCCTGCGCGCACCTTGTGGGCGCCACCCTCGCCCAGGGGCCCCACGGTGAACTGGAAGGGGCTCCCGGGCACGTGCTGCCCCCGGAACTTGACGCTGACAGTGTGGGCACCCGTCTCCTGGGGCACGAAGCGCACGCTGTACACCCCCGCGCCCCCCGGCACCACCTCGGCCTCGCGCCGCTGCCCCGATGGGCTCAGCACCTGCGCCGACAGCTCCTGTGCTGACGCCTCGCCTGCAGGCACACACCATGTCACCGTGGGCGCCCCAACACCCCATCGGCACCCCAACGTCTCCCCAACACCGTATCGCTAGGGCATCCCAGCTCCTGCACCATCACCTCACCTGCAGGCACACACCATGTCACCCTGCAGGCACCTGGGAACCCCAACATCACCCCACTGTCACCCAGCACTGTGCCACCACGGCACCACGGCACCACAGCACCCCATCACTATATGGCACACTGTCATCCTGTCACTGGGGCACCTTGTCACCACATCACTCCACCATCCTATAACCCAGGTGCCCCTACACCCCGGCCCCTCCGCACCCATTTCCTTATCACCGTGTCACTATGGCACCCCAGCACCTGTCACTGGGGCACTCTGTCACCCTGTCACCAGGGCAGTGTCATCCTGTCACCCCAGCATCCTGTCACTCTGATAACAGGGCACTGGGGTACCCCTTTGCCCCATCACCTTCCCACCATCATCTGAAGGGCTCCCTGGCACACTAGCACCCTGCTACCCCACCACCAGGACACCCCTGTCACTGTCATCCCACCACCCTGCCGCCAGTGTGCCCTGATGCCCAAACACCCACCAGAGCACACGCGCAACCCCTGCTGGGTGCACCCCACCCCACGAGCGTGCCGCCTCACACACGGGACACGTGCACTTGGCAGCATGCACATGCACACATTCACACACAGGTGTGCACACACATGCACCCGTGAGACTGCACACGCACGCTGAGCGCACCCACAGCCCTTTGGGCAGAGCACACACCCCTGTAAGCAGGTGTGCTTGTGCAAAGAGCCAGCATTGCCCCCCACCTCCACACTCATCCCCGTGGGAAGGGCACCCCCCCGTCATCACAGCAGCCCCCACACGTGTGCCAGGGCATCTGCCCCAGCTGTGTCCTGAGCACACGCAGCTGGGCCTTGGTGTAAGCACACACAGCCCTGAACAAGGGCACTCCTGTGGCAAGTGTGCCCAGCTCTCACGCAAGCCCACTTGCCTGCACACCCAGCCCTTGTGCCAGCACGGTGCCCTGCCCACACACCTCATGCACCCCCAGCCCTCGTGCAAGCACAGCTCTGTGCAAACACACATTGGTACTCCAGAGCACCCAGTCCTTGAGCAAACACTTCCCTCATGCACACCCAGCCCTGGTGCAAACAGCCCCCACGTGCAAGTGCACCACCCGCTCGTGCAAGCACGGTGCCCTGCACACCCAGCCCTCAGGCACACTTGCCCCTCGTGCACACCCAGGTCTTGTGCAATCCCCCTTTGCTGCACACCCCCCTGCACACCCCCTACAGCCCCCGCTGCAGGACGCACCCTCGTGTGCGCGCGCAGGGGCTGCGAAGGCACCGATGCCCTCGCGGGTCCCAAAGGCCCCGAAGGCACCGAAGGGCTCCGGGGGCGCACGGGGGAAGGCGCCGCCCACGCGGGTCGATTCTTCCACGTGCACCTCACGCGTGGTCTCGCCGCCACGCGTCTTGCTGATCTCAGTGCGCTCCGTGCGCGTGTACGTGTGGCTGCTGCGCGTGAACGTGCGCGTCAGCCGCTCCTGCGCCGACACCATCTGGAACCAGTTCCCTGGGGAACACCCCACGGGGACACAGAGGGACAGTGCAGACACATGGGGACACGTGGGGACAACAGGGTGCGGGCACAGGTTGGGGGAACGAAAAGGGGCGCAGAGGGGTGATGGGGACACAGGAGGATACGGACAGACATGGGGATGAATGGGCACAGCGATGGATGCAGTGATGGGGAGGAGACGTGGATGGGTGGAGACATGGAGGGATGGAGACAAGGATGGACACAGGGATGTGTGTGAACCGAGATGGGTGGAGACATGGGTAGTCACAGGGTTGGAAGTAGAGGATGGTGCAGGGAGGGGTGGACACAGGGGTGGATGTAGCGATGGTTGCAGGGATGGATGGAGCCAAGGGTGGATGAAGCCAGAAATGGACACATGGACAGACGTGTGAATGGACACACAGACGGACATGTGGACGGAGGTATCAGTGCGTGGTAGCATGCACAGAGGGATGCATGAACACAGGCACACACACAGAGGGACACAGACGTGGACACAGATGCACGGAGGGGAGAGAAAGAAGGAAGGAGAAATCAGACTGGAGTGGCTGAGATGTGTCTCCATCCCCATGGCCCACAGAGCAGGAGGAGTAAGAGGATTAGGATGGAGAAGGGGGAAGAAGAGGAGGAAAAGGGGAGGATGAAGAGGAGGAAGAGGGGAGGATGAAGAGGAGCAAGAGGGGAGGATGAAGAGGAGGAAGAGGGGAGGATGAAATATGCAGAAGAAAAGGAAGAGGAAGAGGAGGAAAAGAGAAGGAGGAGGGAGGGTGGGAGGAGAAGGAGGGGGGAGGAGGAGGAGGAGAAGGAGGTGGGAGGAGGAGGAGAAGGAGGAGGTGGGAGGAGGAGAAGGAGGAGGAAGGCCAACCCTACCTGGGATCTTAAGGTTGAGGTCACAAGTGCTGCCAACAGTGGCGATGGAGGGTGCCTGTCGCCGGCGTGTGATGCTCTCCTTTATCCGCCCCTCACCAGTCACCTTCACCGTGAAGGGGCTCCCTGTGGGAGACAGTTACCTCAGGGACCTGTCACCCCCTGGGGGTCCTAGCACTCCTTTCCACCACAACCCTCTGTCCCCCCATGTTTCTCCAGGCCCCACCTGGGACATGTTTGTCAGCAAACTTGATGTTGATGATGTAGTTGCCGGGCTCGGTGGGGCAGTAGGTGACTTTGCAGGTGCCATCCTCCATGTCCTCACAGTTAATGTCCACCTTGCTGGGGCCCTCAATGGACAGGCCCAGCCCGCCGTAACCTGGGGGGCCATGGGGACATGATCAGAGGTGTCTCATGGAGGCTGCCCCTGTCCTGGTCACGGTCACACCAAGGCCACAAGCCCAAACTGTCCATGGTCACCATCCAATCCCAGTCATCAGCCCCATCGTGGCCATGGCCATGCCATGGTAACCACGGTATCACCCTCTTGGCTGCACCATGGGACATGGCCACCACTCTATCCTGGCAATGGTCACACCATGCCCATAATCATGGCCACCACCCCATCCTGTGTTTGCCACAACCATGGCATGGCCTTAGCCACCTTCCACCTGGGCATTGGCTGTGCCATTACCATGGTCACCATCCCATTCAGATGATGGTCACACCATAGCCACCACCTCATCCTCTGCTGGCAGCAGCTTTAGCATGGCCATGGTCCTCAAATCATCCTGGCTACGGCCACATCACCACCACAGCCACCATCCAACCCCAGCCACAGGGACCATCCTGCCTTGGCCATGACCATCACCACCATGCCTTCCTGGCAACATGTAGCCTTGGCCACCATCACATGTGGCCATTGTACACCGCAGCAATAACCATGGCCAGCACCTCATCCTCGGGTGGCCATGACCAGCACATGGTCAAGGCCATCACCCCATCCTGCCCTTAGCCATGGCTACCACCTCCCCCGTGGCCATCCCCCACCATGGCCTCACCAGCACTGCGTGTGTCCACGATGAACTCAGCCACCTCAAAGGTGTGGCCCTCCAGAAGCCCCTGGCCCCACACCTTGACCCGGCCGGCATCACCAATCTCTGACTGTCCCACCAGGATCTTGAAAGGGCTGTTGGTGACATGCTGCCCGCTCTTCCGCACACTCACCACATGCTCGCCCACCTCCTTGGGTGTGAATGAGATGCCTGGGGAGGACAGAGTGGTCACACACCACCACCAGACTTGGCCACCACCCATGTACCATCCCCATCCCCTAGCCACCACAACCAGCCCCTGGCCACCTCCATCAGCCCCTGGTCACCATCCAAGTCCCCTAACCATGGCCACCAGCTCCCTGCTGACCCAATGCCACAAGGCCACCCATCTCTGTGACCCCATAGCTCCACTGTTTCCTGTCCCAACAAGTCCCCAGGTCCCACATCCTTCTCTCATGTGCCCGTTCTCCTGTGCCCACATCTCCATGTCCCTGTGTCCCCACAGTGTCCCCATGTGCCTGCACACCGATGTGGCGGTTGGGCAGCCGCTTGAGCAAGCATGGCTCCTCGTTGCCCGACGGTGCACGGATGGTAGCCGCCAACAGGCTCAGGTCTGTCTCTGCGATCTTCAGTGACACATCAGTTGAGGTGCCCACATTGAGCTGGGACGTGCGCATGGAGTCATCCCCTGCAGAGATGCCATCAGCAGGGACATCAGCTCAAGGTGGATGACAAGATGGATAGGATCCCAGTGGTGATGGAACAGTATTCCCAAAGCCCCACAAGGTCCCAATGGACATATGGAGAGGGTCCCCAGAATCAGGGGTCACTCGAAGATGTGTGAATAGTGTCCTCAAAGCCATGGTTAGAGTCCCCACATGGTCTACATGGTCTTGTGATGGGGTGCTCAAAGCTCCATGACGTCCCCATGGCTATGGGTTGGGGTCTCCAAGGCTTCACAGTGTCCCCAAGGCCATGGGAGGGGGAATCCTGGCGGCCAGGGTTGGACAAGAGACACCACAGCTGTCCCAACGGCCATGGGGCAAGTATGCCAATTAGCCCACAGGTGTCCTCATGACCCACCAGTGCCCCCATGGTCATACAAGTGCCCCCACAGCCTCCCAGGTGCCTTCATGGTCATGACTCTGCAGATGTCTCCATGGCCAACCAGGCGCCCCCATGGTCATGTGGAGATCCCAAAAACCCCCAGAACTTCCCCAGACCCCACTGTGCCCCCAGCCCATCTCACCAGTGATCTTGGCAGTGAAGGGGCTGCCCGGGATGTGTTTGTCATCAAAGCGCACAATGATGCTGTAGTCGCCAGGGGCTGTGGGCAGGTAGGACACTGTGCATGTCCCATCTTTGTTGTCTTGGCAAGTGATCTCCGCCTTGGAGGGACCTTCGACCGCTAGCGACAGCCCACCTGTAGGCACAGGGGCTGTCAGGTGGCACCGGACAAGGGGCATCATGAGGCACCGGGGGTCTCCAGCCCCTCCTGGTGGCACTGGGGGGGACCCCATGACCTCTCAGCCCCCTTTGGCCATCACTCACCCTCGCCAGCATCCTTGGTGACAATGGTGAATGTGCATGGCTTGTTGACCATCCCATGGCTCAGCCCAGGCCCATAGGCACTGACATGGCGTGGGTTGATGGCATCCACATAGAACTGAAGGGGACTCCCTGAGGACACAAGGGACAGTGATCAGAGACCCATGGGGACACCCCAACCTAAGGGTGACCAACCATGGACCCCACAGAGACAGTCCACAGGAACATTCCACACCATGGGGCATGCCTGACCCACTGGAGTCTAACCAGGGCAGAGTTGTATCAACCTTCCTCAGCCACCTCCCAGTGGCTCCCAGTGCCTCCCTGTGGTCCCCAGTGCCCCACAGTGGCTTACCAGGGATGTGGTTGCCATCATAGCGAATGTCCATCTCATGCAGCCCCTTCTCGGAGGGGGCATAGTGCACTGTCACCGTCCCGTCCTTGTTGTCCGTGATGTTGGGCCGCGCTGTCTTCCCCGAGGGCATTCGCACTTCACCTGGGGGTATTTTGTCAGTGGAGGCACCAAGGGGTGGGGTTGGTGCCTGAAGGGGTGGTTGCTGTCCCCACAACCCTGCACTGTACCTGTGATTTCACCCTTCTGCACCGTGAAGGGGATGACGAGGTTAAAGGGCCGGAGGTTCTCAGTGGTGGCTGGGGGCTCCTCCGTGGCCTGATCATGGGGCAGAGAGGGAGGGTGAGAACCTCATGATGGGGTCCCAGCCCCAACGTGGCCATAGAGGGGACATGAGAACCCCCATGGTGGGCTCCCGGCCCTGTGATGACCCTCATGACCTCCAAACCCCATCATGTCCACCGTGATCCCAACCTCCAATACCACAACCCTGGCCCCATGGTGCCCACCATGGTCTCCCAACTCTCTCAGCTCCATGATGGACACCATTGTCCTGACACTGCCCCACTATGGTCCCCCAATTCCGTAACTCCCATCATGGTCACCCAACCCTGCAGTGCCCATTGTGCTCTCCACGCTGATGCTACTCTCTGCCCCTTGGTGTCCACCATGGCCCCAGTCCTCTGTCTGTTGGTGCCTACCACAACGTTCTGACCCCACCATGGTTTCCCTACCCCATGGTGTCAACCTGGTGTTCAAAATCTGTCCCATGGTGTCCATTGTTCCCTCGACTCTTTGCCCCTTGGATCCAACAGAGTTTCCCAATCCCACAGCCCCGCCTCTGTGCCTCACAGCACCCACCATGATCATCTGACCCCACGGTGCCCATCATAGTCCCAGCTCTCTGCCTCATGGCACCCACTATGGTCTCCCAATTCCACGCTTCCCACACTATGGTCTCCCAAAGTCTGATCCATGGTGCTCATCACAACCCCCCAGACTCACAGTGCCCGCCCCAGTGCCCCACCCACCATGACATGGAAGGGGCTGTTAGGGACGTGCTCCCCGCCAAAGCGGATGGTGATGACGTATTTGCCGGGCTCGGGTGCGGTGTAGAAGATGTCAAAAGTGCCATCGTGGTTTTCCACCACATCCACGTCCAGCTCAGCACCATCAGGCGTTGACACCTTGCAGGTGACCTTGCCCTGTCCCGCTGCCTTTGCATCCACAGTGATCACGGTCTCCTCCCCGATCTGGATCGTGGGGCCCAGACAGGCACCTGCAGGGGAGGGTGGGGTCAGGACCATGGGGGGACTCCAAACCTATCCCCCAACTGCCCCCTCCCAGCCCCCCAACTGCCCCCCTGGCACCACTTACCCAGTCCATGGCCCCCAATGGATACTGCAAGAAAGACCAGGGAGAGCGGTGAGAAGGGGTTGGGGGGCTAGCTGGGGGGCCGGGGGCGCCGAGGGGGCCAGGGGGCTCCGGGGGGGCCGGCACATCCTGTCCTGGGGGCACCCGCTCACCCCCACTGTGCCATGGGGCAGGTCTGGGGGCAGTGGGAGAGGTGCTGAGGGGCAGCAGTGGGGCAGTGGGTGTGCTGGGGGGCAGCCACGGGGTGCTGGGGGGTAAGGCAGGGGTGTCTGGGGTGGGTGCTGTGGGACAGCAAAGGGACACTGTGGCTTAGCATATGGATGTTGTGGGGTAGGAGGGGATGCCATGGGGCAGGAGGATCACTGTGGGGCAGGGAGGAGTGGGGTGGGGCAGTGAGGGGACATTGTGGGGCAGTGAGGGGGTGCTGTGGGTCAGCAAGGGGATGCCATGGGCCAGCAAGGGAATGACATAGGTCAGCATAAGGACACTGGGGGGCAGCCCCACCTGTGACGAGGCACTTGCTGGCATCGCCAGAGGGCACGGCGAGGACACGGAAGGGCGATGCAGGGATCTCGTCGCCCCCATACTTGACAGTGCTGGTGTAGCGCCCGGGCACATCGGGCACGTAGGACACTGTGTAGGTGCCGTCCCCATTGTCCCGGATTGACGCCTTCTTGGGCTGCCCCTCGGGGTCCTGCAGGCAACCCCCATCAGTACCCTGTGCTGGGGGCACCCTGTGGGGCTCAGCACCCCAGAATGTGGGGGAAAGGACACCCTGTGGGGCTCAGCACCCCATGACTCCCCCCTGCACTAACCAGGATCTGGAGTGTGAGCAGCCCTTCACCCATCCTCAGTGTGTCCCCCCACAACCCTCACACTACCCCATGTTTCCCCCTCACGCACTGACCAGAATCTGCACCGTGAGCAATCCCTCGCCAGCATCACGAGCGTCAATGGTGAATTCGACGGGGAGGCTGGCAGGGATCCCTCCTGCACTCAGCCCGGGGCCACTTGCCCGCACCTTGCTGGCATCGTGGGTGGGCAGCGCCGTCACTTTGAAGGGGCTGGAGGAAGCAGGGAGTCAGGAGAGTGCCGTGATCTCCAGGCTGTGTGGGGATCCTGTGTCCCCCCTCTACCCACCCGAGGTAGGGGTCTCACCTGCGTGGCACCTCCTGCCCCCCGTACTTGACAGACACGGTGTAGGGCCCGTCAGTGGCTGGGGTGTAGGTGACCTTGTGGGTGCCATCACCATTGTCTCGGATCTCCACTGGCTCCGGCAGCCCTGTGGGGCAGTGAGACATGTGGGGTGGGGACATGTCAGGCAGGGGGGCATGTGGGACAGGAGGACATGGAGGGTATAGAGCAGCATGTAGGGCACAACCTCCCTGGGCAGGGAATTCCATGGAGAAGGACACCCTGTGGATCTGAGTACCCATGGGGAGGGCACTCCATGAAGCTGGACACCCTATGAAGAAGGGCATCCATGGGGCTGGACGTCCTGTGGGGTAGGACACCCTATGGAGCAGGACATCCATAGGTAGGACACCCTATATAACAGGGAAGGACACTCTATGGAACAGGGCATCCATGGTGCTGGACAAGCCACGAGGCAGGACATCCCAGGGGGCAGGACTCTCTACAGACCATGGGATCCAAGGGGCAGGACATCCCATTATGAAATAGGACATTTATAAGGCAGGACACCCCAGAGGTCAGGACACACCACAAGACACAGGCCCCTGCTGCCCACTGTGTCCCCACTTACCAGTGGGCCCCAGCAGCGTCACCTCAAGGGCTGCATGTCCTGCGGCACTCACGTCCACGGTGAAGCTCTGGGGCAACCGCGCTCGGACGCTGGGACCCAGCCCTGGCCCTGAGCACGTCACCTTTGAGGCATCCACAGCATCCCGCACTCGCACCCGGAATGGGCTCCCTGTGTGGAGAAGGGGTCAGTGCGTGATGGGGCGGGGTAGGGCAGGGATGGGCGCAGTGTGGCCACTGCCAGTGTGAGCATGGGGTCATCATGGGAATGGGGTCACTGTGGGGATGGGGTCAGCATGAGGACAAGGTCAACATGGTCATGAGGTCAGCAGGGGCACAGGGATAGCATGGCCATAGAGTTGGCATGTCCACCATGTGCATGGGCACTTTGTGGGGCCAGTGTGCTCATATGGGGTCAACATATCCATAGGATCAGCATGGGCATGGGGACAACACGATCATGAGGTCAACATGGTCATGGGGTCAATGTGAGCCATGAGGACAGCATGACTGCATGGCCAAAGGGTCAGTGTGGGGAAGGGCTCAATATGGGCATGAGCACAGTGTGGGGTCACCATTGTCATGGGGTCAACATGTCCATACAGTCAGCATTGGAACAAGGGCAGCATGGTCATGGAATAGTTTGGGCAAAGGCTCCACATGGGGTCAACGTGGCCATGGGTCAGTGTGACCACGGGGTCAGTGTGGCCACGGGGGTACCAAAGCCATGGCCATGGGGACAGCACAGGCAGGGGACAGCTTGGCTGTGGGGCCACCATGGGTGGCATCACCGCAAGGAAGCCCTGTGATAACAATCAGGACACCTCCCCGCACCCCGTCCCCGTGTCCCCCCGCACCAGGGATGGGGTGGCCGCCGAAGGTGATGTTGACGTCGTAGTCACCAGGCGTGAAGGGGACATACTCCACTGCGCAACTGCCATCCTTGTTGTCCTTGCAGGACATCTTTGCCTCCGAGGGACCCTCAATGGCCAGGCCCAATCCCCCAGTGCCTGCACCCCTGGAGATATGCCACCACTCAGAGAAGTGACACAGGCATGGGGGGGGCCAGGGGGAACAACAGCCATAGTGGGGAGACAGAGGTGCCACCTCCATGGCAGGGGGAGGGAGCTGCCACCTCCCTGGCAGAGGTGGCACCTCCATGGCAAGGGGACAGATGCCATCCTCATGACATGGGATGGGTTCAGCACTTTCATGGCAGGGGGTGGAGATGCTGTTTGGTGACATGGGATGGAGGTGGTACATCCATGGGAAAGGACTCGGGTGGTAGAGGATGCGAGAGGTTGGACGTGGGACCTCTGGCAGAACACGGAGATGCCAGAGTGGTGACACCGGATGGAGATGGCGGGTTGGTGACGTGGGATAGAGGTGGTACATGCACATAAAGGGCACAGGTGCAAGAGGATAACGGTGACACTTCTATGATCAGGGATGGAGATGGTGGGTTGGGGGCTTGGGATAGAAGTGATATCTCTGATCCATGGTGCTCTTCACAACCCCCCCAGACTCACAGTGCCCCCCCCCCCCCCATGGTGGGCACTGTGGGAATGGGTGTGGGAATGGAGGGACTCAGGGTTTGTGTCCATCTGCTCTCCACACTGAAGCAGGGGGCCGTGCCCACCCCAAAGCCCCCAGTATGGACAGCATGAGGGGTCGGTGCGTGTGGAATAGGGCTAGGGCAGGGGATTTGGAGGCGTTGGGGGTCTTTGGGGGGCAGGGTTGGATTGGGGTAGGGGGTCAGTGCCCACCTGGTCTCCACAGTGAAGTGGTTGGCCGTGCCCACCAGGCCGCCCTCCAGGCCAGGGCCGTGCGCCCGAACGCGTGTGGGGTCGCAGCCCTCGGCCACCCCCACACGGAATGGGCTCTTGGGGACTGCCACGTCATCATATGTCACCTCCACCAGATGCAGCCCTGTGACAGGGACACCATCATACACTGCCCAAGGAGGGGGCACAAGGGGTCTGTGGGGTGGGGATTCTCAAGGAATTTTGGAGGTCCCTGGGTGGGGTTTTAGGGCAAGGCTGGGAGTCCCTGGTTGGGATTTGGGGGTGTCTCAGGGGGGCTTAGGGGTTTCTGGTTCTGGAGAATCAGGGGGAATTGAAGGGGGTCCCCACTTGGATGTGGTATGAGAAGGTCCCTCATGAGGGACGGTGGATGCCTGGCCAGGACTTGGGGTCCCAGGGGAATGTTGGAGTCCGGTGGGGGAGCAGAGTCCCTGGGAGAGCTCATGGTCCCTGGAGGTTCCTGGGGTGTGTTGGTGCTCCCTGGGGGCTGGGGGTCCTTAAGGGTTTGGGAGTTCCCCAGGTATGTCTGTGTTCTCTAGGAGGGCCTAGGGGTCCCCAGGGGTGTTGGATTTCCCAGGGGGGTTGTGGGGGTCCCTCACCCTCCTCGAAAGGTGTGTACTCCACGCGGTAGGTGCCATCGCCAAGGTCAGTGACGAAGGTGTCGATGGGGGTCCCGGAGGGGTTCAGCACCCGTGCACGGATGTGGGGTCCCCCGGTGGGGGCCAGCGCCCGCGCATCCACCGTGAACTCAGTGCCCACCTCCCGCAGCACCCCTGAGGGGTACAGGGGGGTCAAGGGGACCCAGAGCTCACCTGGGAGTCCCTCAGAGCAGCCTGTGAGAGCCCATGGCCCCCTTGGCACACACAGGGGCTTCAAGGGGGAACTGGCACAGCCTTGGGGTCCCGCCCCACACCCCCTGCACCCCCAGAACTTCCCCCCAGGAATGAGAGGAAAACCACAGGGACCCCTGAGTAGTGGTGGGGGCAAGGGGGACAGGGGGAAGAGAGATGACTGGGGTGCCCAGGAGAGCTCCCATCAGAGGGAATTCCCATGGGGAGGAGATGTTGGTGAGCACGGGAGAGTCCATGGCCTCGGGGTCATCCCTGCAAATGGGAGGTGCCCTGGAGGGATGTCCACAGGATACCCAGAGACTCTCCACACGGGAAGGGCTGTCCATGGGGTGCCCATGGGGAGGGGATGTCCATGGGGTTGGAATGTCTGTGAGTGGGGATGTCCATAGAGAGGGGGTACCCACAGGGATGGGGTGACCATGGGGATGCTCATAGAGAGGAGACGCCTGTGGTGGTGTCCACAGGGGTACCCAGGAGGAAGAGATGCCCACAGGGATGGGATGCCCCCGGGGAGAAGGAGATCCCCACCCAAGGGAAGGAGGTGCCTTGGTGAGCAGCCCCTGCATGGCCACTCCCTCACCTCGCGGCTCCACGCCTTTGCCGTAGACCTTGACACTGCTGGTGTCGACGGCTGGGTCAACAGTGACGCGCACGGGGCAGTTGGGGACCGGGAGGCCGCCGTAGTTGATGGTGATGGTGTAGGCGCCGGCACAGGCTGGAGTGTAGGTGATGGCATAGGTGCCGTCACGATTGTTCTGCACCAGCACCTCAGCCTTGACGCCGGCCTCGGAGCGGATCTCGATGGTGAGCTCGGCCTCTCCGGCCTGCGAGCAGTCCACGGAGAAGGCAGCCGCCTCCCCCGCACGGCCGCGCTCCAGCCCCGGCCCCGACGCCGTCACTTTGGCCGGGTCGAAGGGCGCCGTGACCGCAGCCGTGAAGGGGCTGCCCGGGATGTGGTGCCCAGCGAAGAGGATGTTGATGTGGTACTCTCCAGGTGCCGTGGGCAGGTAGGACACGGCACAGGAGCCATCCCCGTTGTCCTGGCACTCAATCTTGGCCTCGCAGGGCCCCTCCACTGTCAGCCCCAGCCCCCCACTGCCCGCGCCTTGCGTGGCAATGGAGAAGGGCGCTGGGACCCCGACACGGCCGCCCTTCAGCCCGGGCCCAGACGCCACCACCTGCAGGCACAGTGACACATGGGGGTCAGGGGGAACACAGGGACAGGTGGAGGTCAAGAGTGACACAGGGACAGCTAGGGGTCAGGGGACATAGGGACACGGGGTGGGCAAGGGGGATGTGTGGCCGTCGGCAGACTCCCACGTGACTGCCCTGTAGCCCCAGCCCCAAGGCCACCACCTGTTCGCAGGTCAGGACAGGGACATGTAGGGGTCAGGGAGACATGCAGAGGTTATGGGGGCATAGGCACACGTGGGGTTTGCGAGCAGCACATGGGGGGCAGGAGGGACACACAGGGATTGGGCACACACACCCCTGTTGCACACATGTGCCACGCTCACCTTGGAGGGGTCAGGGGGCAGCAGAGCTTCCACAGGGAAGGGGCTGCCTGGAACCGGGTGCCCATCGTAGGTGACCTCGACACGGTGGGGCCCCTCCTCGGGGGGTGTGAAAGTGACAGGGTGGGGGCCTCCGGGGGGCGCAGGCCCCACTGTGCAGGGCACGGGGCGCCGCGAGGGGCCCGTCACCTTCACCTCCAGTTGCCCCTGGCCTCCTGCACCCTGTGTCTCCACCTGGAACTCCTGCACCTGCCCCACTTCCGCCTCTGCAGGGGAGCGGGGGGTCAGAGGGGCACCTCTCACCCTGAGGTGTCCCTAGACTGATGGTGAATCTGGGGAGGATGTCTGTCCCAGGGTGTGTCACCTCCACCTAAGGCTGTCCCCCATACCCAGGGTATTGTTTCCCCACAGGGTGTGTGTTCCCCCATTGCCCCCCCATGCCCGTCCCTCATATCCCACTTGCTCCCCTACGCGAGCGGTCCCAAACCTCTCCTACGAGGGTGCCCCCCGACCCACCCTTAGGGCCCCGAGCTGCACCCCACAACCAGGGTGTGTATCCCCCTACACACACAGTGTCCATGCCCTCAGGTGTTCTCACCCCATGCTGAACCCCACACCCAAGAATGCCCTCCCCTGGAGCGCCCCCACATTTAGAGTGTCCCCCCAAGGGAAGCTGATGCCCCCACCCAGGTGTCCCCTCCCAGGTCACTTCCCCCAGGGTGCTCCCAATGCTCGAGTGTCCCTGCCAGGGCCTGCCCCCCCCTCCACACCACATGCAGGGTGCTCCCCTCCCTCGGGGTCCCCCCAGCATTGCCCCAGTGCTGCCACTCACTGCTGTTGAGCCCCTGCACCTTGACCTTGCCCAGCTGCAGGGGGGGAGCCACAGTGACGGGGAAGGG
The DNA here is from genome assembly GCF_971803275.1 of Cyanistes caeruleus. NCBI lineage: Eukaryota > Metazoa > Chordata > Aves > Passeriformes > Paridae > Cyanistes > Cyanistes caeruleus. The sequence goes on from NC_141704.1 coordinate 205,570, forward strand.
GCTCTTGGGGATGGGGTCCCCTCCATAGGTGACCACCACAGACAGGGGGCCCTGCAGGAACAACTCGACTTCAGGGTGGTGCCAGGGGACCCCCACACAATGCCCAGTCATGGGGCAGAGGGCGGACACCCACGGCACAGCGCTGGGGGATTCAAAGGGGCTACCAGGGGACACGCAGCCATAAGGCTGGGGGCTTGGGGGTCACCCACGGCTCCTGGGGTGGGTGAAGTCCCAGGGATGGGGGGAACCCGTGGATCTGGGGGCACCCTGGGTAGACAGATACACATGTTGGGCTGAAGCTGCCCCAAGGGGGTGCCACAGAGGTGGGGTGTCCACGGTGATGGGGGGATGTTCATAGGGGTGGGGTGCCAGGAGCTGGGAGTACCTATGGGAAGGGGGTGCTCATGGGGGTGCCCCTATACACTCGGCTGTATGGGTGGGTGTCCTTGGGGGAGCCCAGGGAATGGGGTGTCAATGAGAGGGCCCCTCTGGGGTACCCCACGGGCTGGGGAGCCCCTGTATGTTTGGGATCCCCTCACGGGTTGAGCCTGTGGGTTGGGGTGCCCAGAATGGATGTTCCCGTGGGTCAGGGTGCCCCAGCACGCACCTGCTGCAGCGGGGTGTACTTGACCGTGTAGGAATAGTCATGATTGTCGATGACCTCGAAGTCAGCGACAGCTGGGCCAGGCCCCGTCCCCACGAACCGCACGTCCAGGGGGGCCTTCCCCGCCCCCCGCGTCTGCACGCGGAAGTGGGTGGGGGTCCCCACCTCCACCCCTGCACCACATCATCAAGTCACTGCAGGACCCACGGCACACGCAGTCCCTGCCCCACAGCACCCATCACTCCCACCCCATGTCCCCCATCCCCACCCCACTGGCCCCTCACCTGTCCGGCTGAGCCCAGGTCCCTCGGCTTTGACCTTGGTGGCGTCATGGGATGGGTCCACCTTGATGCGGAAGGGGCTGGAGGGGATCTCCTGCGGATCAAAACCAGGGCACGGTGACATGGGGGCACCACAGAGTTAAAGCCCCAGCCCCACCTGGCCGCTGGGGACACCCCACAGAGCAGGGGATGGACCCTTGGGGACGTGGGGCAGTCCCAGAACCCTGACCTGGTTGGCAAAGAGCACCATGATGGTGTAGAGCCCTGCGCCCGGCGCTGTGTACTTGACCGTGAAGGTGTCATTGTCATTCTTAATGATGTCAAAGTCGATGTCAGCCTCCAGCGGCCCCACCACTCCTGGGGCGCACTTGATGCCAATGCTGACGTCACCTGTGGGGGTGGCTGTGTCAGTGGCCCCCATTCCCCAGGGCTACACTGAGGGGTGGCACATGCGGCAGGGGGCTGGATAAGGACTGGAAATGATGGACAGGATCAGGGTTGATGGACCAAGATCAGAGATAATGGACCAGGGATGGGATGCAGGAATAGGGATGCAGGCCCAGGAATCCTGGACCAGGAGCAGGGATGCAGGATCAGGGATTTTGGACCAGGGATGTAAGACCAGGACCAGAACTGATGGGCCCAGAATGAAAGACCCTTGATCCAGGGATGATGAGCAGGACTGGTGGTAATGGTCCAGGACCAGGGGTGCAGGACCAGGGGTGATGGCCCAGGGACACAGGCCTCATGCCCACAGAGGAGTTCCCAGGCTGCCCCCCACCACAGCACCCACCCTGTCCAGCCTCACTGCAGTCCACGGTGAAGTAGGTGGGCTCGTTGGCCTTCAGCCCTGTCTTCTCCACACCTGGCCCATGCACCTTCACCCTGCTGGGGTGGCTGCCCTCGCCCACGCTCACCTGCGGGCCCACAGTGTCAGGTGGGGCAGGGGCATGGACCCCTCTTTCCCCGGCACCCCATGGGACTGGGACCTCCAACCCTGCCACTGGCACCCCGCCTCCATCCAACCGCTCCAAAGACTCCCATCCCCAGCACTTCATGGGACCCCCAACCCTACCCTATAGACCTATAGCACCCTATAGGTCTGGGACCTCCATGTCCACATCCAGCACCCCATGGGACCCCCATCTCCCTCCACATCACCCCATGGGACCCCCATCTCCCTCCACATCACCCCAGGGGCCCCACATCTCCCTCCACATCACCCCATGGGCCCCACATCTCCCTCCACATCACCCCATGGGCCCACAGCCCTACCCAGGCCCCCATCCCCATGGGACTCCCATGCCCCACATCTGTCTTAACATCCTCCATGATTAACACCCCCTCCCTGCACCTCCTGGGACCTCCCCATGGCCACCCCAGCACCCCATGGGCCCCCTGTGACACCCACACGGAAGGGGCTGTTGGGGGTGTTGACACCCCCCCAGGCGACGATGACTGTGTGCTTCATGGCTTTGGTGGGGACGTAGACACAGTGGAAGGTGCCATCACCATTGTCCTTCACCTTAATGTCAATAGGGAAGCCCTCGGCGTCCTGTGAGCAGCAGAGGGAGGTGAGGGAGCCGTGTGGCACTCAGTGCTGGCCAATGGCACCCAACAGCACCCAGTGGCACTAAGTGTCAGCCAGTGGCACCCAATGGCACTCAGTGCTGGCCAATGGCACCCAATGACACTCAGTGTTGGCCAATGGCACCCAATGGCACTCAGTGCTGGCCAATGGCACCCAATGGCACTCAGTGCTGGCCAATGGCACCCAATGACACTCAGTGTTGGCCAATGGCACCCAATGGCACTCAGTGCTGGCCAATGGCACCCAATGGCACTCAGTACTGGCCAATAGCACCCAATGACACTCAGTACTGGCCAATGGCACCCAATGGCACTCAGTACTGGCCAATGGCACCCAATGACACTCAGTGTTGGCCAATGGCACCTAACAGTGACTAACGGTGCCCAGCAGCACCCAGCAGTGCTCAAGGGCAGCCAATGGTGCCCAGCAACACTAAATGGAGCCCAGCAGTGTTTGACTGTACTCAAAGGTGCTCAGCACCGCCCAAGGTCACCCACCAGCACCCAGCACCACCCAACAGCCCCCTACAGTTCCCACCTGTGCATAGAGCTTGAGGGGCCCCTTGCCAGCACCACGGGCATCGATGGTGAACTCGGCCGGGCGATCCACAATGCAGCCAGTGGGCTCCAGCCCTGGCCCAAAGGCCTTCACCTGTGGAGAGGCGGGGTTAGAAGGATACAACGGGGTGCTGGCACCCCCAGCACCCACAGGTGGGACGCGATGGGGTGTAATGGGGCACAGCAGGGCACTATGGAGCACAAGAGCACAACAGGATCTGTGGGTTGTCGTGGGTCACAGCACCTTGTCGGGCCAGGAGTCAGGGGGAGCGGGGCGGATATCAGCCATGAAAGGGCTGTCCCGGATGTCCTCATCATCACAGACCACGTGCACAGCGTAGAGCCCTGGCTCGGTGGGCCAGTACCGCACATCGCACGAGCCGTCGCCCTTGTCATCGCACTCGATGCGCGCCTGGGATGGGCCCTCGATGGAGAACCCTGGGGGCACCGCAGCCACCATTACCCTGTGCCTGGGCCAGGACCCCCAGATCCTGTCCTTGTCCCCCGCTCTGTGCCCATGACCCCAGCAGGGTGACACCTAACATGTCTTTATGTCCCCCCCAGAAAGGCATCCAGACCATTCTCCCCATCTCTGTGACCATGTCTCCAGACTGGCACCACCCATGCCCCCCCACCCCACTGTGGCCACCCCCAACCCACCCCATGTCCCCACTCTGCGTGGCCGTGTCACCACAGCAGTGGGGGACCCCACCATGGTGCCCATCCTCCAGCCGGTCCCCATGTCCCCAGTGGCGTTTCACATACTCCGTGCCCTGGTCTCCACCACACTGACATCCCTTACAGTGCCACACTGCCCCATGGTGCCCCCCATTCCGTCCCCATGTCCTCAAGAGTGTGTCACCCGCTCATGCCCTTGTCCCCACCACATAGCTCCCCACCCTGCTCCCACAACACGACCCCCAACCCTGTCCCCATGTCCTCCCACTTCAGGGCTCACCCAGTGTCCCCACCACAGTGCCCCACCCCTCCATGTCCCCCCAGCTCACCAAGGGTCCCCACTTCAGTGCCGACGGCCTCAACCACGAAGTCTGCAGGGCGCCCCACGACCCCACCCTCGAGCCCCGGCCCCCAGGCCCGGACCTTCTGTGTCCCGGGCTGGGGGGACACCTGCACCTCAAACGGGCTGGGAGAGGACAGACAGGTGTGAGAGGGGGCTGTAGCACACCTGCACAACCCCACCCCCTCACACATCTCCCCCTTGAACGGGCTGGGGGGAATGGGGGGCAGGGGGCTGTACTACACCTGCACCCCCAGTCCCCTCAAACATCTCCCACCCCTGGGGGGACACCTGCACCTCAGATTGGCAGGAGGGGATGATGTGTACCCCACACACCCCTCACATTCCCCAAATCCCCCACCCCCAGGGGGACATCTGCATCTCAGACAGGCTGGGGAGGGTGGAGGGGCAGTGAGGGGTGGGGTTTGTACATCATTCTCCTGCTGCCCCCCGCCCCCGCATAAACCCACCCCCCTCACTCCCCCCTTGCCACTGACCTGCGGGGGATGGCGTAGCCACCCCAGGTGATGGACACCTGGTAGGTGCCGGGCACCCGGGGCACGTACTCGCACTCGTAAACGCCGTCACCAACATCCCTCACTGTCACTGGCTCCTCCGTGCCCCCTGTGGGAGGGGGTCAGATGGGGCACCCACCCCAGGGGCACCCCCCAAACATGCACCTCCCATGGTGCCCCCCAACCCATGGTCAACCCCAGGATACCCCCCAACCGTCCAACCCCCATGGACAACCTCACGGGACCCCCATCCATGCACCCACATCCCCATGGCCAATCCCATGGTGTCCCCCAACCCTAGACCCCCCCATGGGTTCCCCATCTATATCCATCCCTCCATGGGGAACCCCCACCCACACACTCACCCCACGGGCCCCCCAGTGGGACCCTGCCCACAGACCTCCAATATCCAACCCCACGGTGCCCCCCACCCTGTCAACCCCACCATGCTCCCACACAGTGACTGACACGTACCTGGTCCCCGCAGTGTCACCCGCAGGTCCCCGCTGCCCGCACCCCGTGTCAGGACCTTGAAGTCAGCCACGTCCTGCACTCGGACGCCCCGTGGCTGCAGCCCCCGGCCCGTGGCCCGGACCGCCGAGGGGGTGCAGGCTGCAAAGTCCCATTAGCACCCACCAGCACCCACCAGGCACCAGGGGGACCTTGGGGAACCCCCAGGAAAAGGAAGTGGGGGTGTCCCAGGGCTGGCAGGGGCACATGGGGATGCCTTGGGGATGCCCTGGGGATAGGGGAGTACCATGGCATCCTCAGGGGCACAAGGAACCAAACCCTGGGGACACCTTGGGGACAGGGGTGCCAGAGGGACACCCAGGGGAGTGTGAGGGGACCATGGGTTCACCCATGGTCACTTATTGGTGTCACAGACCACCACGGTCACCACTGTGTGCCTTGGGGCCACTGTGGTGACATCTGGGTGACACGGAGCCACTGACAGTTGTCATTGGCTACAGTGGTCACAAATGTTGTGGAGCCACGTGGGGACCTGGGAGGGAGCCTCACCTTCAGCCACATTGACGGTGAAGGGGCTCCTGGGGACCTGGGTGCCAGCGTAGGTGACACAGATGGTGTGTGGCCCTTCGAGGACGGGCCGGTAGGTGCAGCGGAACACGTTGTCTCCCTTGTCCTCCAGCATCACCTCCACCGTGTCCCGCCGGCCCTGGGGGTCTGTGATCACCACCCCCACATCGCCCGAGCCAGCCCCTGTCATCACCAGGACACAGGCTCAGTGCCATGGCCAGGCTACCATGAGGACATGTCCCCAGAGCCACCCAGCCGTGCCATGGCCCTGTCACCCTGATGACACGGCCCCACAGCCACCAGACCATCCCATGGCCATGGCACAAGGACACAGTCTTGGTGCCACTTGCCACACCGTGGCCCTGCCACCAGAAGACCACCCCATGGCCATGTCACCATGAAGGCGTGGCCACAGAGCCACTAAATCGTGCTATGTCAAGGCCACCTCGAGGACACGTCCCCAGAGCCACCTGGCCATGCCATGGCCCTGGAATGAGAAGGACATGTCCCCAAGCCACCATGAGATCATGCCATGGACATGCCACGGCCCTGCCACTCCCAGGACACATCCCCAGAGCCACCAGGCCACCCCATGTCATCAGGAGAACGTAACTTCAGTGCCAGCAAGTCACGTCACAGCCACAGCACAAGGATATGTCTCAAAGTCTCTGGTCATGGTCATGCCACCACGAAGGCATGTCCCCAGTCACCCGGCCATGCCATGGCAACACCACAAGGACATGTCTCCAGAGACCCCCAACCCCGCTGTGCCCCCACCTGCAGTGTAGATGTCGAAGTAGGTGGTTTTGTTGGCCACGTTGCCCACGGGCTCCAGGCCGGGGCCGCGTGCCGTCACCTTGCTGGCGTCACCCAGGGCCATGCCCACGTTCACCCCAAAGGGGCTCCCGTCAATGTTCTGTCCCGCGAAGAGCACTGTCACCTGCAGGGCACAGGGACGTCAAGGGTGTCAGGGGACCACGGCCCCCAAGACTGCACCACACCTCAGGAACAACCCCCCGAAGGACCCCCACGGAGAGAGCACGTGTGACATCCCAGGGACACCCCTTAGAGTGACAACCTGAAGAGTCCCCCCACAGCAGTGACTGTCCCCATGGACTCCCTATTGTCCCCTCCAGAGACCCTAAAGCATAGGACACCCAGGAATCCCAACGGGACACCCCAGGCTCCCCCCAGTACAACACCTCCCCCCACAGGCTTCAGTGTGGCACCCCAGGCACCCTACAGGACACCCCAGGGCCACCCAGTGCCATCCCTAGAGACCCCAAGGGGAGCCCTCCAGGGACCCTCCGGGACCCCCAAGCCCCACGGTGCCAGCTGTCCCCCATTCCCCTTGGGGGGAGGCATGGGGGGGAGAAGCCACCACTCTGAGGTGTGGGGGGTGTCAGGGGTGGGGGTGTCACCAGGAACATCACAGGGGGCGTGTTGTGGGGGGGGTATTGTGGGGGGCATTGCAGGGTCACCGAGGGGCTCACCTTGTGCAGCCCCCCGACCTTGGGGACGTAAGTGACGCTGTATGTTCTCTTCTTGTCATTGTTGGGGACCACCTTGGCCTGGGGTGGGAAGAGACCCCAAACGGGGGAAAGGGGGTGACACAGAGCTGGGGCACTGGGGGGGAATCTCCCAGAGAGGGAGACAGGGAGGATCTGCCAGAGGGGGGACCAGGGCCCCTGTACCTCCTCAGTGTGTCCCTCGGGGTCCTCAACATAGACAAGGACCTCACCCATCCCCGCCTCGAGGGTCTCCACTGTGAACTGGGCAGGGCGCAGCACCACGTTCCCCTGGGGCTCAATGCCTGCAGGGTAGAAGGAGTCAGGGAGGGCCCTGGCACCCCACAACCCCCCAGAACCTGGGGCCTCCAGGTTTTCCTTGGTGGTGGCAGGGGGGTCCGGGGTGTCAATGGTGTATCCTGAGTACGGGTGGGTGAGCCTGATAGGACTTTGAGGGGTCCCTGTGCACAGGGGGACTCCTGGGGAGCCCTGGGTGGGGAGTGGAGACCCTGGGGCTTCCCTCAGGTGTCCCTGGGTACAGGTGACACACCAGGATTGGAGAGGAGTCCCTGGGCTTGGGGAGCCATGGTTTCCTCTCATGCCCTGACAGCCACAGCCCCCAGGTACTCTCTTGGGCCAGGTTCCAAAGCACCCCATGTCCCCCACCCAGCACCCTCCCCGTGTGCCCCCTGCGCCAGTTCCCATGTGCTCCTGAGCTCCCCCTGTGTGGGGTCCGTGCCTCTCGTGTGTCCCATGTCCCACCCGGGCCAGATCCCCAGCCCCTGGTGCCCCCACAAAGCTCCACACCCCCTGATGCCCCCCTGTCCTGGGACCCCAGCCGCCCCACGGCCCCCCGGTCCCTCTCAGCCCCCCGTACCGGGCCCATAGGCGCGCGCACGGCCGGGCTGGGGGGGACGGGGGCGCAGGGGGGCCCCTGGCCGGAGTTTGGCCTTGGGGAACTGCGACAGGTACGTCATCACCGAGTGCTCATCCACGTTGGGGTCCACGATCTCCTCGGGGGCAATCACCTGGGGGGGAAGCCCCAACACCTGTCAGACCCTCCGGGCACCCCCTGCTGCAAAACACCCCCACCATGCACCCCACTACCTGGAGGGGCCCCCTGACACCTCCCGATCCTCCCGGGACCCCCAACACCCATCGGACCCTCCTCACCCCCTGGGGAACCCTCCCACACCCCCACCCCTACCACACCCACAGGTGCCCAGGTGCTCCAATGCCCGGGGACCCCTGTGGATCCCCAAGGACGTGCCCCAGACACGCCCTTGCACCCCCCGTGTCCTCTCCCAGTGCCCCCCTGTTCCTGCCCTGTGCCCCCCCCCCACGCCCTGTCCCCACAGAGACCCCCCGTCCCCCCGTGCCCGTACCTGGGGGACTCCCAGCCAGTCGTCTGCCTGCTGCATGGCCTCCCGGGCGTTCTGCACCGGCTTGTTGGGGTCCCACTTCTCCCAGTCCGGGCACAGACCTGGGGGGGGCCAGAAGGGTCAGGGGCGCACCCCCGTCCTGACCCCCGTCCTGCACCTCCCCCTTTCTGTGCCTAGTGCCCCCCAGCATCTCCATCGCACCCCGTCCCTCCCCGTACCCCTGCCCCAGCACCCCCTGCCCCAGCACCCCCCGCCCCAGCACCCCCCGCCCCAGCACCCCCTGCCCCAGCACCCCCCGCCCCAGCACCCCCTGCCCCAGCACCCCCCGCCCCAGCACCCCCTGCCCCAGCACCTCCTGCCCCAGCACCCCCCGCCCCAGCACCCCCTGCCCCAGCACCCCCCGCCCCAGCACCCCCCGCCCCAGCACCCCCAGCCCCAGCACCCCCTGCCCCAGCACCCCCCGCCCCAGCACCCCCCGCCCCAGCACCCCCCGCCCCAGCACCCCCTGCCCCAGCACCCCCTCACCCGGGCCGCAGTTCTCGCCCCCTTGTCCCCCCAGGTCCCCGCGCCCCCTCGCTCCTCACCCGGGGCGCAGTTGTCCACCAGCGCTCCCAGCGCTTTCCCGTCGCGCCAGTCGCGATTGAAGTTGGTGATGGGCAGCTGCGGCACCTTGTGCTGGATCCAGCCCAGCAGCCGCTGCTTGGGGGTCTGGTGGCGGCCTTCGTCATCCTCCTCCTCCTCCCACATCGGCATGGAGATGGAATAGTGCAGGATGAGGGTCCAGATCAGCCCCAGGATCAGCTTCAGGTTCCCGTCCACGATGGCCTTGCTGTCTGTGGGGGCGAAACGGGGGGGGCTGAATGCCGAGATCCCTCGGGACCCCCCCGGGGCACCCCGAAATGCGGCGGGACCCGCCGGGGGGATCCCCGCACCCTGGCAGCCCCGGTCCCGGGATCAGCTTCAAGGTCCCGTCCCATCCGGCTGCCTGCGGAAAGGGGGCAGAATGGGAGGAGCCGCCCGGGGCACCCCAAAACCCCAGAGCACCGCCACAGGGACCCCCGACACCCCGCGGCACAACGGGGCGGGCTCCAGCACCGTCTCGGGACATCCCGACACCCCACGGCAGTGCCACGGACCCCGCACCCCAACACCTGCGTGGGGACGTGCCGGGGCACAGAAGTGAGGGCTGAGCCCCCCGCCCACCCCGAGCACCCACAGCCTGCGGCGGGACCCCAGCAGCCCCCCGGGAAGTGCCCGGTGGGGGCACAACCCTGGCAGAATGGAGAAACTGAGGCAGGGGACGGCTGAGGGGGGGGGAGGGGGGCCCGAGGCATCCCGGACCCTCCCCCACCGCCCTGCGGGGCGGACCCTCCCCCTCTCCCTTCCCCCGCCACTTCCCCCCACGAGCGATCGCGTTTCAGGGAGGAAATGGGGGACATGGGGAGTGGGAGGGACAGACCCCGCCCCGGGGGGGGCAGCACCTGGGAGCTCCCCAAAACTTGGGGGTCGCATCTGGAGGGGGTCCCGGGAGCGGGCAAAGACACGCGTGGGGAGGGGGGGAGGGGGGGGGTCTCGCACCCCCCGGGTCCGGGCGTGCGAGGGGGGCCGTGCACGACCCCGAGTGCGGGGGGGCCGCGAACGCTCCCCGTGCCGGGGGGGTCACCCTGCAGCTGTCGGGTGGGGGTGGGCGCTGAGGCCCGGACAGGGCTGGGTGGGTGTGCGAGCCCCCCCGCGCGTGAGCTCAGCGCCCCGGCCCCGAGCCAAGCGTGAGCTCAGCCCCCCCCACGGGCCGGACCCCCCCGCTCTGCACCGCGCAGCCCTTGCACGCCCACCCCTCGCACACTCGTCCGCAGCCCCACCGCTGCCTCCAGCCTTGCACGTTCAGCCCCGTTCCCGTCCCTCCACCGCTCTTCAACACTCACCCCGCTCCTGCTTCTCCCTCACCCCTCCCCGTGCACATTCATCCCCGTTCTCATCTGCCCATCGGCCTCACTCCTGCACGCTCATCCTCCGTTCCCATTCATCCATCACCCTGCTCGCACACACACCTACGGGCCATCCTCGTTTGTCTGTCATGTCCCTTGCACACTCATCCTTCCACCCAACTTGCTCTCTCATCCTACCCACACTCACCCCCCTGCTCCCTTTACACACTCATCCAGATCTTCACTTGTCCACCCCTGCCTTCAAACAGCCATGCTCAATTTCCCAGCCCTCCATCACGCCACCCTTGCACACTCATTCCTCATTCTCATTTGTGCATTGGCCTTGCCCTTGCACGCTCATCGCCAGCCCCATCCTCAGTGCTCTGTACTCACAGTAACCCTCTTCCCACTCCAGCACCCCTGCCCTGGCACACTCACCATTCCCACTCCCCTCCCAGCCTCCAGCACACTCTCCCTTTCCCCCCTCACACACCCCTTGCACACCCACCCTTGGACACTGTTCCTCCCCCAAGCCCCTTGCACACCCACCCATGGTCACTGTTCCTCCCCCAAGCCCCTTGCACACCCACCCTTGGACACTGTTCCTCTCCCAAGCCCCTTGCACACCCACCAATGGACACGAGCTTGATGTGCTCCCGCTCCAGGAACTCGAGGGCCACCGAGACGTTCTCCAGCTTCATCTGGCGGAAGTTGGGGCGCGGGTGGTGCTTGCGCCCCATCTTCTTCTGGCTGAGCACCTCGAGCAGCGCGATGAGGCGCAGCCCGTCGCTCAGGTCGCGCTGCAGGTCCACGATGCGCTTCTGCACACACTTGAGGTGCTCATTGCACCAGCGTGTGAACGTGTTCTGCTGGATCTTCTTCCAGGGCGCGTCCTCTGCAAGGTCCTTCTCGGTGGCCGGGAGCTCCTCGGGGTCCTCACCCGGCGCTGCCTCGTAGGTAGAGTTCATCCTGGAGGGGTTGGGGGGCTCCTCGACGGGCAGGGGGTTGCTGGGTGGTGTGGAGGGTCCTGAGTGGGGGGGAGGGGGGGGGGAGGAGTCCTGGGTCACTTCTGGTGCTGTGTGGGGGTCCTGGGTCAGTCCCAGCGTCCTGAAGGGATCCCGGTACTGTGGGTGTGGGTCCCAAATCAGTGCCGGTGTCCTGTGGGGGCCCCGGGTCAATGTGGGTGCCGGGGGCGGGGGTTCTGGCTCCCGGTGGCAGAGCTGGTGCTGGGGGACGTTGTCCTGGGTTGGGGAAGGTGTCCTGGCTCAGAGCCCGTGTCCCGGTGGGGGCCCCGGGTGGGAGCCGGTGCCCGCTCTGGGGTCCCGGTGCTGGGGGATGGCGTCCTGGGTCAGTCCCGGTTCCTGGGCGGGGGTCCGGGTGGGTGCCTGTGTCCTGGATGGGGTCCCAGTTCCCGGCAGTGGGGGACGGTGTCCTCGGTCAGTCCCGGTGCTCAGGGAGGGTCCCGGTTCCCGGGGTCAGTCCGGGTGTCTGGGGATGGGGTCCCGTCTCAGTCCCGGTGTCCCGGGAGGGGTTCGCTGCTCGGTACCGGTGTCCTGGGTACGGGTCTCTATTCCCGGAGTCGGGGGGGGTGTCCTGGGTCCGTCCCAGCGCAAGTTCCCGGTGGCGGGGCTGGTTCCCGGTGGGTTCCCGGAGCGGAGCGGCGGCTCCCGGAGGGCTGGCGGATCCCGTGGGTTCCCGGGCCGCTTTCCGATTGTTCCGATTGTTCCCGGAGCGTTTGGCGGTGGGTCCCGTGTGCTCGCGGTGCGTCCCAGGAGCGTTCCTGGGCCGGGGGCGGCGGCGGCAAGTGGCGGGGCCGGGGGCGGCGGCGGCTTTAAGCGCTGCCCCGGCCCGGCCCGCCCCGTCCCGGGGAGGGACCGACCAGGAGGGACGGACAGACCGCCCGACCGGCCGGGGGGTGGGGGGCCTGGCCCTCCGTATTTAAAGTCCCGGCCTCACTCCCGGACCCCCGGAGTTCGGCACCCCTGGAATCCCGCACTCCGGCACCCTCAAAGCCCCGAACCCCCGAAAGCCGGGATCCCAGCACGCCTCGGAGCCTCCGATTCCGGCACTCCCGGCCCAAGGCTCCCCCAAACCCCCTCGGGCACCTCCCGAAAGCCGGGATCCCAGCACGCCTCGGAGCCCCCGATTCCGGCACTCCCGGCCCAAGGCTCCCCCAAACCCCCTCGGGCACCTCCCGAAAGCCGGGATCCCAGCACGCCTCGGAGCCCCCGATTCCGGCACTCCCGGCCCAAGGCTCCCCCAAACCCCCTCGGGCATCCCCGAAACCCCCAGACCCAGGCAGTTCCGAACACGCACAGATATCAGCACCCCCAAATCTCCGACATGCCTAAAACCTCAATGAACTCAAACACCGGCACACCCAAACACCGACACTCACAAATAAAAACACCCCAAAACGCCGGCACCCACAAACTCCCAAACACTGGCACCCCAACACCCCAAAACTCCCCAGATTCCCTAAAGTCCAATGCCACAAACTCTGGCAGCTCTGAACCCCCTGACCCCAGACATTGGCACCTCCAACCTTGGCACACCGAACCACTGGCACGCCTAAACTTTGGCACCCTCAAACCTCAGCACCACCAAACCTCGGCCCAAGAGCCCCAACCTCCCTGCACTGAAACCCTGGTACCCCAAATCCTGGCACGCAGACACCCCCGAAACTCTGGCATCCCAAAATCTAAGCACCCCCAAACTCCAGAATCCACCCCCAATAATCCCAAATACCTGTAACCTCGACACCCCAAAACCTCAGCACCCTATAGCCCAGGCACCCCAACACCCTGTTATCCTGATACACCTGTACCTCGATACCCCAGCACCGCAGGCCCCCAGCAGCGCAACGCACCCCAAAACCCCCACAAAGACACCCTGCAAACTCCGAACCCCCTCACTCATCCCTTCCCACCTGGGAACCCCCGAAAAACCCACATAAAAACTCTCCCCCAGCCCCGAGGGGCACAACTGAGATCCCACAAACCCTCTGAGGATCCCCCTCCTGGAAAACCCCCCGGGATTCCCCCTCCAGAACCACCCCGGCCGTGGAACCCCCACCCAGTCCCCCCCCGGCTGCGCCCCACTCCCCCCCGCTGATTCCAGCCGTGCCTCAGTTTCCCCATGGTAGTGGCACGCGCCTGGGGAGGGGGTTCGGTCATACTTGGGGGTTCGCCCTGAACCCCGCTGCCCCCCGAATCTCTCTTGTGTCTCCCCCCCACTCCAGACGCCCGAGGCCTCCTCGACACCCTTGGGAGGGGCGGGGGGGACACTCGTGTGACCCACATTGGGTCCTCCTGGGGGGGTGATTTGGGGGGTATCGTGTTCCCCCTGTTCCGGTGCCTGCCCTGGAAGCTTCCAGCGGGGGGGGGGGGGGGCGGTGCGGGTGCACCCCGAGGTGACAGCGGGTGACAGGGGGTGACGTGGGGGGGTGACGTGTGGGGGGTGACGCGGTGGCGCCTGCGCCAACACCTAAAAATAACCTGCCGAGTCAGAGCCACGCAGCGGGACCCAAAATACCCGGGGGGGCAGGCGGGGGGGGCACCCCCAACACACCAGCACCCAAAATACCCCAGGGCAAGGGGCAGGGGGGCACGGCTTGGGGCGGGGGGCGCAAGGCGGCAGCGTGCCCCAGCAGGACCCCCAGAGCCAGGGCAGGCGTGGGAACGGCAGCGAGCGGATTGTTGGAGGGGCTCAGGGTGGTCTGCGAGGTGGGGGCCAGGATGTTTGTGGAGGGCCAGGGTGGTCCAGCGGTGTCTGAGCAGTCGGGGCACTCCGGGGGGATGAGTGTAGGCCAGGATGGGGGTTCAGGATGCTCCAGGGGGGGCCGGGTGCTCCACAGGGGTCCCAGTGCCCCCGGAGTCTCGGCTCTGCCACAGCCAAGGAGGAAGGGCAGAGGAAGATGATGGTGGAGGCCACGATGAAGGGACAAAGGCCTTGACCCCGCCAGTGTCTCCTAGGGAGGGGACACAGGGTAGAGTCACTGCCCCCTGTGGTGACACCCTGAGTCCAGTGTCCCCTCACTCTGCCCCTGGCTCTGGGTTTCCTGCGTTTTTCTGGGTTTTTTCTGCGTTTTTCTGGGTTTTTTCTGCATTTTCCGGGGTTGGAAACACTCGGGGTCCTCAGGGTGGGGTGACATGGGGAGGGGAGCATCGGCAGCGTGGGGGCACAGAGAGGGGAACAGGGGGACACTGAGGCCACGAGGACAAGGGGGCCAGGGCTGGGGTGCATAGGGGAGAGGGGAGCGAGGGGTACGTGGACAGTGGGACACAGGGAACGTGGCCTTGGGGACAGCAGGGACCTCTGTGGGGCCACATCCAGGAGGGCACAAGAGCAGCAGCTTGGAGGTCCTGGGAGTCCCGTGGGGGCCATGGGGCTGTAGACAGAGCGCTGGGGGGCCGTGGGTCCCGTATGGAGGTGGTGCCGGCACCAGTGGGCGCTGGGGCTTGGTGCTGCCTGCGCTGGTGGGTGCTGGGGGTCCTGGCAGGGCTGGCGGTGCCGGGGCCCCGGAGCTCCACGCTCAGCACCTCCTGCTCAGCAGCACCCCTGAGCCCCCAGTCCCTTCCCCACTCTGTGGCCACCATTCCAGAACCACAGAATCCCTGAGGCTGGAAAAGCCCTCCAAGGCCGGCGAGTCCAAGCTGTGTCCCCACCTTGTCCCAGAGCCCTGAGTGCCACATCCAGGCCTTCCTGGGACACCTCCGAGGATGGGGACTCCAAACCTCCCTGGGCAGCCCCACCAAGGCCTGACTGGGCCCCACTGAGCCCCAGCTGTGCCGCAGCTCCCACACCCCCTGTGCTGTGTGACCCCTCTGCAGCCCTGCAGGGACCGCAGTGACCGCAGTGACCGCAGTGACCGCAGGGACTGCAGGGACCGCAGGGACCGCAGTGACCACAGTGACCGCAGGGACCGCAGTGACCGCAGTGACCGCAGGGACTGCAGGGACCGCAGGGACCACAGGGACCGCAGTGACCGCAGGGACCGCAGGGACCGCAGGGACCGCAGGGACCGCAGTGACCGCAGTGACCGCAGGGACCGCAGCTCCCCAGGGGAACGGTGACGGAGGGGAGGGACATGGAACCTCTGTGGGGTGTCTGTCCCCTGGATCACCACCCTGTGGCCCCCATTTGGGGGGTGCCCAGTACAGCAGCAGCAGAGCTGACCTGATCCAGTATGGCCCAGTCCAGCCCAGTCCATCCTGGTACCGTGTGACCAGACCCAGTACAACCCAACAGGACACAGTACAATCCGTGGGACAACACAGTGCAGTACAGCCCGGTGTAGTCCAGTAACCCCAGTACAAACCAGTACAGTACAGGCCAGTATGATCCAGTACAGCCCAGTACTGCCCCGTAAAACACGGGCTGGGTCTTCAGCCTACCCAATCCCCCTGTTCCTCCCCTGGCCCACCCCTGAGCCCCCCTGGCCTCATCTCTGCCCCAGAGCTGGACAGAACCCCAGGGGTGCCCCAGGGTGTGCGCCCCACCCACACTTCCCAGGGACACAGCTTCCCTTGGAGGTGTCACCCCCCGCCCCAGCTCCCCCTTCCCCGGGGGTCCCAGAGCGCTGTCCCTGCACTGGCCTTTATAGGCACCCCCAGCCCGGGGGGGCCCCAGCGCCTGTAATCCCCCCATAAGCAGCTTCTGCTCATCCTTCCTGTTTCCCGGGGGTCCCGCAGGCTGGGGGAGGGAAAGAGGGGTGAGGGAGGGCAGGAAACGCTGGGAGTCTGATGGAACTTGAGTCCCAGCAGTGCACCCCCAAAGTGACCCTCTATCCCTGACCCCCCAGCACTGCACCCCCAAAATGAACACTCCTCACACACCCCACCTCAAGCAGTGCCCCCCCCCAGTCTTCTCCCCCAGCCCCTGATACCCCCAGACTCCCCCCATCTCCCTTGGGGTCTCCCCAGCACAGGGATCCCCCTAAGCCCAGAACTGGGGACAATCGCTTTGGACAGGGGGGACACTGGGGGGGGCACCCTGGGGCGCTGGGGTGGGGAGCAGGGGTGGCCTCATGAGGGAAATTCCGGGTTCTTCCCAAGGCATCCGGAGCTGGGCCATCCTGGGGGAGCGGGTTGGAGACGTGTGGGGACCCCTGGGGACACCTGGTCATACAGGGGGGACCAGGACAGAGCTTGGGGACCCCTGGGGCACACTGAGGACCCTGATGGGACCAGGACTAAGTCTGGGGACCTCTGGCTGTTGTCGTGTGACCAAGACTGGGCTTGGAAACATCTGGGGACACCTGAACACCCCAGGAGGAGCAGGGTCAAGCTTTGAGACCTCTGGGGACCCTCCCCATACCCAGGTGATGGGGGGAGCCCTTCTGCCCCCCCCAAATCCCCCAGAGCCCCGGTAATCGGCTCGACCCAGCTCAGGGGGCCGATTAGGCGCTGAGCCCGGTTTAGCCCACCCTAATCCCCAAGTTTGGCCGGGCTGAGCCCTGATCCCCACTAAGCAGCTTTGGGGGCGCAGGGTATATCAGGGGGGTGGGCGTCCCCCCCCCCACCACCACCACCATGGACGAGGAAGAGTTCTACCTGTTCAAGAACCAGTCGTCGGTGGGGCCCTGGGATGGGCCCCAGTACCACATCGCGCCCATGTGGGCCTTCTACCTGCAGACCATCTTCATGGGGCTGGTGTTCGTGGCGGGCACCCCCCTGAACGCCATTGTCCTCATCGTCACCATCAAGTACAAGAAGCTGCGGCAGCCGCTCAACTACATCCTGGTGAACATCTCCGTCAGCGGCCTCATGTGCTGCGTCTTCTGCATCTTCACCGTCTTCGTCTCCAGCTCCCAGGGGTACTTTGTCTTCGGGAAGCACATGTGTGCCTTTGAGGGCTTTGCAGGGGCCACCGGAGGTACGAGGGGACCACGGGGGTACTCGGGCTGCTGGGGCCAGGGATGATGGAGTGACCACTGAGGGCTACTGGGGCCAGAGGTGGCCACAGTGATCTCCTGGAGCTGTGGGAGTTGGGGTGACCACCATGGTCTGGCAGGGCTCGGGGTACTGTTGACCACCAAATTCTGCAAAGGCGTTAGAAGCTGGGGTGACCACCGCAGGCTGCTGGGGTGCAGGCACTGGGGTGACCTTCTGGACCCTTAGGAGTTGGCCACTGTAGCCTGGTGGGACTGTAGGAGTTAGGGTGACCTCTGGGGTCTGGAAGTGGGGGTGGCCATTATGTTCTGGGGCTGGGAGAGTTGGGGTGATCACTGTGGTCTGGTGGGGCTGAAGGTGGCAAAGTGGGCAGGGTTGAGCTCTGTGATCTGCCCTGGTGGCTGGAGGAGCTGGGGTGACCACTGAGGCCGGAAGGTGGGGGCGATGACTACGTTCTACTGAGGTCATAGGATATGGGGTGACCCAGTGGCCTGGGGGGCTATGGGAATTGAGGTGACCTGTAGCTGCGGTGGCCATGGGCGGCTGTGTGAGTGAAGAGCGGCCTTGTCCCCCCAGGGCTGGTGACAGGGTGGTCCTTGGCCTTCCTGGCCTTTGAGCGCTACATCGTCATCTGCAAACCCTTTGGCAACTTCCGCTTCAACTCCCGCCATGCCTTGCTGGTCGTGGCGGCCACCTGGATCATCGGCGTCGGCGTCGCCGTCCCCCCCTTCTTCGGCTGGAGCAGGTGGGGACACGGTGGGCATGGGGGCAGGGGGTGGGATGGCTCCAGGAGTGGCAAGTGGGGGGTCATGGGGGGTCATGGGGGTGTCATGGGGGGTCATGGGGGTGCCATGGGGGTGCCACGGGGGTGCCACGGGGGTGCCACGGGGGTGCCAGGTGAGTGCTTGAGGCACCAGGAGTGCCCTGGGGTGCTGTGGGGGCACCGGGGGGTGCCACATGGCGCAGAGGCTGAGCACAGGTGCTGCAGGTACGTTCCCGAGGGGCTGCAGTGCTCCTGCGGCCCTGACTGGTACACAGTGGGCACCAAGTACAAGAGCGAGTACTACACCTGGTTCCTCTTCATCTTCTGCTTCATCGTCCCCCTCTCCCTCATCATCTTCTCCTACTCGCAGCTGCTCAGCGCTCTGCGGGCCGTGAGTCCCGGGGGCACGGGGGGCACAGGGGACGTGGGGGGCACTGGCGTCAGGCACGGCTGAGAGCGAGGGATGGAGAGCGGAGCGGGGCTAGGGGGCAGAAGGGAGGAAGGGAGGGAACAAGAGATGGAGAAGTGACTGGGAGCAGGGAGGGAGAGAGGGCAGGATGGGGAGCGAGAGGGAGGGAGAGGGGACTGGAGGGATGCAGGAAGGGAGGGGAGGTCCCTTGGACACGAGCACAGGCAGGAGGGTGGGCAGGGACCAGACAGGCACACGGGCAGGGGGGGCAGAGGGGACTGGGCGGGGGCCAGCAGCCCGGGCAGTCCCAAGGTGTCCCTGTCCCCGGCACAGGTGGCAGCGCAGCAGCAGGAGTCAGCCACGACACAGAAGGCAGAGCGGGAGGTGTCACGCATGGTCGTGGTCATGGTCGGGTCCTTCTGCCTGTGCTACGTCCCCTACGCGGCCCTGGCCATGTACATGGTGAACAACCGCGAACACGGCATCGACCTGCGCCTCGTCACCGTCCCTGCCTTCTTCTCCAAGAGCTCCTGCGTCTACAACCCCATCATCTACTGCTTCATGAACAAACAGGTGACATCAGCGACACCGGGACACCCACACAGACACGGAAGAGGGGCCCATGGGATGGGGGGACACCCAAGGACACCTGGTGACAGGGGCATCCAAGGGTGCCCAAGGATATCTGAGGACCGGGGAGACCCAACATGGGGAACAGCCAGGGGTACCCGAGTGAGGAGACACCTCAGGACACCCCGATGAGAGGAATACT
Source organism: Cyanistes caeruleus (assembly GCF_971803275.1). Taxonomy (NCBI): domain Eukaryota; kingdom Metazoa; phylum Chordata; class Aves; order Passeriformes; family Paridae; genus Cyanistes; species Cyanistes caeruleus. Next base: position 224,826 of record NC_141704.1, read on the forward strand.
TTGGCAAGGGGGACACAGAGAAGATGGGGACACCCCAGGACATTGGGGCAATGGGGACATGCAGGGGCAGCCAAGGACATCGGGGGAACAGGGACACCGGGAGTGGCACATGCGAGGTGTAAGGGGCATCCAGGGACACCTGCACGGCTGGGGGTACCATAACCGCAGGGACAGGAGATGGGGCCACTGTGGCACCTGAGGGTGGGAGGACAGTGCCAGGGCTGGACACAGGACCAGTGAGACCCCCAGACTGAGCCACCCCCTCTCCTGTGACCCCGTGTCACCTGTCTGCACCCCGCAGTTCCGCGCCTGCATCATGGAGACGGTGTGCGGGCGGCCCATGTCAGACGACTCCGACGTGTCCAGCTCGGCCCAGCGCACCGAGGTCTCCTCTGTGTCCTCCAGCCAGGTCGGCCCCAGCTGAGGGGCTCTGGCACCGTCCCAGCCCTCGGGACCCCCGGCTGCCCCCCGGCTGCCCCCACAGTGGGGCTGGCACTGCCCCGGGGCCCCGGCCAGCCTAGGATGTAGCGCGGGTGGGACAATAAACCACGGCCGCGGTCTGAGCGCAACGGGGACCCGCTGAGCGCCTGGGACCCGAGGGACAGGGCACCCACAACACGGGCACCCTAGGGGCAGCTGTGCCCCACGGCCGGCTGGGAACGGGGGAGCCTGGGGCTGGCTGTGCCCATGGTGGGGCGGGACGGGGGTCTCGGTGGTGGCTCTGCCCCATGGCAGGCTGGGATGGAGGTCTCGGTGGTGGCTCTGCCCCATGGCAGGCTGGGATGGAGGTCTCGGTGGTGGCTCTGCCCCATGGTGGGGTGGGACAGGGGTCCGGCGGTAGCCGTGCCCCACTGCAGGGAGGGGACGGGTGACGGGAGTGGCTGTGCCCCATGGCAGGGAGAGAGTGTGGCTCCCAGGGGAAGCTGTGCCCCACAGTGGGGCAGGGTGGGGGCCTGGAGGTGGCTGTGCTCCACGGTGATGCCATGGCAGGACTCTGCTCCCTCGTCCCCCTCAGGCCTCACAGGCAGGGAGGGCAGGGAGGGGGTGCTGCTCTCCATCTGTGGGGCTGGGGTGGGGCCAAAGGCCCCCCATCCATGGGGCTGAGCTCCTCATCCATGGGGCTGGGGCTGGGCTCCCCATCTGTGTGGACAGGGTGGGACTGAGCCCCCCCATCCATGGAACTGGATTCCTTCTGTGGGGCTGAGCCCCCCAAGCCCCAGGGACAGGACTCCCACAGGCCTCACGTGCCCCCACACCTCCCACACCCCCAGCCAGCTCCCCCCACTCACTCCCCTCCTCAGGGGAACCCTTCTGGCCCAGCCCAAGGGGGCTCCCCCAGATCCCGGTTTAGGGGGAATCAGGGAATTGAGCTCTGTCCCCCTCGGCCCATCGGGGCTGAACAGGTTTATTGAGTTCCAACCAAACCGGATCCCTTCAATCAGCCCGAGGAGAAAACCGAGGAATAAACCCGGAGGAGGCAAAAAATCCACGTCCAGAGTTGTCACAGGGCCCCAGATCCTCCTGGATGGGGGGATGCTAGGAGAGGGGCTGCTGCTGGGCTGGGTGTCTGCACCAGAGGCTTTCCCAGGGTTCCAAAAATCACTTCTGCCATCCCAAATCCTCCCTGGTGTCCCAAACCAACGCCGACGTTCCCAGATCACCCCCAGCACCCCCCAAGCCCTGCATGGGGCCACATTCCCGACCCACTCACCACTGGATTTAGGGAGGGGAGGAAAAGGAGGAGTAGAAAGAGGAGGAGAAGGAAATGGGAGGATCCAGTCAGCCCTTGGAAACCTTTGGGAAAGGATTTAAAGGAAAACTTGGGAATTGGGAGACGGCGGGGCCCAATTCCACGCAGCTCTGGTGGCTGCAGGGGAACAAACAGCACAGAAGAGAGAAAACCCTGGGGATTGTCCCAGAGTGGGGTGGGATGGTGGGATGAGGCCCTCCCCCAGAGGTCTGGGGGGTTCAAGGCACTTGGAGCGGGGCTGGGGGGAAGGGTCTTGCCCAGATCCCACGGGGCAGCGACAGGGGAGGAGGCTCCAACCTCCCTGGGGTCACCTCTGAGTCACCCTCTGAGTCCTGCTGCTGCTCTGACAGTTCTGAGCGTTTTCTTGGGTTCGAATTTTCATTTCAATGTTCACTTTTTATTCCAATTTCACATCAATGTTTCCATTTAATTCAATTTCACTTCTTTGTTCTAATTCCGTTTCAATTTCAATTTTCAATTTTGATTTCAATGTTTAATTCCAATTCCATTTTTAATTCAAGTTTCAATCCAATTCAAATTCCAATTTTAATTTCAATTTCAACTTTAATTCCAATTCCAATTCTAATTTTTATTCCAACTGCAATTCCACTCCCAGTCCCTCTGTGAATTTCCCACTCCCCCCCCGGGCCCCGCAGCCCTGGGCAGCCCCGTCGCTGCCCCCGCGCCAGGGGAGCTGTTCCCACATGTGGTAAAACCAAAACATACAAAAATAACCCAAAAGTCATTAAAATCCGGGGAAAACCCACGAGACGAGCCCCAAGTGCCTGGGGAGTGTGGCTTTCCCGAGCCCCGGATCCGGGATGGGGCTTCTCCGCGGCAGAGCGGCCTCGGCGAGGGACGGAGCCCATCAGCAGGCGTCGGCGGTGAGCCTAGAACTCGTCGTGCCGCACCAGCGCCTCCCCGAAGTCCGTGGCCTGGCTGCCCACGAACAGGTCTGACTTGTCCACGATCTCCTCCCGCGTCAGCTTCCCGTCCTGCAGGGAATGCCACATCCCGCTATTCCCCACCCCGCTATTCCCCACCCCGCTATTCCCCGTCCCGTTATTCCCCCATCCCGTTATTCCCCCACCCCACTAATCCCCACCCCGCTATTCCCCACCCGCTATTCCCCACCCGCTATTCCCCACCCCGCTATTCCCGTCCCGCTATTCCCCACCCCGCTATTCCCGTCCCGCTATTCCCCCATCCCGCTATTCCCGTCCCGCTATTCCCCACCCTGCTATTCCCCCACCCCGCTATTCCCCACCCCGCTATTCCCCACCCGCTATTCCCCACCCCGCTATTCCCATCCCGCTATTCCCCATCCCGCTATTCCCCCACCCCGCTATTCCCCACCCCGCTATTCACACACCCCGCTATTCCCCATCCCGCCATTCCCCACCCGCTATTCCCATCCCGCTATTCCCCGTCCCGCTATTCCCCACCCGCTATTCCCATCCCGCTATTCCCACCCCGCTGTTCCCATCCCGCTATTCCCACACCCCGCTATTCCCACACCCCGCTATTCCCCACCCACTATTCCCCACCCACTATTCCCCCATCCCGCTATTCCCCACCCGCTATTCCCCACCCGCTATTCCCCCACCCGCTATTCCCCCATCCCGCTATTCCCACACCCCGCTATTCCCCACCCACTATTCCCATCCCGCTATTCCCCATCCCGCTATTCCCCACCCTGCTATTCCCCACTCCTCCCATCCCGCTCCCAAAATCCCCCCAGAGCTGCTGGCCCACCTTGTCCTGGTCGGACTCGTAGACGAGGTGCCGGGCCTCAGCCTCGGCGTGGTCGTAGTCCGAGGGCAGAATCCAATCCTTGGTCTCCTCCTTGTCCATCTTCCCATCCCGGTTCTTGTCTCGGAATTCTACAAACTGTTCCCGCTCCGTCTTCACCCACTCGGGCTCATCAGCGTCGCCATCCTGGCTGTACATGTCACCTGTGGGGAGAGCAGAATCACAGCCCCGTCCCAAGGATTGACCCAAAACCCTGAGCTCCCTAAATCCATCCCCAAAATCCCAAAGCACCACCTGGGTCATGATTTCACCCGAAAATCCTGGATGGAGTGGGGGCAGGAGGAAGTTTGAGAGAGAGGAGAATGTTCTGGGAGGGGAGGGCTGGGAAGGATGTGGTGGCAGTGGCTCCCCCTGGACGGGGACACTGCGGGGATATGGCCAGGACACACAGCAGCAGCAGCAGCGTCTCACCAATGTACTCCTCCAGGTCAATGAAACCATCGCCATTCTTGTCAATGTCCTCCATGGTTTCCTGCAAGAAGGTGTGGGTGTGAGCCGGGCCCGGAGCAATTCCTGCCCCTCGGTGACCACCGAGCTTCCCAAAACGCCTCTGTGCTAGCCCCACCTGCACAACGATGTCCTTCATGTAGTCATACTCCTCGGGGTGCAGGAAGGCTGTGAACTCCTCCTTGGTGGCCGCCAGGTCCCCATCCTTGTCTGCCATCTTGAAGCGCCGCTCGTCCCGCACCATCATCTGTTTGTAGTTGAAGCCATCGTCAGGGTCTGGATCGTCTGCGAGGGAGCACAGGGAGCACTCGGGTCAGCTCAGGCAGGGCAAGGACCGTGCCAACCACCAACACAACCTCAACCCAGCTCAACATTCTCAATTCAACCTCAGCTCAAACCCAACCTCCTCTACTGAACCTCAGCTTCAACCTCAATCTCCCTCCTCAACCCAACCTCAACCTCCTCCACAAAACCTCCTGAACACAACCTTCTCATCCTCAACTTCCTCAACACAACCTCAACATCGTCCCAGCCTCAAATTTCTCCATTTCCTCCCTCTCAGCACAATCTCCCAACGCTTTGCCAACAAAAGCTCAGTTGCAGCCAGCACTGCTGTCCCGTGCCCACTCCCAGGAGGAGCTGCAGAAGCCCTGGGATCATGACATTCCCAGGGAGAGGCCCCGAAAGACAGGGCTCAGGGGTTTGGCCGGCACGGCCAGAGGCTCAACCTGAACTATTTTGGGAGGGGAATGTGTAAGGGGATCTCACTCGCTGCCGGGGCGGTGGCAGGGCCAGGAGGCATCGGCCGGGTGGGGCACGTGTGGCCACTTGGCACAGCCCAGCAGCAGCAGGAGTGCCAGGACACGGGGCCAGCAGTGGCCAGCAGTGGCCAGCAGCCCATGGAGAGCGCGGATCCTGCAGGACACTGCTGTGCTCTGCTGAAGTTAAACCAGAGCGTCCCTGTGTCCCTGGCCTGCTCCTGGGACAAAAGGCAGGCATTCGGGAGCCCTGGATCAGGGGGCTTGGGATGGATCAAGGAGCTCTGGAACATCCATTAAATATCCAAAGATTTTGACTTTAAGGCAGCTCTAGGGCAGAATGAACCCCAAATTCCCCATTCTGTTCCCAAGGTTTTGCCTTGAGAAGCAGCACAGCCTCAAACAAGGAAACCTTCAGGACTCATTAACAGACAATTCCTTAATTGCTGTTGGGCTAATGAATGGGTTTGATGGGGGAGTGGTGATGGGGCCAAGTGGATTGAAAAGGGTTAAACCCTCCCAAAGCTCCCAAAGTCACTTCCAGCCTTGGTCCCTGGGCTGGGAGAGCTCTGGGGGAGCAGAGGGAGGGGAAGGAGACAGAGCCAGGGCATTGCTCAGAGTATGGCAGCAAAGCCACAAACTCAACCCAACAGCTTGTCTCCTGGACAGGCACTCCTGCTCTGGGGTCCCACCGTGGGATTGAGCAATTAACAAAAACAGGAGTCATGATGATGATGATAATAATCTGATTTTGAAGAGAGTTTCAAAGGAATTTCCAGTCTCGGATGAAGCTCTTGGACATTTTTCACTTGACATTCCCTGCTTCCTAGAACTCCCCCCAGCAGAACCCCACTCTGCTCCACGACACTTCTGGGGTCCACCCCGTGACTCATCCTGCTTTTGTAATTAATTAATTAACAAAAGCACTCCCAGCTCCTTGTTTTGCTGACACAACACCACGTTCTGGACCCTTCAGAGCAGCCCAGGGTGATGCCTGTGCCTGTGCATCCCTGGGTCGACACCTCCGGAGGCATTCCAGCCCCACTCTGGCCAGGGACGGGAGCAAGGAGAAGCCAGGGGAACATTTCAGCAGCAAGGAGCTGTGGAAAAGTAATTCCTGCCGAGAGGAGCCAGAGGCAGAGCGTGAGGCAGGATCCTCCCGGCACTCCGTAAGGATCCAAGTATGTGGGAGCAGCACGAGTCGAGGCTCCAGCGGGGCCAGCCAAGGGCACTCGGCCTCCAGCGCCGCTCCAGCTTTGGAATCGGCCGTGTCGGGGGCTGGGCATTCCCCACACGCTGCTCGGAACTCCTCCTTCAGCTCATTAAGGGAGTCCCATTAATTCAGGGTTTTCTCATTAAGGCTCTTCCTCATGAACCTTCATATTTTGCCTTATCCAACACCTGCAGGTCCTAAATGCCACCCCAGGCTCCTCAAACAGTGCTCAAACCCTTCCCAGGACCTCTCTGCCCCCTTCCAGGCTGGATTTACACAGGCAGATTAGCCCAGACCCCAGAAATCCATGGCAAAGGGAGGTTTAGGAGGTGCTGTCCCAGCCTGGGGGTGTCACAGAGACTTCCCTGGCCACCAGCACAGCAAATCCAGATCCTCCCCGATCCCGAGGGAGATGGATGAGCCTCCCATGCAGCGGCTCCCCCTCTGCACATCCCGCCGAGCAGTTTGACTATTTTTGGCAATATTTAGGAAATTAGAGCGGATTCAACGCTCCAGAGCTGCAGCTCCTCCACCCGGGCCAGTCTGCAGTGCTGGAGGCCAGAGCTGGCACAGTGCTTGAGGGTTTAAGGTTTTAACCCCAAAAGAGCTGTTGCTTCCCTCACTCCCAGGGATGTCTGAAGCCATGAACAGTGCTGGCCCAGCACGTGTCCCAAAATCCCCAAGTTCTGGGGTCTAACGCTGCTCCAGGACAAGGGAAAGCGACTGAAATCTCTGCTAATCCCTGTTCTGTGGCTTTAGGCACGCAGTGGTGCCAGGGTGGCTCCACAGCTGCACATCAGTGGGCTCCACCTGCAGGTCCCAAATTCCCCCACAAGCCAGGAATGCCAGAGGACAGGAAACCCCCATTCCCACATGCCACTGAACCCCAAATCACCTGGATTCAGCCCAGAGCTGCATTTGTCACCACGGACATTAATAATGCCCAAGTGTGACTGCGGAGGGGAAAAGAGGGACGTGGGGTGTGTAAATGTCCCCATGGGGAGAGTTCCACATATTTTGGGTTCTTTTCCTTGGATTTCTCTTTGTTAATGCCACCAGGAGGTCAATTTGGAGAGTTGTGGAGATTTTAGAGTGTAACATTAAAGGGACATTTCCTCCAGCTGGCCCCACGTATACCAAGGCCATGTCCTACATCACACTCCTGCGCTTGTCCCAGGGCACAAATCCATCTCGGCTCAGCCCAACGCCAGCCACGCTCCCCACTCTCAGCGATGGACTCCCTCTGGCCTCCTTGATCCAGGCCCCAAACTGCCCCCACCACAGCCCCATCCGGAGCCGTGTCCATCCCGCTGACCGTCACCCCGCAAGCCCAGAGTGACCACCCACTGACCGCCGTGCCACGAGCCCGCCCTGACCCGCCTCGGGGACCCAAAGCAGAGCAGGACGTCCCAGCTGCTGGCTCCAAGAAAGGCTCATCCCAAGAGCCAGGACCTACCCAGGATATATCCATAGGTGGCATTTTTATACTCCTCCCAGGAAACAAGCCCGTCCTCGTTGAGGTCATGGCCCTTCCACTGGCGCTCCACATCCTCGTAAATCCAGCGCTTTTGGGCAAACTTGATCCAGGCCTTGAGCTCCTCCACTGTCACAAACCCATCTCCATCCTCATCTATCTTCCCGACAATCTTCCTGTAGGAAACACAGAGAAACCCAGCAAAAGTTAAAAAGCAGGGAGGGAATGGAAGGGGCAGAGGGGGCAAGTCGAGGTCATCATAGAATTTGGGAGTTCAACCATTTGGAGAGTTTATCCTTAAAACCAACATGTGGTTCAGCTGCCAAAACTTTGGCTCAGACATGAAAATCATTGGCTCAGCCACTTCTGGACCACTCGGGTTTTGGTTTCTTCAGAAATTAAGGGTTTTAGGGGAAAAAACTTCCTTTGAAGCCCGTGGGAAATACCCATCCATGCATCCTCGGACCAAGCCGGTGCTCATCAGGTGATGAGCATGGACCCATATTTGTATTAAAAATGGGAATATCGGCTCTGCCTCTCCTGGTGACGCCAGGAGAAAGTTGAGGTGGCTCTGGAATTTGCCAATTCAACCATTTGAAGAGTTTATCTTTAAAACGAACATTAGGGTTATCAAAACATTCGGAAACATTTGGAAAAAAGCGAGGTCAGCTGCCAAAACTCTCTCGGACACAGAAAACACCGGATCAGACATGGAAATCAAGAGCTTGGCCACTCTTGAACCACTCAGGTTTTGGTTCCTTCAGGAATTGTGAATTTTAGGGGAAAAATCTTCGCTGTTAAATCTTAGGAAAGCTCCACCTGCGTGTCCTCCCACCCCGACGGCGCCGGGTGCGGAGCACGGCCACACATATCTGCAGGGGACGTTTGGCCGTGCCGGGGAAGCGGAGCCGCGCGGGGCCGGGCCGGTCCCACCCGCTGCCCGGGGAGCAACCGGAGCCGCGGCCCCAGCGCCGCGTGCCTCCGTTATTTTTAGCAGCAGCTGCAGGAAAGGCCGGCAGGAATGCAGGATCCAGGGGCAGATGGAGCCGGGGGGTGGGGGCTGTTTGATCCACGCCGCTCTGCGCCGGGAAAGTTTGGGGCTCCTGGGATGAAAATCAGGGATAATGGTCCCGAAACCTTTTGTCTGGTGGAGCGGGATCCTGGATTTTTCCCTTTAACCTGAAGGTTTAACGGAAAGCAGTCGAGGAATCCTGAGCTCCAGCCCAGGTATTTCAGGAATTTTAGAAGACAGGTGGAAAACATGGAATTTTTAAATTTTAGATCACTAGGGCTATTAATTCTAAAAATATTGACGCAAAGGCAAACCCGGACACTGAAGCCACCTGTGCTCAGAGCCAGGTTTCTGTGTTTCAGAACTGCCTTGGTCTAGGAAAATCAGGAATTCCTCTGTGGCACAAAGGATGTTCCTGGCAATGAGAAGCTGGAGAGAGACTGGAAGAAAAACAGGAAAAATTTGGAATTTAGTTCTGACAGTGAGATGCTGGAGCGGGGGCAGTGGGCAGGGCTTGGAGACCTGAGTGATTTTATAGAGAAAAGTATTTTTAAAATATAAAAGAAACATTTCAGAACTTTATGTATCAATGTGCAAAGTGTCCCTTCCAATATTCCTGATCAAACACAGAAATATGCAAAATGTCACTTAAATATTCAGAATTTTTCATATAAATATATAACAAGTCTATCAATACTATAAATTCTGCATAATGTAAAGTATCACGTGAATATTAAACATTTGCCCATGAAAATATATAAACCACGAATAAATCGGTCAAATCCTTCCTATTTCAAGGAAAAAACCCCGTTGTTTCCCTCTCCCAAGAAGGTACATCACCAGCAAAGGGATTTTTTAAGGAAAATCCCTGGAATGGAGGACCAGAGCTGGCAGGGGTTAATGGCCAAGGCATCCAGGTTTTTCCAGGGCAGTCTCTAAGGGGTTAATTAGGGAAGAGCTTCCCAGGGAAGCCAAACCCTGTCCAGCCCAGCGCCGGGCACTCAGGAAGCTCCCAAACCTCCTCCCCACCCTGGGCCGGCACCAGCTGCTCGCGGCTGCTTTCCCAGGGCAGGAGCCACCAAACCCTCCCGTTTTCCCAAAGCCCCCGCTCTGCCCCGCTGCAGGGGAGGGCAGCAGATGTTGGGGAAGGGCGGGCAGCTGCCGCCGTTCCCGGCTCCAAGGGGCTGCTGCCAGTTCCCTGCTCCCGGGCACGGCGCCCGCGGCTCCCCGAGCGCGGGGAGGGAGCGCAGGCGCTGGGAGAGCCCCGAGCCGGAGCTCTGGCACAACCACAGACCCTTCCCTTAGCCCCGCTAAAGCCCGGAGCTGCCAGAATCGGAGCACATAGAATCAGAGGAGTTCATGGCAGCGGTTCCAGCTCAGGAAGGCTCGGCCCCTGCGGATAAAAGCGGGGCTGTGCTGTGTGGAGCGCGTCAAATCTGCCATGGCCCGGCCGGCGTTCCGGCCACAACTCAGCACAACAATGGCATTGAGCCGTGACTGAGCCCTGGCATCGGAGCCCTGGCATCGGAGCCCTGGCATCGGAGCCCTGGCATCGGAGCCCTGCGATCGTCGGGACAGAGGCCAGGGGAGGCCGGGGCCCAGCTTCCCTCCGACTCTGACGCTGCTCCAGGGGCATCGAGACATTCGCTCTGATTCTGCCAGGACTCAAAAAGCCTCCTGGATCCTGCGTTGTGGAGCTCATGGAGCCACCAGGGCCTAGATCCAAGGGATCAAGGGGTTTTCCGGTTTAAACTGTCCCCGGAGGGAGGAAATTCCCTCGGGTCCGGGAGGTGCTGGGGGAGAGGCCAGCACCCCCTTGCCACTGGGGTCTGGATGATCCCCAGGGATGGAACCTGGCACCCCTGCCCTGCACATCCCGCTGGGTCTGGGGGAAGTTTCCCCAGCACCCACGTGGCTGAGCTTTTCTTTCCCATCAGGAAGCACCGTTCCCAAAAAACAGCCCAAAATTCACCGTGGGCCGTGGGTAGGTGCTGCTCCAGCAGCAGCAAGGTTGGGATTCTTAGCTGAAAAAAACAAGTCTGACTAAAGAAAGGAGATTCAGGTGGGATATTGGGAAGGAATTCCTCTCTGGAAGGGTGGGAAGGGGGGCACTGGGGGGCTCGGGGGTCCCTTCCCACCCAGCCATTCCATGAAAACCCAGCCCAAGGCACCAGCTGGAAGGTGACTGGAGCACAGCACCCTGAGAAGGGTCCCCAGCTCCCCCGGGAGCCTCCGTCCCCCCGGCCCTGCTGGAGCCTGCAGTTCCCAGGTTGGAGCCTCCTGGAGCCCCTGAACAACTGCGGCAGCAGCTGCTGCGGGGGCAGCCGGCCCCACACTGCTCCCGGGAACAATCCCAGCGCAGGCCGGGGAACACGGATCCGGGGGAGACACGGATCCGGGGAAACACAGATCCCAGGGGAAACACAGATCCCGGGGAAACACGGATCCCGGGGAAACACGGATCCGGGGGAGACACGGATCCCGGGAAACACGGATCCCAGGGAAACACGGATCCCGGGGAAACACGGATCCCAGGGAAACACAGATCCCAGGGAAACACAGATCCCAGGGAAACACGGATCCCGGGGAAACACAGATCCCGGGGAAACACGGATCCCGGGGAAACACGGATCCCGGGGAAACACGGATCCGGGGGAAACACGGATCCCAGGGGAAACACGGATCCCAGGGGAAACACGGATCCCAGGGGAAACACGGATCCCAGGGAAACACTGATCCCAGGGAAACACGGATCCCAGGGAAACACGGATCCCAGGGAAACACGGATCCGGGGGAGACACGGATCCCGGGAAACACGGATCCCAGGGAAACACGGATCCCGGGGGAGACACGGATCCCGGGGGAGACACGGATCCCGGGGGAGACACGGATCCCGGGGAAACACAGATCCCAGGGGAAACACGGATCCCAGGGAAACACGGATCCCAGGGGAAACACGGATCCCAGGGGAAACACGGATCCGGGGGAAACACGGATCCCAGGGGAAACACGGATCCCGAGGAAACACGGATCCCAGGGGAAACACGGATCCCGGGGAACACGGATCCCGGGGAAACACGGATCCCGGGGAACACGGATCCCGGGGGAGACACGGATCCCAATGGAGACATGGATCCCAGGGGAGGCACAGCCGGATCCCAGGGGAAACACGGATCCCAGGGGAGGCACGGATCCCAAGGGAGGCACAGCCGGATCCCAGGGGATGCACAGAGCATCCTGGGGTCCCAGCAGGCACTGGAGGGGGAATCTCCATGCAGGCTCTGTTTTCCCAACTCCCAACCAACTCCTTCCAACCGAGAAATACCAGTGGGAAACACAGGGGCTGCAGTGGCACCCAGAGAACACGGAGCCAGCACAGCACAGCACAGCCCCCCCCCGTCTGCTCTGGAGTTCTGGGGAATGTCTGGCACTGGAAATGGCTCCGGGTGACTTTTTGGGGAATGCCTGGTGCTGGGCAGTGAATTCCTGGGCTGGACTGGGGGTGGTCACTGCGTTCCCACTCCGGGAAGGGTTGGGGGGCTGTCCTTACCCCAGGCGCTCCTTGCTCTCCTCTGGTGTGAGCTGGTCGAAGCTCTTGGCCTCGTCGGCGCCCAGGAAGGCGTCGTGGTCGTAGTCGAAGCTCTGGGCGTCGTCGTGCTCGCGGGCGCTGAGCGGAGCCTCCCGCACCACCCGCTCCTTGCGCTCCGTGGGCTTCGCGGAGCCGCACAGCGCCCACACAGCCAGGCACAGCAGGAGCCGCGGGAAGCGCATGGTGCCGGGCCTGCGGGGACAGGGGGACATGGCTGTGGGACAGGGACACTGCTGTGGGACAGGGGGACATGGCTGTGGGACAGGGACAGCACTGTGGGACAGGGACAGCGCTGTGGGACAGGGACAGTGGGACAGGGACAGCACTGTGGGACAGGGACACCGCTGTGGGACAGGGACAGCACTGTGGGACAGGGACAGCGCTGTGGGACAGGGACAGTGGGACAGGGACAGCACTGTGGGACAGGGACACCGCTGTGGGACAGGGACAAGGGGACAACGACAGTGCTGTGGGACAGGGACACAGCTGTGGGACAGGGACAGCACTGTGGGACAGGGACACCGCTGTGGGACAGTGGGACAGGGACAGCGGGATAGGGACACCACTGTGGGACAGGGACAGTGGGACAGAGACAGCAGGATAGGGACAGCACTGTGGGACAGGGACAAGGCTACAGGGACATGGCTGTGGGACAGAGACAGTGAGACAGGGACACCACTGTGGGACAGGGACAGTGGGACAGAGACAGTGGGACAGGGACACCACTGTGGGACAGGGACACCGCTGTGGGACAGGGACAGTGGGACAGGAACAAGGGGACAGGGACACCACTGTGGGACAGGGACAGTGGGACAGGGACACCGCTGTGGGACAGAGACAGTGAGACAGGGACACCACTGTGGGACAGGGACACCGCTGTGGGACAGGGACACCACTGTGGGACAGGGACAGTGGGACAGGGACACGGCTGTGGGACAGGGACACGGCTGTGGGACAGGGACACCACTGTGGGACAGGGACACCACTGTGGGACAGGGACAGCGGGACAGGTACACTACAGTGGGACAGGGACACGGCTGTGGGACAGGGACACCACTGTGGGACAGGTACACTACTGTGGGACAGGGACAAGGACACAGCTGTGGGACAGGGACAGTGAGACAGGGACACCACTGTGGGACAGGGACAAGGGGACAGAGACAGCAGGACAGGGACACGGCTGTGGGACAGGAACACTGGAATGGGAAGGGATGGGACTAGGGCAGGTTGTCAAGGGAAAATGGGGATTAGGGCAGGTTGTCTGGGAAGAACAGGGGTTATCTAGAAAAAAATGGGGATTAGGGCAAATCATGTGGGAAAAATGGGGACTAGAGCATGTTATTGGGGAAAAAACAGATTAATAATAATACAGATGATGGGAGCAAAGATTATTAATTAATCCAGATGATCTGAATAAAACCATAAATACAGATTGGGCAAAAATGATGAACTAATGCAGATTGTCCAGGAAAAATGGAGAATTACTGCACGTGGAGTAAATGGAGACTTAGTGAAGATTATGTCGGCACAAATTACTAATAAATACAAATTATCTGGGAAAATGATGAATTCCAGCATATTCTCAGGACAAATTGATTAACTGATCCAAATTATCAGGGCACTATAATGATATGGGTTATCTGGGGAAAAGTGAATCACTGACATGGATTACCAAGGCATGGGGATTAATTAACACAGATTATCAGGGCACAGGGATTAATTAACACAATTATCAGAGCACAGGGATTAATTAACACAGATTATCAGGGTGCAGGGATTAATTAATACAGATTATCAAGGCACAGGGATTAATTGACACAGATTATCAGGGCACAGGGATTAATTAACACAGATTATCAGAGTGCAGGGATTAATTGACACAGATTATCAGAGCACAGGGATTAATTAACACAATTATCAGAGCGCAGGGATTAATTAACACAATTATCAGAGCGCAGGGATTAATTAACACAGATTATCAGGGTGCAGGGATTAATTAATACAGATTATCAGGGCACAGGGATTAATTGACACACATTATCAGGGCACAGGGATTAATTGACACACATTATCAGGGCACAGGGATTAATTGACACAGATTATCAGGGTGCAGGGATTAATTAACACAGATTATCAGGGCACAGAGATTAACTGACACAGATTATCAGGGCACAGGGATTAATTGACACACATTATCAGGGCACAGGGATTAATTGACACAGATTATCAGGGCACAGGGATTAATTGACACAGATTATCAGGGCACAGGGATTAATTAATACAGATTATCAGGGCACAGAGATTAACTGACACAGATTATCAGGGCACAGGGATTAACTGACACAGATTATCAGGGCACAGGGATTAACTGACACAGATTATCAGGGCACAGGGATTAACTGACACACATTATCAGGGCACAGGGATTAATTGACACAGATTATCAGAGCACAGGGATTAATTAACACAGATTATCAGGGCACAGAGAGTTTCAAGGCCCGCTGCATGTGGACAATGTCCCGTTTCCTCCGGAGCTGCTCCTGAGCCCATCCCAGAGCTCCTCAGAGCAGCAGCTGGGGCTGGGAAGGGATCTGGGGGTGGGGAGAGGGGTCCTGGCGGGAAGGAAGGAAGTGGATCCAGATGGGAGGAATGTGAAAGACAACGTGCAGCACGCTCTGCTCTCCCTCCTCCCAACATTCCCTCTCCAGACCTGCTGTGGGTGGAATCCTCCCCCACCAAGCCGATCCCCCCGGACTGGGACCCACCTGATCAAACCACCCAAAAGTGCCTGGGGTCAATGGCAGCTCTGGAAGGATTCCAGAGGCTGATCCCTTTAAATCCCAACAGAAACTCAGCTGTTCCCCACGCTTGTCACTGAGATCCCAACTTTGATCCAGGTGTTCCCCACCCTGATCTCTTTAAATTTCAGTCGAGGTATTCATCACCCTGATCTATTTAGCCTTAAATTTTAACCAAGATATTTCTGGGTTTTAACTCTTTCACTCTAAATTTAATCCATATATTCACCATCCAGAGCTCTTCAATGCAAATTTAATTCAATATATTCCTCATCCTTATTGCTTTAATCTAATTTTAAACTCAAGATATTCCCCATCCTTACCCTTTCAAATTTACATCCAGTTCTTCCCCATCCAGAGCTCTTAAACATAAAGGTAAACCCAGGTGTTCCCATTCCTTAGCTCTTTAAATCTGTGGTTTAAAATCCAGGTATTCCCCTTTAACCTGAACTCACACCAAGGAATTCTGCCCTGGGAGTGACCCTGGAATGACCAGGAGTGACCTGGGACTGGTCCCACCTCAAACCAAGACAGTGGAGGCAGGACATGGGATAAAGGACACGGAAAAGCCCTTTCCTTCCTTTTTTTTTTTTTTTTGAATGGGGATTTATCAGACCATTCAGAAAATCCACAAATTTCAGTTCCTTGGAAGGCGGAGGGGGGAGGGCATGGTGAGGAGATTTGGGTAATAAAGAGTAAAAGTCACTTTTTTAGTGTTTCTGGGGAGGAAAACCATTCCAGGAGGGAAAGGCAGTTCCAGGTGTGAGTGGAGCTCTGGATATCCCTGTCCTGAGGAGCTGCTGCTCCCTCTGGGCACATCCCAGTGGCCAGAGCCTGCCCAGCCTCATGCTGGTCCCAGCCTGGAGCACAGAGTGACCTGCAGTGGGTCAAACAACCCGATTTTATCTCCCAGTGTCCACACAGAGCCCATTTGGAAGCGATTAAAGAGGGACAATCCAACCTCCAGCGGATCCAGGCAGTGCCAGGCGCTGGGAGGTGCTGCAGGGAAGGTGCTCAGAGAGACCAAAACCCACAAACCAAGAGTTATCCATAAACAATTATCCGTAAAAACCTGGCAGCACCAGCAGCTCCTGCTGACCAACGGGATGGGCCCCTGGATTTTCTGTGGAGATCCCAAGGTGAGGGAAAAGCAGAGCCCCTCTCCTCCCAACACGGGCCACTGGCAGCACATCCCTTCTCCCCCAGTAAAGGGATCTGATGGGGGAGCTGCAGGGAAGCCGGGAACAGGAACCAGTGGAGGGAAGATGTGGGGTCAGAATGGGGGTCCAGCCCTTCAGCTGGGGAGGAACTCGGGACCCCAGCAGGGCTAGGTGGGATACTGATGGAGGACCTTGGGGTTCTAAGGATGCTGACAGAGGAACTCGGGATTTCAGATGGGTTCGATGGGCTGTTGATGGAGGAACTTAAGATTCCAGGTGGGTTTGCTGTAATATTGACTGAGAAACCCGGAATTGCCATTGTTTGCTAGGATACTGACACAGGATCTCGGAATCCCGCACTGGGCTTGGGACTGTGGTGACATTTAGAGGAAACTGATGGGAAGAAGCCCCTCTAGACACACATTTCCCATGTGGGAGGCCAACAGGATCCCATAAAAAACCCATAGACAAGACAATTTGCTGGGGTTTGGGAATCAGCCTCTGTTTTTACGGGATTGATCCCATTGGAGCAGCCAGGGAACAATTAACTGGGACTCCATGGTGCCAGAGGGGTGTGGGTCTGGGAAATCCTGGCCATGATAAAGCTGTAAGGATGTGGGGGAGACACCGGGAGCCAAAACCGAGCCCGGGATAGAAACGGGCCGGTCCTGCCCCAAAGCAGCCGCAGAGTTTTGGGGTCACTGATACGGGAGAGGAACACGAGTTTGGGGTGACACCTCCTCTGCCCAGAGTCCCCACACAGGGCGGCGCCGATGGTCCCACAGCCCGGGGTCCCGGTGTCCCAATGGTCCCACAGCCCGTAATCCCGGTATCCCGGTGTCCCACAGCCCGTTATCCCGGTGTCCCGAGGGACCCACAGCCCGGGGTCCCGGTGTCCCGGGGGACCCATAGCCCATTATCCGGGTGATCCTGGTGTCCCGGGGGTCCCACAGCCCAGTGTCCCGGTGTCCCAGAGGACCCACAGCCCGTTATCCTGGTGATCCTGGTGTCCCGAGGCACCCACAGCCCGGTGTCCCGGTGTCCCGGGGGTCCCACAGCCCGGGGTCCCGGTGCCCCGGGGGACCCACAGCCCGGTGTCCCGGAGGACCCACAGCCCGTTATCCCGGTGTCCCGGGGTACCCACAGCCCGTTATCCGGGTGTCCCTCCCGAGGGACCCACAGCCCGTTATCCCGGTGTCCCGGGGGACCCACAGCCCGGTGTCCCGGGGGACCCACAGCCCGTTATCCCGGTGTCCCGGGGGACCCACAGCCCGTTATCCCGGGATCGGTGATTCCCGCGGGCCGGTCCCGCCCGAGTCGCTCCATCCGCGGGACCGGCGGTCCCGACCGGCCCAGCCCACCCGCCCTGGGCCCGGTGCGCGGGAGGCCCTGGGGCTCAGCAGCGCCGAGCCGCGCAGGGCAGCGGGACGGGCCGCAGGACTCCCGCCCGTTCCCATGGAGACCGGGCCCGGCGCTGCCGCCGCCGCGTTACCGCCACACCGCAGCGGCCCCGCAGAACCGCTCCCACCGCTCCTTCTGGCCCCGAGACCCGGCCCCGACCCCGGTGCCCATCCCGGTCCCTTGCCGTCCCTCACCGTCCCCACCGCCGCCGCCGCTGCCGCCGCCGCTCCGCGCACCGGAAGTCGGCGCCGCGCCACGCCGCACGGCCCCCCGCGCGCCCGCCGCACCCACCAATCACGGGAAGGCCACGCCTCCCCCTCGGCGCCACTCTGCATTCCGATTGGTCGCTTCTGCCGCCACTCCGCCCCTTTGCCCGCCCCCGCCCCGCGCTCCGCCCCCTCCGCCCTCCCCCGACCACGCTCCCTCCGGCCCCGCCCACCCTGCCGGGGACGCAAGCGCTGATTGGCTGGAAAGCGCCACGTCCTCAGGCGCGCGCCGGCCACCGGCCACACCCACCGGGGCGCCCCGCGCCGCACTGCGCACGCGCATGCGGGTCGGCTAGAGTCATGTGTGAAAAAGGCGGGAAAAGGGCAATGAGGCCGCGTGTCCCTCCCTGGTCACTTCCGGTCATTCTCTGGTCACTCCCGGTCATTCTCTGGTCACTCCCTGGTCATTCCCGGTCACTCCCTGGTCACTCCTGGTCACTCCCTGGGCCACTCAGGCTGGGCCAGGACAGGCTCAGGGGGGGCAGCAGCAGGAATTTCCCCATGGAAAGGGGGTCAGGCTCTGGAAGTGCCCAGGGAGGTTTGCAGTGCCCATCCCTGGAGGTGGCACTCAGGGCTCTGGGCTGGGGACAATGTCAGGATCAGTCACAGTTTGGACTTGGTGGTCTTGGGCTTTTCTAAGCACAATGATTCTGAGATTATGGAAAAACTTTACTGAGATCCAAAATTATGTTTTCCTGGCTTCCCTGGATCAGCTCAGAAGAGCCTTGTGGTGCAAGGTAAAGAGGTTTAGCAACCAGGATATTCTCTGGTGACTCTGTGGCCTCAGCCTTCCCAGTAACTGCCAGAGGAATCTGGGACAGGGCCCCAAAGGGATACCAACAGTCCTGGGGCTTGCAGGTTGTGCCTCTGGCCCATCTTGAAAACTGGGATAACTTTTGCCAGCTTCCAGTTGATTTTGGTTGGAAAAGTCTCCATGACCACTGAGTTTCACCAGCACTGCCAAGGCCACCACTGGCCCTGTCCCCAAGTGCCACTTCCACATGCCTCTGAAATCCCTGCAGGGATGGGGACCCCACCCCTGCCCTGGGCAGCTGTGCCAGGGCTGCACAGCCCTTTCCAGGAGGGAATTCCCAAAAATCCACCTGAGCCTGTCCTGGCCCAGCCTGAGCCTGTCCTGGCCCAGCCTGAGCCTGTCCTGGCCCACCCTGAGCCTGTCCTGGCCCAGCCTGAGGCCATTCCCTCTCCTCCTGTCCCTGTTCCTGGCAGCACAGCCCGAGCCCCCGGCTGTCCCCTCCTGCCAGGGACTTGTGCAGAGCCACAAGGTCCCCCTGATCCCCCTTTGCTCCAGGCTGAGCCCCTTCCCAGCTCCCACAGCTCTTCCTGGGGCTCCAGAACCTTCCAGCTCCCACAGCTCTTCCTGGGGCTCCAGACCCTTCCCAGCTCCCACAGCTCTTCCTGGGGCTCCAGAACCTTCCCAGCTCCCACAGCTCTTCCTGGGGCTCCAGAACCTTCCCAGCTCCATTCCCTGGACAGCTCCAGACCCTTCCCAGCTCTATCCCCCTCTGCATGCAGGTCCCAGCCACACTCCAGACGTGCCCCAAGCCGTGACCACATCAATCCCAAAATAGCCCCAGGGCTCCGCGTCCGAAGTGACGGCCCGGCTATAAATACACCTCGCTCTGCTGTCCAAGGCTCCCTTGCACAAGGTGTGATCCCATCAGCAGGGAATGTCTCCCAGGACCCAAATCCCGCTTTACGGGCTCCTGGCAGCGTCAGGTTCTATTTAACCTCTGTGCCGTGACACACCAGGCAGCGCCGTGGGCTGAGGTCAGCGCCCGTCCCGCTGGATGATCCCTGTGGAGCCGCGTCTGCCCAGCTCCCCATGGAGTCACTGCGGAGAAAGCGGGGCCTCCAGGGCCGTGATTCATCCCATCCCGCAGAAATGCCTAAATTAGGGCAGCAGGAGCATCCTGGGGCTGCAGCTCTCACTGCGAGGGAGCTGTGCCGGGGCAGAGGCTCCAGCAGATATTTCCAGTCAGTGAGATAATTCCCAGCCTCGGCCTCGCCGGGAGCCGCGCCAGCACCGACACTCGGACACGGCCCCACGGTGAAGTCACAGGCTGAAAAAGCTCAGCCCAGAATTCCTTGGAAAACCTCCCACCGTGTTTTTCCCCTCGTTAAATCTCCCTTGGTGTTGGAATCGCACAGTCTTGAGGAAAGAATGAGCCCAGATATGGGGAACAGGCACTGAAAGCATGAGGGCTTTTAAATCTTATTAATAAAGTATGTCTCAGGGGTCGAGATAGTTTCTTGAACAAAAGGTGGCTCAGGAAGCTTGAAATGTTTAATTTTTTATTGAAATGTAAGTTAAGGGAGTTTAGATGAGTTTCTAAAGTTAAAAAATGGTTTGAGGGTCATTTTGGGCTTTTTTTAAATAAAAAATCCTCAGGAGGCTGAAGTGTGAGGGGTTTTTTTAAATAAAAAATCCTTAGGAGGATGAAATGTGAGGGGTTTTTTTTTAAATAAAAAATCCTTAGGAGGCTGAAAGGTGAGTTTGTTTGTTTTTTTTTTAAATAAAAAATCCTCCGGAGGCTGAAATTGAGGGTTTTTTTGCATAAAACACAGTTTGGAGTTGAGCACCAGGAGGCTCTGGGGCGGACACTCGTGCCCAGTCCTAGGGACACAAAAGCAGCTCCTGGCCCAGTCCTGGCCGTGCTCCAACAATGCCCACCAAAACCAGGAGGACTGAGAGGAATTTGTCTTTCTGTGCTCTCCATCAGCTTTCCCCATGGCAGGGGATGATTCATCTCTTCCCCCACAGTCTGCTCTGACCATTCCCAGGCCAATCCCATTTGATCCATCCACCTTTTTACCCCGCAGCTGCCTTTGCTCGTGTTAACTGAGCCCGGACGCTCTCCACGGCTCTGGGAGTGATTTATTGCATTTCCTTACGGAAGTGCACATGGAAATCCCTTTTCCTCCCCTTTTGGAGGAGCTAAGGATCTCCAAGTGCCAAATCCTTCACAATCCCCCTTTTTCCCACACCTCAGACCATTCCTATTGTTTCTTTTTTCAGTTCCAGTTTCTCAGTCTTTTAAAGCCACTGACACGTTGCAGCTGGGCTTTCTCTCTCAGGTGTTTAGCATAAGGCAAAACCCACTCCCGCTCCCTGTTTTCCTGCTTTGACCTCCCCAATCCCTCAATCCCACTGGCTTTGCCCAAGCTGGGGACATTTAGGGGTTTCTCTGCTCAGACAGCATTGACAGACAACATTTCCCTTCCCCAGTGGTCTTCTCCCCCTCCCAGTTGTCACTGAGAGCAGTCCAAAATTGGGTAAAAATTCTCATTTTCACACACTTCTCAGCTGGATATTTATTAATGGGACCTTCAGACACTTCCAAATCCCAGAATTTAGGAAAGCATGTTATTTATTAACCCATTTTTTGGCTACATCCATGTTTGCCTCATTGTCACACACCCTGGCCAGCAAAGCTCCAGGGAGGATGGCCTTGGGATTTGGGCAAAGGAGAGGGAATTTTATTGGTCTGTGGGCATTATCGATCCCCTCCCAGCCACCACAGGGCCCTGGACACAGATTCCACGCTGGCTTCACCTCTGTGAATTCCCTGAGAAACCCCAGGAGGAAAAGCCAGAATGCTCTGAGACAAAACACAAGGGATATGAGAACGGTCTGTGAGGAGAGGAAGGGAAATCTGCACTTGAAATGTGGGGAAAAGAGGATATATGGAAATGTTTTAGCAATCTGGGAGCAAGGCAGAGCCGTCTGGGCATGTCTGTGTGGAGGATGAGGGTGTGGATGGTCCAGCACATGGACCTGCAGCAGGAGAATTTGGATGGAAGGGACAGAGAACGAGGGATGGAGAACCCGGGATGCAGAACCTCCATCAGGAGGTGTATCCCCATGGGAAAGGCTGGCTCATGCTCTGTTTCAGTTTACCTCAGCCTGTGGGGAGGAAGCTGGGGTCAGGAAACCAAACCACTGAGCCATTCCCAGCTTCTTCCAGTGGCACAATCCCCGTCAATCCCAAAGCTCTTGTACCTCAGTGTGACCCTCTGTGGGATCTGCTGGGGACAAAGGCAGGGGATTCCCTCACAGCCTCAGTCCCACACCAGAGCAGAGCCCCACGGCTGGGCACGGCACAACCCCACAGAACCCAGAGCCAGACCTGGACCAGCCCCACAGAACCCAGAGCCAGGTCTGGAACCAACCCCACAGAACCCAGAGCCAGACCTGGAACCCCACAGAACCCAGAGCCAGACCTGGAACCCCACAGAACCCAGAGCCAGACCTGGACCAGCCCCACAGAACCCAGAGCCAGGTCTGGAACCAACCCCACAGAACCCAGAGCCAGACCTGGACCAGCCCCACAGAACCCAGAGCCAGGTCTGGAACCAACCCCACAGAACCCAGAGCCAGACCTGGAACCCCACAGAACCCAGAGCCAGACCTGGACCAGCCCCACAGAACCCAGAGCCAGACCTGGACCAGCCCCACAGAACCCAGAGCCAGACCTGAACCAACCCCACAGAACCCAGAGCCAGACCTGGACCAGCCCCACAGAACCCAGAGCCAGGTCTGGAGCCCACAGAACCCAGAGCCAGACCTGGACCAGCCCCACAGAACCCAGAGCCAGGTCTGGAACCAACCCCACAGAACCCAGAGCCAGACCTGGACCAGCCCCACAGAACCCAGAGTAAGGTCTGGAACCAACCCCACAGAACCCAGAGCCAGACCTGGAACCCCACAGAACCCAGAGCCAGACCTGGACCAGCCCCACAGAACCCAGAGCCAGACCTGGACCAGCCCCACAGAACCCAGAGCCAGACCTGAACCAACCCCACAGAACCCAGAGCCAGGTCTGGACCAACCCCACAGAAGGCACAGCCAGGCCTGGAGCCCCACAGAAGGCAGAGCCAGGCCTGGAGCCCACAGAAGGCACAGCCAGGCCTGGAGCCCCACAGAACCCAGAGCCAGGCCTGGAGCCCACAGAAGGCACAGCCAGGCCTGGAGCCCACACGGCGCTGCCCGGGCGCTGTCCCCGGGCTGGCTCCGCCGTGACCCTTCGGGACGGGCAGTGGCTCTGAACGGCCTCACGCTCCACCAGCGGGGCCGGGGCGTCGCCGGGAAAAGCCCAAACGCCGCTGCCAAATGCGGGAGGAACAAACCCAGCCGGGCTCGGGTGGCTGTGGATGCCCCCGTGGTGGTTTGAAGGGCAGCGTGAGGGAGGAGGAGGAGGAATCCCGAGGCCGGGGGAGCTCAGGAGAGAGGCGGCTGTGGGAGGATGGACGGGCCGAGGAATGCCCCGGCTAATCCTCCTGCCCGCCGCCGGCTATTTAGGGAAGAACCAAGGAGACCGCGCTCGGCTCCTGGCTGCCCTCCCGCTCCAGCTGGCTGAATCGCGGCCCGTGCCCCCTCCTCCCGCTGCTGCGGGCCGGCCCCGGCTGAGCTGCCCCGGGCGGGGGGCCCGTCCCGCAGGCACAGCGCTCCCGGCCCCGCTGCAGCGGCACCGGGCCCGGAGAGGCGAATCGCCGCTGCTCGGGCCGGGAGCCGGGCTGGGAGCCGGGATGGCAGCCGTGATCTCAGGGAGCAGCAATGCGGAGCGCTGCCAGCCCAGAAATGTCCTTGTCCCGGCACGGCGCTGCCCCTGGCCGGAGCACGGGCCAGCCGCCCCCTCCCGCCAGCCCCGGGACACCGCCGCTGGCCCCGGCACCGCCGGGCCCCGGCGCAGCGGTACCTGGGCGCGGCCGGAGCGCCTCCGGGCACGCTCGCCTGTTTTTAGGAAGAAAAGAGGGGTTTGTTCCTGGTGAGGCGGCGGCCCTGCCCTCCCGCTCCCCACTTTGCACCCCAAAATCGCCTGATCCCGTGGGTTTCTCTGAGCCACACACCCGCTGGTTCCACGGGCCGGGCTCCGAGCGGCCGCCCCGGGCCGGCTCCACGGGCCGGGCTCCGAGCGGCCGCCCCGGGCCGGCTCCACGGGCCGGGCTCCGAGCGGCCGCCCCGGGCCGGCTCCACGGGCCGGGCTCCGAGCGGCCGCCCCGCCGCGGTTGGAACCGCCGGGAGCCCGGGGCGGGATGCGGCTGCCGCCAGCGAGGGCTCCGGGCTTTTCTCCGCCCTCCTCTCTCGGGATGACGGGTGGAGGTCAAAGATGACACCATCAGCCTCTCCTCATCACGGGCGTTCAACTTTTCCCAGCTCTCTCCATCTGCCGGGCCTTTGATTGGGAGAGCTTGAGCCAAAAAGAAGAAATTGTACTGGGGAATTCCTGGTTCCGGAGCAGCTGAATTTAATTAAAACCACTTCAGTCATTAAAGTGATTCACCAGCTAAATCAAAGGAATGAGAAACCTCCCATCAGTTCTGCCCCTCCCTCCTCGGTTTGCTTCCTCAGGGAACGGCCACGGGAGCACTGGTCAGGCCAGGCCCGCACCCCAGCAGGGGTGGAAGTACCCAGGGACAGCCGTGTGTCCCCATTGTCCCATGTGTGGGTACCCAGGGACAGTCCTGTGTCCCCATTGTGGGTACCCAGGGACAGCCGTGTGTCCCCATTATCCCATGTGTGTGTCCCCCGTGTCCCATGTTTGGGTACCCAGGGACAGCCGTGTGTCCCCATTGTCCCCCGTGTGGGTACCCAGGGACAGCCGTGTGTCCCCATTGTGGGTACCCAGGGACAGCCGTGTGTCCCATGTGTGGGTACCCAGGGACAGCCGTGTGTCCCCTGTGTGGGTACCCAGGGACAGCCGTGTGTCCCCGTGTCCCACATGTGGGTACCCAGGGACAGCCGTGTGTCCCATGTGTGGGTACCCAGGGACAGCCGTGTGTCCCCCATGTGGGTACCCAGGGACAGCCGTGTGTCCCCGTGTCCCACATGTGGGTACCCAGGGACAGTCCTGTGTCCCCCGTGTCCCACGTGTGGCTGTCCTGACACGGTGCCTTTGCTGCAGGACGTCCTGGATTCCATCCCTGTGCCCGGCTCCTGTCTGTGTCCGTGTGCAGCCCTGTCCCAGAGAGCCAGGCTGCTTCCCTCTGCCCGGCAGCTTGCAGTGCTCATTCCTGCGCTGCCCTTGGGTCACCTGAGCCCCGAGAACTCCTCTGTGCTGGCTCCCAGCTCCCGGCCCCTCGCAGCGCCCGAGGGAACATCCCGTCACGGCTCCGTGAACTCAGCACCCCCCAAATAGCCCGGCCAGCCTGGCCCCCAGCAGGAGCGCTCCGGCCCCGGCCCGCGGATGATCTTACAGCCTGGGAAGCTCCAAACATGCTGCTCCTGCCCATAAAAAGCAAAGGGCTTTGGGCATGGAATCATCGGGAACACGGGGATTGCGCCAGTCAGGAGAGACGCTCCTGGGAGGCGGCATTGTTGGAAAGGCGAAAGGGCAGAGGGAGCTGAGCCTGGGGACAGGGGGAGCCCCAAAACACAGCTCAGTCCTGGCCCTGATGCCTCCAAGGGTTTGTAAAACACACCCAGAGCTTTGGTGCTGCAGTTTGGCTCCTTGGCCACCTCATCCCGATGGGAATACGTGACCCAAATCATGCACCAGAACCAGCTGTTAGGAACACAGAAGTGGTTATTCCGTTATACTGTGATCCCTGTTTTTCAAATCCCCAAATCCCAGTCTCTCCCGTACTGCTGGCTCTGGAGACCATCCCACAGTGCTGGGGAGCTGGCAGAAGCCTTCCCCTCCCGGCAGTGCTCGAGGCACGGGCCCCGGGCACCACCCCAGCAGTGGAGCCCATCTGGCTGCAAGAGACTGCACAGGGAAGTCCTTCTCCGTGAGAAGCTCAGTTTTCCAGGCAGAAAGAGGAAAAACACCTCACTGGAGCAACGGTCCAATGGATAAAATTGGAATTTAATTAAGTTAAGGAGATATTTGCCCAACTAGAACATCCAACCCCCCCCAGCACACTGTGTGCTGCCCCCTGCCCGGACACACGTGGAGACAACGGTCCCTCGGGAGCCTCCTGGGCACAGCCAGCCCCACTCTTCCACAATTCCCAGGAATTCTTCTTCCTTATCTTATCTGGCCACCCACAGCCTGCCCTCACCCGCCGCCGTCGCCAGGGCCAGCCCGCAGGTCCGGGCGCAGGCGGATCTCCACCAGCCGGACGGCGCGGAGCAGCACGGCCAGCTGGGAGCACACCCGGGCCACCACGTCCAGCACAGGATCCGTCAGGTCCCGCACGCCGCCCAGCACCTTCAGCAGGAAGAGCAGGAGCGGCTGCAGGAGGCTGTGAAACGCTGCTGCCAGGAAGGGCTTCAGGACATGGTCGCCGATGGCTGTCAGGACACCGACCACCAACGCCTGGATTTGGGGTGAAATCCTGTGTTTGAGGGATTTGCCAGCAGGCGTCACCAAAAATGGGCTGGGACACAAAAATTCTACTGTGGGAGAGGAATTGTGCGACAGTGGGAAATGGAAGTTCCTTCTCCCGATACTGAAGGACTTTGACACATCCTCAGCAGCTGCTCTGGCCGTGGCTCTGCGGGAACGGGGCGGCTCACCTGGACCACGGCCTCGCCAAGGAAGCGGATCAGCTCCACCAGGAAGAGGCTGAAGACGCTGACCAGGCACCGCGGGATGGCAAAGAATTCCCGCAGCTTCCGCTGAATCGTCCACTCGGAGCTGCCATGGAGAAAAAGGAACGTCAGAGCCAGAGAGCCGAGCTGCTGAGGGGATGGATCTCCATCGTGGAGCAGATCCGGCATCCCAGGCTGCTCCTTGGCAGCAAACCCCAGCTCCACAGCCAGCTGGTCAACGATGAGAAAGCGCTGGAGCTGCGTTTCCACAGGTCTCCTCATACAGCCCAAACCCGCCTGAAGTAACCCACGGGTCCATCAGGAGGTACCCAGAGTAACCCACGGGTCCATCAGGAGGCACCCAGAGTAACCCACGGGTCCATCAGGAGGTACCCAGAGTAACCCACGGGTCCATCAGGAGGTACCCAGAGTAACCCACGGGTCCATGGGGAGGTACCCAGAGTAACCCACGGGCCCATCAGGAGGCACCCAGAGTTACCCATGGGTCCATGGGGACGGACCCAGAGTTACCCACGGGTCCATGGGGAGGCACCCAGAGTTACCCATGGGTCCATCAGGAGGTACCCAGAGTAACCCAAGGGTC
Source organism: Cyanistes caeruleus (assembly GCF_971803275.1). Taxonomy (NCBI): domain Eukaryota; kingdom Metazoa; phylum Chordata; class Aves; order Passeriformes; family Paridae; genus Cyanistes; species Cyanistes caeruleus. Next base: position 251,604 of record NC_141704.1, read on the forward strand.
CATGGGGACGGACCCAGAGTTACCCATGGGTCCATCAGGAGGCACCCAGAGTTACCCATGGGCCCATCAGGAGGCACCCAGAGTAACCCACGGGTCCATCAGGAGGTACCCAGAGTAACCCAAGGGTCCATCAGGATGCACCCAGAGTTACCCATGGGTCCATCAGGAGGCACCCAGAGTTACCCATGGGTCCATCAGGAGGCACCCAGAGTTACCCACGGGTCCATGGGGACGGACCCAGAGTAACCCAAGGGTCCATCAGGAGGCACCCAGAGCAGTGGCTGGCTGAGAGCCCGAGAAGCAACAGCCCAGCTCCAGGGAATCCCATCCAACTGCAGGCCGGGAAGGAGCAGCTCCAGCGTGGGCAGTGCTGAGGCTCCCTCTCATGGCCACCGCCACGGGGCGATCCGGGAGATCCACTCCGCTTTCGCTTTCCAGAAAAACACCAAGTGAAGAGAGTGAATTGTGCCAGGCTGGGAGGAAACCCCAAGCGTGCCCAGGAATGCAGCGGCAGCAGCACCGGTTCGGGGAGGAAGGAGCGACAGCAGGATGACCCAAACCCTGAGGTTTTCCCCCATTTTGTCGCTGTGACGAAATCTCCCATTTCCCAGCCGAGAAGCTCAGTGTTGGCACCCAGGATCCCACTCTGGAGAAACCCCCAGTGAGGCCTGAGAAGACTCCAGGGTGGGATCCCTGGGGGAAACAGCCCTTCAGCATCTGGTAACTGGCGGCTTTCCCCGTCTGGGAGCGGGCCCTGGGCTGTGGCCAGGCTCGCAGCGGCCGCAGCTGTTCCTCGGGATCAGCTGGGATCCCGGGAAAAGCACGGACGGGGCAAGAGCTGCAGAGTGCTGGGATCCAGCTGGGATCCAGCTGGGATCCGCCGGCCTCTGCTCGAACCCCCCTCCACAGGGGCCCGAGCCTCTTTCCCCGGCCTCCCCCGCGGGTTCCTCTCCCGGAATCCCGCGGGCTCGCAGCCCCCGCAGCCCCCCGAGTTCAGCGGGGTCTGCTCCTCTCTCCTCACAGTCCCCCGGTCTGCGCTGCCCCCGAGAAAGCCCCGCTCCCGTTCCCAGCGCTCGCACCGGGATCGGAGCCAAAAGGAACATTAAACCCCTGAAATGTGAAGGATAACGGGGGCGAGACTGGCCCAAACCCTCCGGGACCCCCGAGTCCCCTCCGTCCCCCCGGGGACATCCCGACACCGGCACCGCCGGGGACACCCCCCGCCCCCGCGGGCAGCACTGAAGGGAGTCCCGGTACCTCCTTCGGTTCTTCCTCCCGGGGCGGGGCGGGGGCACCGGGGGGGCGCGGGGGGTACCGGGGGGTCCCGGCGTGCGGCGGGGCGCGCCCGGCGCCATGGGAGCAGCCCCGCCCCGCGACAGGCCCCGCCCCCGCGACAGGCCCCGCCCCCGCGACAGGCCCCGCCCCCAGAGCAAAGGTAGCAGCCCCGCCCTGTGACAGGCCCCGCCCCTGGACACGCCCACCACGGCTGAGCCCGTTGATTGACGGACAGCTGCCTCGGGGGCGGGGCCGGGGCGGGACAGCGGGCGCGCTCGCAGATGAGTGACATCGAGTGCAGCCAATCAAAGCCCGCGATCGCGCTCCGGTGTTCCCTCCCACCGCGGAGATCCCCGCGCATCACGTGGAGCGGGAAACGGGCAGTGTGTATGCAAATATATACAAAGCGTATGCTAATGAGGGTCCGCCAGCAGCGCGGGGTGACAGCCGGGGAGATGGGGCGGGGTCCGGGAGGGGACACGAGTGGGGACACGGGCAGGACACTGGGGGACAAGGAGGGGGGAGCCGGGGGGGGGGACACGTGGGGACCACAGGGGGAGGACGGGCACGGAGGGACGCGAGAGGGGTGACACGAGGGGAGGGGGTCCCGTGGGGACACGAGAGGGGGGACACGAGGGGAGGGGGTCCCGTGGGGACACGAGAGGGGTGACACGAGGGGAGGGGGTCCCGTGGGGACACGAGAGGGGGGACACGAGGGGAGGGGGTCCCGTGGGGACACGAGAGGGGGGACACGAGGGGAGGGGGTCCCGTGGGGACACGAGAGGGGGGACACGAGGGGAGGGGGTCCCGTGGGGACACGGGGGCCCGGCCCACGCCCGAGGCGTGTCGGTCCCGGGGCGGTCCCGGGGCGGTCCCGGCCGGTCTCGCCCCACGCCCACGCCCGGCCCCGCGTGCGGAAGCTCCGGGCCAGAAGCGGCGGCCCCGGGACCGGCCCCGAGCGCAGGTGGGAGCCGGGGCCGCTCCCGGTGGGCGCGGGGAGTCCGCGGGTGGGTCCCGTGGGGAGGGTCCCGTGGGGAGGGTCCCGTGGGCTGGGTCCCGTGGGGAGGGGCCGTGGGGAGGGGCCGTGGGGAGGGTCCCGTGGGGAGGGTCCCGTGGGGAGGGTCCCGTGGGGAGGGGCCGTGGGGAGGGTCCCGTGGGGAGGGGCCGTGGGGAGGGTCCCGTGGGGTGGGTGCCGTGGGGTGTGTGCCATGGGGAGGGTCCCGTGGGGAGGGTCCCGTGGGGAGGGGCCGTGGGGAGGGTCCCGTGGGGAGGGGCCGTGGGGAGGGTCCCGTGGGGAGGGTCTTGTGGCGGGGCGATGCTGAGACGTCCGGGAAGAGCCTCGGGGACACGCGGGGACAGAGCCCGGTCCGTGAGTGGGGACGGCTGCCCCGGACACGCCGTGGGCCGAGGACGGGCCCGTCCGTGCGACACTCGTGGGCGCTGCCCCGCCACGGGGGGACGGGCGGGGGGGACACTCGAGGGGAGCGGGGGTGTCTCCCCTCGCCCGGCTCCTGTGACTGCACAGGGACCACGGCCGGGACTTCCCGTGTCCCCGTGTCCCCCGTGTCCCCGTGTCCCCTCCGTGTCCCCCGTGTCCCCCGTGTCCCCCGTGTCCCCCATGTGTCCCCCGTGTCCCCCATGTGCCCTCCGTGTCCCCCGTGTGCCCTCCGTGTCCCCCGTGTGCCCTCCGTGTCCCCCGTGTCCCCGTGTCCCCGTGTCCCCCGTGTCCCCGTGTCCCCCGTGTGCCCTCCGTGTCCCCCATCCCCGTGTTCTGCCCTGTCTCTGTGTCCCCTCATCCCTGTCCCGTCTCTTCACGTCTCCCCTGTGTTCCTCCTCCCTTCTCCATGTACCCTGTCCTTCCACGTCCTCGTGTCCCCACCGCGTCCCCCCATGTCGCTACGTGTGTCCCCATCCCCCGCGTGTCCCCTGTGTCCTCCCCTTGTCCAGTCCGTGTCCCCCGTCCTGTGTCGCTCAGGTCCCCTGTTCATGTCCCCCCCGTCCTCCCCACATCCCACATTCCCCGTGTCCCTCGTGTCCCTCGTGTCCCTCGTGTCCCTCGTGTCCCTCGTGTCCCCTCCCCTTTTCTGTCCCTGAAGCCACCGCAGCTTCTGCTTTCGGGGTGTGGGTGACGCCCCCCAGCAGCCTCGGGGGAGACGGAGCTCGGGGGGGCTCCCCCACCCTGCTGGCCCTGAAAGCGGAACCGGGGCCCCGCACGGTCCCTCTGGGGGCCCCGGTTCCTCTTCCCGGGCCGAGGGCGGCCCGCGGGGTCACCGGGTGCCCGCTGGTGTCCCCAGGCCATGGACCCCCCCCGGCGGGTGCGCCTCAAGCCCTGGCTGGTGGCCCAGGTCAGCAGCCGCCGCTTCCCGGGGCTGCACTGGCTCGACCCCGAGCGCCGCCGCTTCGTCATCCCCTGGGGACACGCCACCAGGAACCCCCCGGGACCCCAGGACCACGACACCATCTTCAAGGTGACACCGGGGACACGGGCTGGGAGTGACGGGGGGGACGTGGCATGGGGACAGTGCGGACACGGGGACACGGGATGGGGGTGATGTGTGAGAGGGTGACAAGGGGGACACGGCGTGGGGACAGTGGGGATATGGGGGACAAGGGACAGGAGTGGCAGGGTGATGGGGTGACAGTGGGGACACGGCATGGGGACAGTGGGGATATGGGGGACAAGGGACAGGAGTGGCAGTGCTGGGGTGACAGTGGGGACATGGGTGGGGACATGGCTGGGGATATGGGGGACAAGGGACAGGAGTGGCAGTGCTGGGGTGACAGTGGGGACATGGGTGGGGATATGGGGGACAAGGGACAGGAGTGGCAGTGCTGGGGTGACAGTGGGGACATGGGTGGGGACATGGGTGGGGATATGGGGGACAAGGGACAGGAGTGGCAGGGTGCTGGTGACGAGGGACACAGGGTGGGGGGGTGACGAGGATGATGGGGGGACACGGGACGGGTGGGGTGGGGTGGCGGAGCCGGGACGTGGGGATGGTGGAGGGAGGGTCGCGCAGGCTGGGGGGGGGTGCCGGGCCTGAGCCCCCCCCAGGCGTGGGCGCAGGAGACGGGCCGGTTCCGGGCCGGGGACCCGCCGGACCCCCCGCGCTGGAAGGCCACCCTGCGCTGCGCCCTCAACAAGAGCCGCGAGTTCCGGCTGCTGCTGGACGGGCCCCGCGGCTCCCCGGCCCAGCCCTTCCGCGTCTACGAGCTCTGCGAGGAGCCCCCCGGGGCCGCAGGTACGGGGGGCTCTGGGGAGGGCCCCGAGTGCCAGCACCTCACAAGGACCCACGAGTCCCCCACCCCCACAAAGCCCCAGCACCCCCGGAGGTCTCAGCCCCCCAGCAGCCCCCCAGCAGCCCCCCGCACCCCACAAAGACCCAGTGGCCCCAGAGACCTCGCCCCACACGAGGGGCCCACCCCATGGGAAGCCTCAATGCCCCTCGAGTCCCCAGGACCCCTCAATATCCACCCCAGCACCCCCAGTTCCCTCTGCCCCTCTCTCCCTTGCAGATGGGGGGGACGAGGATGACAATGGCTGCAGCGGGGAGGAAGATGTCAGCCAGGTATCTGGGGGGGCTCGGGGTGGGGGATCCCCAAACCGGGGACACCTCAGGGGTCTGGGGGGCCCCTGTAACGCCCGCTCTGCCCTGCAGCTCAACATGACATCCCTGAGCATCGATGGTGAGTGGGGGGCATCGGGTGGGTCGGGGTGCCAGGGGGGTCGGGCTGCACCCTCTGACCCCCCTCTCTGCTCCAGACACGCAGCACGGGGGGGACCTGCTGCCCCCCTACTCCTGGGCCAAGGAGGAGCCCCCCCCCTTTGCCAGCTGCTGCCCCCCGGGGGGCCCCTTCGGGCCTCCCCCCCCGGTGCTGCTCCAGGGGGAGGCGGGGGGCACCCGCGGGGTCCCTGAGCTGCTCCCCGGCCCCCTCGCTGAGACGGGGCCCCCCCTGGCCCCCCCGGGACCCCCGTCCACCTGCCCGGTGGCACCGACAGAGCAGCTGATCCCGGACCTGCTCGTCAGCCCCCACATGCTGCCACGTGAGGAGTGGGGGGCTGGGGGTCCGTGGGGGCGCTGGGTGGGGCGGTCACGGGTGCGGCCGGAAGGATTGGGGTGACCGTGGGGCAGTGGGACAGAGGTGGCCATGGATGTGGGGTAGCCATGGGATGGAAGGGGTGGCCATGGGGTGGCCATGGGGTGACTGTGGGGTGGTGGGACAGAGGTGGCCATGGATGTGGGGTAGCCATGGGATGGGTGGGGTGGCCATGGGGTGACCGTGGGGTGACCGTGGGGCAGTGGGACAGAGGTGGCCATGGATGTGGGGTAGCCATGGGATGGAAGGGGTGGCCATGGGGTGGCCATGGGGTGACCGTGGGGTGACCGTGGGGCAGTGGGACAGAGGTGGCCATGGATGTGGGGTAGCCCTGGGACAGAAGGGGTGGCCATGGGGTGACTGTGGGGCAGTGGGACAGAGGTGGCCGTGGATGTGGGGTAGCCATGGGATGGAAGGGGTGGCCATGGGGTGACCGTGGGGCAGTGGGACAGAGGTGGCCATGGATGTGGGGTAGCCGTGGGATGGATGGGGTGGCCATGGGGTGGCCATGGTGTGACTGTGGGGTGGTGGGACAGAGGTGGCCGTGGATGTGGGGTAGCCATGGGATGGATGGGGTGGCCATGGGGTGACCGTGGGGCGGTGGGACAGAGGTGGCCGTGGATGTGGGGTAGTCATGGGATGGATGGGGTGGCCATGGGGTGACCGTGGGGTGGCTGGATTGGGGTGACCGTGGACACAGAGTGGCTGTGGGATGGATGAGGGTGGCCAGAGGGTGGGGGGGCTTGGCCAGCTGCCCTGGAGTGGCCCTGGGGTGCTCCCTGGCCCCGCTGACCCTGCGGCCCTCCGGCAGTGACCGACCTGGAGCTGAAGTTCCAGTACCGGGGCCGCCAGGTCTGTGCCCTGACCGTCAGCAACCCGCACGGCTGCCGGCTGTTCCACAGCAGCCTGGAGCCCACGCGGGAGCAGGAGGAGCTCTTCGGGCCCCTGACGCTGGAGCAGGTGCCCTTCCCTGCTCCCGACGCCATTCCCAACGAGAAGCAGCGCTTCTACACCCACCAGCTGCTGGACGTGCTGGACCGAGGGCTCATCCTGGAGCTCCAGGGCCAGGATCTCTTCGCCCTCCGGCTCTGCCAGTGCAAGGTCTTCTGGACGGGGCCCTGTGCCGCTCCCCGGCCCGGCCCCAACCCCATCCAGAGGGAGAGAAGGACCAAGCTCTTCAGCCTCGAGGGCTTCCTCAACGGTCAGAGGGGAAGGGGGGGTGGCCCTGTGTCCCTGGGGGGCGATGGATTGGGACAGAGAGGTCAGCTGGGGTGGGGGGACACCAGACACATGGGCACTTGGTGGCACCAGGGGGACAAAGGCAGGATGGAGACATCAGCTGGAACAGTGGGGACACCGGGTAGGGGGGGAGACAGCAGGTGGCACATGGGGACTTGGAGGAATGGGGGGCCAGAGCTGGGGTGGGGGTCACCAGGGGCTGCCCTCAGTTGTCGTGGGGGGGGTGGTGGTGGCCCAGGCAGGCGCCAGGCCCCGTCCTGTCCCTCACCTCGGCCTCGGGCCCCGCAGGCCTCATCCAGTTCCAGAAGGGACAGACCCCCACCCCGCCCCCCTTTGAGATCTTCCTCTGCTTCGGCGAGGAGTGGCCGGACCAGAAGCCCAAGGAGAAGAAGCTGATCACGGTGCAGGTGAGGGGCCGGGCCCCGCGGTGGTCCCGGGGCGCTCGGGGGTCCCTGCCCGCGGTGACGGCCTGCGGCTCCCGCAGGTGGTGCCGGTGGCGGCGCGGCTGCTGCTGGAGATGTTCTCCGGGGAGCTGTCCTGGTCGGCCGACAGCATCCCGCTGCAGATCTCGCACCCCGACCTCAAGGACAGGATGGTGGAGCAGTTCAAGGAGCTGCACCAGCTCTGGCAGAGCCACCAGCGGCTGCCGCCGGCGCAGCCCCTGCCCGGCCCCTCCGCAGGGCCCTGGGCGCTGCCACCAGGGCCCCTGCCCCACTGAGGGGACACGGTGACACCAGGGCCCCTGCCCCACTGAGGGGACACGGTGACACTGTGGCACTGCCGCCGGGGCCCCTGCCCCACTGAGGGGACACGGTGACACCGTGGCACTGCCCCACTGAGGGGACACGGTGACACCTGTGGCACTGCCACCAGGGTCCCTGCCCCAGTGAGGGGACACGGTGACACCTGTGGCACTGCCACCGGGGCCCCTGCCCCACTGAGGGGAGATGGTGACACCGTGGCACTGCCCCACTGAGGGGACACGGTGACACCTGTGGCACTGCCACCGGGGTGAGTCACTCCGTGGCCCCATCCCTGTCCCTCCCCCTGTCCCCAGGCCCGTGTCCCCGTGAGCAGCAGCCCGGGGTGCCCTGCAGGGGACGGGGACGTGCCCTCGAGCGGGGGCAGCGGAGGAGCCGGAGCCGGAGCCCCCTCCCTGCATTCAGGGGGAAACAGCTGGAAAACAGGAGCTGGAGCCCCCAGGGCCAGGGGCACCCAGTGCTGGGGGCCGGGGGCACGAAGCAGCCTCAGCCCTGAGAAGAACCAAAGGAACCTTGGGAGGTTTTAATTTATTTTTTCAGTTTTTTGATGTTTTTTATTGTCTCGAGATGGCTACACACCCCCGGAGGGAACCGCATGCGCCCGCCCGCCCTGCCCGCACTCGAGCCACCGCCTCCTACCCCAAATCAAACCAAAGAAAACCCCAAAAAAGGGAAAAAAAGAAAAAAAAACCAAACAAGAAAACAAACTAAAAAAGCAGAAGAAAATAAAATATAAATCTCTATTTGCAGAGTCCGTCCCGCCTGTGTCGTCTCTGGGAGTCAGCACCAGGCAGGCCACGGTGGGCTCAGGGGGGCGGCGCCCCAGGACCCCCAGCCTGACCCCCCATCTTCCTAAACAATTTCTACTGTTTGTTTTTCGTTTGTTTCTTTTCCTTCTTTTTTGTCTCCGTTTCACAGGAAGTTTTTCTACTTCTTTTTCTGCCGGGCGAATCCGAGTGGACGCGCCTGGCTCCGGTGCCTGGTGGGGTTGCAGTTGGGTTGGGGGCTGTTCCCGGGGGTGTTCCCGGGGGGCTGTGCCCGGGGGGTGTTCCCGGGGGGTGTTCCCGGGGGTGTTCCCGGGGGCTGTTGGCCGAGCTCCGGGCCATGAGGCCGCCGGGCAGGCGGGATCCCCGAGCCGTCCTCCCGCGGCTCCGGACTCCGGGATGCGCTGGAGCGGGCGAGAGCCCTCGGCTGATTGTGGGACACATTCTTGGGTTGCTGTTTCCTGTCTTCTCCTTCAAGACATTCCTGGCAGGAGCAGGGGAGCCTCAGCCCTTTGTCCCCGTGTCCCCTGTCCCGGGGGGGCGGCAGGGCCGGGCCTTACCTGGGAGACAGGAGCCGTGTGGAGCCGGAGCTATCGGAACAGGCGGGTGAAGTCCCTCAGAGCCCAGCAGACTTGTTTACATTCCTCAGCACTGCAAGACAAGGGGTGACATCAGGGCTGACCCCGAGGGGACGTCTGGGACCCGGGGAAGGTGTCCTGCCGAGGGATGGGAGCAGGGAGCGTGGCAGCTGGGCTCCCAGGGACAATCACCAGGGCAGCAGGAGGCCAGCACTGTCCCTGGAGGAGAGCCGTGTGCCACCAGGGTGGCGGCTGGCCGGGAGGAAGGAGCTGCCCCGGCGCTCTGGGACAGACGGAGCCGGGCACAGGAGCCGAAGTTCCCAGAGCAGCCGGGAAGGGACGGGCCCGGGCAGGGCCTGGCTGCTGCAGCCAGTGACTCACAGGGACGAGGAGGTGGCTCGGGAAGGGCTGGAGGCTCCGCAGGGATCGGGCCAGGCAGAAAAACCCGTTGGGTGACAGCAAAGGCACCGATGTCCCCCAGGGCTCCGTGTGACCCCCAGGGCTCCGTGTGACCCCCAGGGCTCCCTGTGACCCCCAGGGCTCCGTGTGGTCCCCAGGGCTCCGTGTGACCCCCAGGGCTCCGTGTGACCCCCAGGGCTCCCTGTGGCCCCCAGGGCTCCCTGTGGCCCCCAGGGCTCCGTGTGGCCCCCAGGGCTCCCTGTGACCCCCAGGGCTCCGTGTGGCCCCCAGGGCTCCGTGTGGCCCCCAGGGCTCCGTGTGACCCCCAGGGCTCCCTGTGACCCCCAGGGCTCCCTGTGACCCCCAGGGCTCCGTGTGACCCTCAGGGCTCCCTGTGACCCCCAGGGCTCCCTGTGACCCCCAGGGCTCCGTGTGGTCCCCAGGGCTCCGTGTGGTCCCCAGGGCTCCGTGTGGCCCCCAGGGCTCCGTGTGACCCCCAGGGCTCCGTGTGACCCCCAGGGCTCCGTGTGGCCCCCAGGGCTCCGTGTGGCCCCCAGGGCTCCGTGTGGCCCCCAGGGCTCCGTGTGGCCCCCAGGGCTCCGTGTGACCCCCAGGGCTCCGTGGGCTGGCACAGCCCAGCAGGGTGAATGGCACGGGCAGCGCTGGGGCTGCTGGAGGCCAGCCTGCAGCAGGGAGCTGGTGCCAGCTGCAGACCCCGGTGCCGCTCACCTGGTCACCTGCTTGTGGAAGTCGGTGAGCTGTTTGTGTGTCACCTGGATGGCTCCGCCCGTGGTTTCCTTTGGCAACCCCTTCAGCGAGTTCTCCAGCCAGCGGCAGAACGTCTGTGCCAGGGAAAGGGAGGAACCCGGAATGTGGAGCCCGGCTTGGCTCCCGGGCCCTGCCTCGGCAGAGCTTCGGGTCCCACGGGTCCCTCCTGTCCCCTGGGGTCCCTCCTGTCCCTCTGGGGGTCCCTCCTGTCACCTGGGGGTCCCTCCTGTCCCTCTGGGGGTCCCTCCCGTCCCTCTGGGGGTCCCTCCCGTCCCCTGGGGTCCCTCCCGTCCCCTGGGGTCCCTCCTGTCCCTCTGGGGTCCCTCCCGGCCCCTGGGGTCCATCCTGTCCCTCTGGGGTCCCTCCCGGCCCCGGGGGTCCCTCCCGTCCCCTGGGGTCCCTCCCGGCCCCGGGGGTCCCTCCCGTCCCCTGGGGTCCCTCCCGTCCCCGGGGGTCCCTCCCCTCCCTCTGGGGTCCCTCCCGTCCCCTGGGGTCCATCCTGTCCCCTGGGGTCCCTCCCGTCCCCGGGGGTCCCTCCCGTCCCCTGGGGTCCCTCCCGTGCCCTGGGGTCCCTCCTGTCCCTCTGGGGGTCCCTCCCATCCCCTGGGGTCCCTCCCATCCCCTGGGGTCCCTCCTCTCCCTCTGGGGTCCCTCCTGTCCCCGGGGGTCCCTCCTCTCCCTCTGGGGTCCCTCCCGTCCCCGGGGGTCCCTCCCGTCCCCTGGGGTCCCTCCCGTCCCCGGGGGTCCCTCCCGTCCCCTGGGGTCCCTCCCGTCCCCGGGGGTCCCTCCCTCACCGGGCGGTCGATCTGCATGATCTCCCAGAGCACCTCGGCGACGTCGGGCAGGGTGTAGGGCGGGAGGCAGAAGCAGCAGGTCTGCAGGAGCTGGTTCACGAGCTGCTGCCCCAGCTGGGTCATCACCTGGTTGATGAGCTCCTTCCGCACGTCAAAGTCCTCCTCGTGCTGTGGGAGGAAGGAGAAGGGGGTGGGCAGAGCCTGGGGACAGGGACAGCCAGCTCCTGGGGACAGGGACAGTCTGCTCCTGGGGACAGGGACAGCCTGATCCCGGGGACAGGGACAGCCTGATCCTGGGGACAGGGACAGCCAGCTCCTGGGGACAGGGACAAGCTCCAGGCAGCTCCCAGAGCTTCTCTGCCAGCAGCAGTAGAGAAACCAGGGGGGGCTTGTGGGGACAACAGGACGGGGCTGATGAGGACGATGGGGCTGAGGGGTTTGGAGCAGCCTGGGACAGTGGAAGGTGGCCCTGCCCATGGCACGGGGTGGAACTGGATGGGCTCTGAGGTCCCTTCCCACCCAAACCATCCCATGGTGACACCCCCAGGCAGGAAGAGCCTCCTGAGGAGCGTCCCCACGCGTCACTCACGTCGTTGGCCACCCCAGTGTGGATCAGATCCCGCAGGAATTTCATGACGCTGCAGTTGGCGTCCCGGTGGTCCAGGGTGGTGGCAGCGATGGCCCACTGCAGGATGGGGATCATCACCTGGCTGCGCAGCAGGGTGACGGGGCTGCGCTGGATGAACCTGCCCAGGGGGACAGACGGACGTCAGGGCCAGCTCCTGCCTCCTCCCCGCTCCCCTCGGCGAGAGGGGCCGCGTGTCCTGCGGCCGGAGGTGGCAGGAGCGCGGGGGCACCTGGCTGCCAGGCGGAACAGGTCATCCACGGTGTCTGGGTGGTTCTGGAGGCCGTTGGGCTGCTCGAGGAGCTGGAAGGTGGGGATGCAGAGAGCCTGGGGAGAACAGGGATCCATCCATCAGCACCTGCCTGGGATCGCTCCTCCAACTGCCCTTCCCCACATGGCCAGGGCTGCCCCATCCCTGGAGGTGTCCAAGGACAAGCTGGAGGGGGCCTGGGACAGCCTGGGACAGTGGAAGGTGTTCCTGCCCACGGATGGGCTCCAAGGTCCCTTCTCACCCCAGCCAGTTTGGGATTCTGCATGGATTGGGTGTCAGGGGAAATTCCTCGCGGCCAGGGCTGTCCAGCCCGGGCACAGCTGCCCAGGACAGCGCTGCATTAGGGATTTAGCAGCTGTGTGCATGTGGCACTTGGGGACAGGGCCAGCGGTGGCCCGGGCGGTGCTGGGGGCCCCACCTGCAGCATGTCGAGCAGGCCCTGCCTGCAGCCCTCCTCCATGCCGTACTCATCCACCAGGATGCTGCCCAGGTAGAGGAAACAGGAGTGCTGGTGCTCCCGGTACACATTCACCATCTGCGGAGACAGGAACGCTGCACGGCCACCGCCTGACGCCACAACCCTGCCGGCCCGAGCCAGGGGCAGGAACAGCCCCAGGAACAGCCCCAGGGAACAGCCCCAAGAACAGCCCCAAGGAACAGCCCCAGGGAACAGCCCCAAGGAACAGCCCCAGGGAACAGCCCCAAGGAACAGCCCCAAAGGAACAGCCCCAAGGGAACAGCCCCAAGAACAGCCCCAAAGGAACAGTCCCAAGGAACAGCCCCAAGGAACGGCCCAAAGGAACGGCCCCAAAGGAACAGCCCCAAGGAACAGCCCCAAGAACAGCCCCAGGGAACAGCCCCAAGAACAGCCCCAGGGAACAGCCCCAAGAACAGCCCCAAAGGAACAGCCCCAAGGAACAGCCCATCTCCGTGCTGAGGCTCCCCGAGCCAGCATCACCTCCCCGTGGAACCTCCCCCCTGAGCCCGCGGTGAGCAGGGAACAGCCGGCTCTGGGATCCAGGGATCCTCCCTCAGGCTGGGGCAGCTCTGCAGGGAGCTGCAGCACGGCCACACAGCTCACACAGACACAGACAGGTGTTAAACACACCCACACACACCCACACACCTCTGCAGGGAGCTGCAGCACGGCCACACAGCTCACACAGACACACAGACACACACAGACAGGTGTTAAACACACCCACACACCTCTGCAGGGAGCTGCAGCACGGCCACACAGCTCACACAGACACACAGACACACACAGACAGGTGTTATACACACCCACACCCACCCACACACCTCTGCAGGGAGCTGCAGCATGGCCACACAGCTCATGGATCACACACACACACAGACAGGTGTTAAACACACCCACAGGTGTTACACACACCTCTGCAGGGAGCTGCAGCACACAGCCACACAGCTCACAGATCACACACACACACACACAGACAGGTGTTAAACACACCCATACACACACCCACACAGCTCTGCAGGGAGCTGCAGCACGGCCACACAGCTCACGGATCACACACAGACAGGTGTTATACACACACACACACACCCATACACACACCCACACACCTCTGCAGGGAGCTGCAGCACGGCCACACAGCTCACAGATCACACAGACACACAGACAGGTGTTATACACACCCACACCCACCCACACACCTCTGCAGGGAGCTGCAGCATGGCCACACAGCTCATGGATCACACACACACACAGACAGGTGTTAAACACACACACACACACACACACACCTCTGCAGGGAGCTGCAGCACGGCCACACAGCTCACAGATCACACAGACACACAGACAGGTGTTAAACACACACACCCACACCCACACACCTCTGCAGGGAGCTGCAGCACGGCCACACAGCTCACAGATCACACAGACACACAGACAGGTGTTAAACACACACACCCACACCCACACACCTCTGCAGGGAGCTGCAGCACGGCCACACAGCTCACAGATCACACACACACACACAGACAGGTGTTAAACACACACACCCACACACACACACCTCTGCAGGGAGCTGCAGCACAGTCACACAGCTCACAGATCACACAGACACACAGACAGGTGTTAAACACACACACCCACACCCACACACACCCACACACCTCTGCAGGGAGCTGCAGCACAGTCACACAGCTCACAGATCACACAGACACACAGACAGGTGTTAAACACACACACCCACACCCACACACACCCACACACCTCTGCAGGGAGCTGCAGCACGGCCACACAGCTCACGGATCACACACACACACACAGGTGTTATACACACAGACACACTCACACACACACGGGTGTCACACACACACACACACACTCACAGGTGTCACACTCACACACCTCTGCAGGGAGCTGCAGCACGGCCACACAGCTCACACAGACACACAGACACAGACAGGTGTTAAACACACCCACACACACACACACAGTCACACACTCACACGGGTGTCACACACACACACACAGACACACACACACACACTCACTCACTCACTCACACACAGTCACACACAGTCACACACTCACACAGTCACACACCCTTCTAGCATGCCCCACCTCTCCCAAAGCCTCTCTCCTCCCCGGGGTTTATGCTGGAATTCCCGAGACTGCCAGGATTCACTTCCCAGTGCCCACGGCCCCCCCGTGACCCGAGTGAGCCCCCGAGGGCCAGCAGTGTCCCCCAAGGTCCCCCCGAGGGCCAGCAGTGTCCCCCCAAGGTCCCCCCGAGGGCCAGCCGTGTCCCCCCAAGGTCCCCCCGAGGGCCAGCCGTGTCCCCGCAAGGTCCCCCCGAGGGCCAGCCGTGTCCCCCCAAGGTCCCCCTGAGGGCCAGCAGTGTCCCCCCAAGGTCCCCCTGAGGGCCAGCCATGTCCCCTGGGGTCCCCCTGAGGGCCAGCAGTGTCCCCCCAAGGTCCCCCTGAGGGCCAGCCATGTCCCCTGGGGTCCCCCTGAGGGCCAGCAGTGTCCCCTAGAGTCCCCCTGAGGGCCAGCCGTGTCCCCTGGGGTCCCCCTGAGGGCCAGCCGTGTCCCCTAGGGTCCCCCTGAGGGCCAGCTGTGTCCCCTGGGGTCCCCCCGAGGGCCAGCCGTGTCCCCTGGGGTCCCCCCGAGGGCCAGCCGTGTCCCCTGGGGTCCCCCTGAGGGCCAGCCGTGTCCCCTGACCCCACCTGGGTGACGAGGGGCTGCAGCAGCGCGGCCGAGCCCTTGCCCACGCAGCGCACGGCGAAGCGCAGGCAGCGGCAGCAGCGCTCCACGATCCGGTTGTCGGCACTGTGCTTGTTCAGGGTCTCCGACAGCACCGGCCAGATCTGGGCAGGACGGGTGACACACACACAACACCTGAGCCTGGGACACCCCGAGCCCCAGGACACCCGGATCCCAGCCTGGGGGTGTCACACACACACACACACACACACACACACACCTGAGCCTGGGACACCCTGAGCCCCAGGACACCTGGATCCCAGCCTGAGGGTGTCACACACACACACACACACACACACACACACCTGAGCCTGGGACACCCCCACTCCCCAGGACACCCAGATCCCAGCCTGGGGGTGTCACACACACACACACACAGACACACACACACACACCCCCGAGCCTGGGACACCCCGAGCCCCAGGACACCCAGATCCCAGGGTGGGGGTGTTATACACACACAACACCTGAGCCTGGGACACCCCCGAGCCCCAGGACACCCAGATCCCAGCCTGGGGGTGTCACACACACACACACACACCTGAGCCTGGGACACCCCGAGCCCCAGGACACCCAGATCCCAGCCTAAGGGTGTCACACACACACACCCCCCTGAGCCTGGGACACCCCCGAGCCCCAGGACACCCAGATCCCAGCCTGGGGGGCAGCTGAGGGAGAAAAGCTTTCTGGAGGAGCCTGGAGCAGCTCATCCCCTCCAGTGCAAACGGGACACGGGCAGGGAAACTGAACACGTGGGACATTCCCAGAGCCAGGGCCCCTTCCCGAGGGTTGAAGCCTCAAATTGCCCCTGGACACCCCAATCCTCGCTCCCAGGAGGGACAGGAGTGTGCTGCACAGCTCCCCTCCCGTGCAGCCCTGGGCTGTCCCACACCCCAGGTACCCCCAGGTAGAGCTGGGAACCCCCTCCCCACATCCCAGCCCTTCCCACGCACCTCCTGAATGACTTTTTGGCACGGGTGGACCTGGCCGTTCTCGACAATGGGGTTGGTGTGTCTGTGGGGACAGCCAGGGTTAGGGGGGTCTGGGACCAAAGCCAAGGGAAGGGCTGGAGCCGCGGGGAGTGGGCCAGGAACCGGCCTGGGGGCACCTCGGCAGCTGGAGCCCGGGGCAGCAGATTCCAGCCCGTTCCCCAAGGGCTGGGAAGGAGGAGGAGGAGGAGGAGGTGCAGACTGAGGCTGCGGGGGAGCAGCAGGGCCCCGGCTCCCTCCTCACCTGAAGATGACGGCGAGTCGATCCAGGGGCACTGTGGGGTCTGAGGAGAGGCCATTGCTTGGCTCCTGGGAGAGCAGCTGGAAGAGGAAGGACAGGATTTCAGGAGCACAGGTGGAGCTGGACACCAGCCCCACACCTCCCCAGGTGGGGCTCGGGAGGGCTCAGCCCTGGCCGTGCCCAGTGTGGGTGCTGGGCTCTGCCCCATGGAACAGGATGAGAGGGAACGGCCTCGAGCTGTGCCAGGGGAGGCTCAGGATCCTGGGGAAATTCTTCCTGGCCCTGCCCAGGATCCTGGGGCATTCAAAAGCCGCGTGGATGTGGCCCTTGGGGACACGGGCAGCGGTGGCCCTGGCAGAGCTGGGGAACAGTTGGACTCAAGGGGCTCCAGGGGCTTCTCCAACCCAAACAATTCCATTACTCCAGGATACACCCCTGGCTCTGAGGACACAGCTGCTGTAGCAGGGCTGGGGCCTGGCCACTGTCCCCACTGTCCCCTCTGTCCCCACTGTCCCCACTGTCCCCTCTGTCCCCTCTGTCCCTGCTGTCCCCACTGTCCCTGCTGTCCCCACTGTCCCCACTGTCCCCTCTGTGTCCGCTGTCCCCACTGTCCCCGCTGTCCCCACTGACCCCTCTGTCCCCGCTGTCCCCTCTGTCCCCGCTGTCCCCTCTGTCCCCACTGACCCCTCTGTCCCCTCTGTTCCCTCTGTCCCCTCTGTTCCCTCTGTCCCCTCTGTCCCCTCTGTCCCCACTGACACCTCTGTCCCCACTGACCCCTCTGTCCCCACTGTCCCCGCTGTCCCCACTGTCCCCGCTGTCCCCGCTGTCCCCGCTGCCCCCTCTGTCCCCTCTGTCCCCGCTGTCCCCGCTGTCCCCTCTGTCCCTGCTGTCCCTGCTGTCCCCTCTGTCCCCTCTGTCCCCGCTGTCCCCGCTGTCCCCTCTGTCCCCGCTGTCCCCTCTGTCCCCTCTGTCCCCTCTGTCCCCGCTGTCCCTGCTGTCCCCTCTGTCCCCTCTGTCCCCTCCACCCAGACACACCTTCTTGAGCGCCAGCACCTGCACGGCGCAGAGCTCGCTCAGGCACTCCGAGATCTTCTCCAGGGGCAGCCGGGCCAGCACCAGCGCCGTCCCTGCGAGGACACACACGGCTCAGGAGCAGGGACGGCGCGCGGGAGGGCAGCGACATTCCCAGATGGAATGGCTGTGGGACAAGGGCAGGGCCTGGGAGGGTCTGCCCACAGCTCTGCTTGAACCAGACACCAAAACGCTTCAGCAGGGAGCAATGCTGGCATGAGGGACAGGCCAATGGATGCCACAAGCGTATCTGGGCCCACCGTGTGTCCCCAGGGTCCCTGTCCCCGGCCAGCAGCACCAGGAGATCCTGGGCAGCTCCAGTGAAGGCACCTCAGGGTTCCCAGCCATGGAGCACGAGGAGTGCTGAGCTGCTCCCACTGCTCCCACTCCCACGGCACAGCTCTGGCACGGCACAGCTCTGGCACGGCACAGCTCTGGCTCTGGCACAGCTCTGGCACGGCACAGCTCTGGCTCTGGCACAGCTCGGGCACGGCACAGCTCTGGCATGGCACAGCCCTGACACAGCCCAGCTCTGGGATTGCTCAGCTCTGGGATTGCTCAGCTCTGGCACGGCACAGCTCTGGCACGGCACAGCTCTGGCACTGCACAGCTCTGGCACTGCCCAGCTCTGGGATTGCTCAGCTCTGGCACGGCACAGCTCTGGCACGGCACAGCTCGGGCACGGCACAGCTCTGGCACGGCACAGCTCTGGCACGGCACAGCTCTGGCTCTGGCACAGCTCTGGCACGGCACAGCTCGGGCACGACACAGCTCTGGCACGGCACAGCTCTGGCTCTGGCACAGCTCTGGCACGGCCCAGCTCTGGCTCTGGCACAGCTCTGGCACGGCACAGCCCTGGCACAGCCCAGCTCTGGGATTGCTCAGCTCTGGCACGGCACAGCTCTGGCACGGCACAGTTCTGGCACGGCACAGCTCTGGGATTGCTCAGCTCTGGCACGGCACAGCTCTGGCACGGCACAGCTCTGGCACGGCACAGCTCTGGCACGGCACAGCTCTGGCACGGCACAGCTCTGGGATTGCTCAGCTCTGGCACGGCACGGCCCTGGCACGGCACAGCTCTGGCACGGCACAGCTCTGGCACGGCACAGCTCTGGCTCTGGCACAGCTCTGGCTCTGGCACAGCTCTGGCACTGCACAGCTCTGGCACGGCACAGCTCTGGCACGGCCCTGGCACGGCACAGCTCTGGCACGGCACAGCTCTGGCACGGCACAGCTCTGGCTCTGGCACAGCTCTGGCTCTGGCACAGCTCTGGCACGGCACAGCTCTGGCACGGCACAGCTCTGGCACTGCCCAGCTCTGGGATTGCTCAGCTCTGGCACAGCTCTGGTTCTGGCCCAGCTCGGGCATGGCCCTGGCACAGCTCTGGCACTGCCCTGGCACTGCCCAGCTCTGGCTGTGGTGTCACCCCCCCGGGGAACCCTCCCTGCCTTGCTGACCCAACTGCTGGCTTGTTCTAAAGGAGGGGCAGAAAAGCCTCTGTCAGGAACAGGAGAGCTCGGCCGGTGCTGGGGCACCCAGCGGAACCAGGGGAGCTCTGTCTCCCCACACCACTGCAGGGAGTCCCTGGCGCTGGAATTCTCTGCAGGTCCTTAAGGCACATCCCCGTGGCTGAAGAGATTCATGGTGCCGAACACTCCAAGTGTACACTGCAGTTAAAAATCTCTCCTCTTGAGCCCAAACTCTCTAAAATGACCAATCCTCAGGAATTTCCACCCTCTGTGTCCAGCAGGTGACTGCCAGGGTTTGGGTGGAGCAGTGACCCCCTGCCAGCCTGGCTCTCAACATTTCCCACATGCCTACACCCAGCCCGGGACAAGCCCTGAGCTGTCTCAGGGATGGGGACAGGCACCAACGAGGGTCCATTTCTGCCTCCAGCCCCGAGAGAACTCCTGAGGACCCTGCTCGTGGAACGGGACAGACCCCTGAGAACGGGGCTCAGCTCCCTGGGGAGCAACTCCCACGGACACCCCAGCAGTTCCCACAGATACCCCGTGGTTGCCATGGATACCCCGGCAGCTCCCACAGATACCCCCGTGGTTGCCATGGATACCCCGGCAGTTCCCACAGATCAGACCCCACAGAACAGACCCCACAGACCCCACAGATACCCCCCAGACCCCATGGATATCCCTCAGACCCCAGGGATCCCCCCCAGACCCCACAGACACCCCCCAGACCCCATGGATACCCCCCAGACCCCACAGATCAGACCCCCCAGACCCCCCCAGACCCCAGGGACACCCCCAGACCCCACAGATCAGACCCCCCAGACCCCCCCAGACCCCCCAGACACCCCTCAGACCCCACAGACACCCCCCAGACCCCCCCAGAGCGCAGGGATCCCCCCCAGATCCCACGGACACCCCAGCAGTTCCCACAGATACCCCCGTGGTTGCCATGGATACCCCGGCAGATCCCACAGATCAGACCCCACAGAACAGACCCCACAGACACCCCCAGACACCCCCCAGACCCCATGGATACTCCTCAGACCCCAGGGATCCCCCCCAGACCCCACAGACACCCCCCAGACCCCACAGACACCCCCCAGACCCCATGGATACTCCTCAGACCCCATGGATACCCCCCAGACCCCACAGATCAGATCCCACGGACACCCCAGCAGTTCCCACAGATACCCCCGTGGTTGCCATGGATACCCCGGCAGATCCCACAGATCAGACCCCACAGACACCCCCCAGACCCCAGGGATCCCCCCCAGACCCCACAGATCAGACCCCCCAGCCCCCCCCAGAGCGCAGGGATCCCCCCCAGACCCCACGGACACCCCCAGACCCCCCAGACCCCCCCAGAGCGCAGGGATCCCCACCCTTGAGCAGCCCCACGGCGGCCTCGGGTGACAGTGCGAAGGAGTCGAGGGCGCGGGCGATCTCCAGCAGCCCCGAGAAGTGCTGGGCCATGTGGTCCCGGCACACGGAGCAGATGTTGTGGATGGCCTTGGCCGCGGCCGACGCCAGGCGCCGGTCACACAGCCCCTTCATCAGGTAGCCCAGCACAGGGTCTGCGGGGACAGGGGGGGACAGGGGGTCACAGAGGGACACGGGGGGTCACGGGGGGTCATGGGGGGGTCACAGGGGTCACGGGGGGTCACAGAGGGACACGGGGGGTCACGGGAGGGTCATGGGAGGGTCACGGGGGGGTCACGGGGGGGTCACAGAGGGACACAGGGGGTCACGGGAGGGTCACGGGAGGGTCACGGGGGGGTCACGGGGGGTCACAGGGGGTCACAGGGGGACACGGGGGGTCACAGGGGGTCATGAGGGGGTCACAGGGGTCACAGGGGGGGTCACGGGGGGGGTCACGGGGGGGGTCACGGGGGGGGTCACGGGGGGGGTCACGGGGGGGGTCACAGGGGGGGGTCACAGGGGGGGGTCACAGGGGGGGGTCACAGGGGGGGGTCACAGGGGGGGGTCACAGGGGGTCATGGGGAGTCACGGGGGTCACGGGACTCACCCAGGAACTGCGGGTTCCTGTCCACCACCTCGCTCATCTCGCCCACCAGCTCGATGCTGGTGTAGCGCACGGCCGTGTGCACCGACTCGGGCAGCCGCACCACGCCCTCCAGCACCTCCACCAGCGTCGGGTTGTTCTCCCTGCGGGACAGGCTGGGCTCAGCCCCGGAGCGCCTCGCTCGGGGACAGGCTGGGCTCAGCCCCGGAGTGCCTCGCTCGGGGACAGGCTGGGCTCAGCCCCGGAGCGCCTCGCTCGGGGACAGGCTGGGCTCAGCCCCGGAGCGCCTCGCTCGGGGACAGGCTGGGCTCAGCCCTGGAGCGCCTCGCTCGGGGACAGGCTGGGCTCAGCCCCGGAGCGCCTCGCTCGGGGACAGGCTGGGCTCAGCCCCGGAGCGCCTCGCTCGGGGCCGCCGGAACCCGGACCCACCGCCGGACAGGACACGTGGAACGAGACAGGAGTCCCTGTGAGGAGGGGGCTCAGCCCCACGGACAGGACACGTGGAATGAGACAGGAGTCCCTGTGAGGAGGGGGCTCAGCCCCATGGACAGGACCCGTGGAATGAGACAGGAGTCCCTGTGAGGAGGGGGCTCAGCCCCACGGACAGGACCCACGCCCGTGGAATGAGACAGGAGTCCCTGTGAGGAGGGGGCTCAGCCCCATGGACAGGACCCGTGGAATGAGACAGGAGTCCCTGTGAGGAGGGGGCTCAGCCCCACGGACAGGACCCGTGGAATGAGACAGGAGTCCCTGTGAGGAGGGGGCTCAGCCCCACGGACAGGACCCGTGGAACGAGACAGGAGTCCCTGTGAGGAGGGGGCTCAGCCCCACGGACAGCAGTGCCATGGCAGGGAGCAGACAGGGAACACTGAACCCCTCCAGGGACAGCCCCACCGCTGGCAGAGGACACAAGAACCGGGGGGTTCCTTTTCTGGAAGCGCCTGCTCCGGGGTGGGAGGGTGTGATGGGGCGACCCCGGGCCGGAGCCTCCCGGGCCGGGCTGGTGGGGACAGAGCTCCCAGAGCTTCCAGCCAGCGCTCCTGGGAACAAAACACCGGGAAAACACGCAGGAGCAGCCTCAACACGGACACCAGGAGCTGGTGAGTGTGAAGGGACTGAGGTGACCCCTCCAGGCACCTGGGAGCAGGGGGATGGGATTCCCAGCCTCACAGGGAGGGGAGGGATGGGGATGACAGTGTCCCAGGGGTGGGAGGGACAGCATTCCAAGCCCAGGGAAGGTCAGCTGGGTTGTCCCACTGCTGGCAGTGCACAGGACTCGCTGTGGGCTCACCACCCTGGATGTCACCTGTCCATGTCTCCACTGTCACTAAGACAGGGGCAAACACACTTCCAGTGACTTAACCTTCCCTAAAGATTCCTAGGAGAACTCCACCTGGATGTGGAAGGATCCCCAGTGGATGGTTTGGGTGAGAACTGACCTCAGAGCCCCTCCAGTACCACCCCTGCCATGGGCAGGGACACCTCCCATGTCCCAGGTTGTTCCAAGCCTGGTCCAAGCTGGCCTTGGGCCCTCCCAGGGCTGGGAATGTCCTTGGGGTGTTTGTGGTGTTTGTGTCACCCAGGAGCAGCCCCGGCCCCCCAGGCCCCTGGACACGGGCAGCACTCACTGGTCGACGCTCTTGGCGATGGAGGCCATGATGAAGAGCACGGCTTCCGTCACCTCCCAGGGCGGGTTCCCATCTTTGAGCGTCGCGTAGAGCTGCAGGACAGGACGGTCACCAAGGGGCCCCCGTCACCAACCCTGCCCCCAGGGCCTGTCCCTGACACCTCCCATCCCCAAACCCCCACTCCTCACCCGTCTCACCCCCAACTCCTGCCCCAGCTGGGGGTCTGCAGGAAGCCCACACTCCACAGGCCACCCTGACACTGTGGGACCACCGCAGCTTTCCCCACAATGTCAGAAACCTCCTGATGCCCCCACTGCTGCTGCTCCCACCACACCAGACGTGTGAGCTCCTCCAGTCCCAGAGGCCAGCAGGGCTGGGTGACCTCCCCTGGCACCTCACTGCACTGCCACACACCCACCTGAGCAAAACACTCCACGGAGCCCACCAGGAAGATCAGGTCCTTCACCAGGTCCGAGACGCGCATCCGGAACTCGCCGAAGTCATCGGTCTCCTCCGGGACTCCCTCCTGAGGGACAGCAGGGACAGCACGGGGGAATTCAGCCCCCATCCAGGGAACACCAGCGATTCTGGTTTGGGAGCCAGCATTCCTGCCTCCTGCCCCACAGCAGGCTGCTGCAGGGACGGGAGAGCTGCGCCCCACGGCCAGCCTGAGCGCACACTCCTGCCCGGAGGAGTGGAGGACGGCAGGGGAAGGGAGGGGACGGGGAGGGAGCAGACAATAAACCATCCCAGACTGCAGGGAAACAACAGGAAACCTGCCTCCAGCAGGGACAACACAGCTGTTCCACAGGGACACACACACACAGCAGTGTGCTCACACACCCCAGTGTGCACACACAGTGCACACACACCCCCCAGTGCACAGCTGTTCCACAGGGACACACATTCCAGTGTGCACACACACAGCAGTGTGCACACACACAGTGCACACACACACCCCAGTGTGCAGCTGTTCCACAGGGACACACACACACAGCAGTGTGCACACACACACCCCAGTGTGCACACACACAGTGCACACACACACCCCAGTGCACACACACAGTGCACACACACACACACACACAGTGTACACACACACCCCAGTGCACACACACAGTGCACACACACACCCCAGTGCACACACACACCCCAGTGTGCAGCTGTTCCACAGGGACACACACATTCCAGTGTGCACACACACACACAGTGCACACACACAGTGCACACACACACCCCAGTGCACACACACAGTGCACACACACACCCCAGTGCACACACACACACATTCCAGTGTGCACACACACAGCAGTGTGCACACACACAGTGCACACACACACACCCCAGTGTGCAGCTGTTCCACAGGGACACACACATTCCAGTGTGCACACACACACACAGTGCACACACACAGTGCACACACACACCCCAGTGCACAGCTGTTCCACAGGGACACACATTCCAGTGTGCACACACACAGCAGTGCACACACACAGTGCACACACACAGTGCACACACACACCCCAGTGCACAGCTGTTCCACAGGGACACACATTCCAGTGTGCACACACACAGCAGTGCACACACACAGTGCACACACACACCCCAGTGTGCAGCTGTTCCACAGGGACACACACACACAGCAGTGTGCTCACACACCCCAGTGCGCACACACAGTGCACACACACACCCCAGTGCACACACACAGCAGTGTGCACACACACACACCCCAGTGCACACACACAGTGCACACACACACACCCAAGTGTGCACACACACCCCAGTGTGCAGCTGTTCCACAGGGACACACACATTCCAGTGCACACACACACCCCAGTGCACACACACACCCCAGTGCACACACACACACACACACCCCAGTGCACACACACACCCCAGTGCACACACACACACACCCCAGTGCACACACACACACCCCAGTGCACACACACACACCCCAGTGTGCACACACACACCCCAGTGTGCACACACACACACACACCCCAGTGCACACACACACACAGTGCACACACACACCCCAGTGTGCACACACACACCCCAGTGCACACACACACACCCCAGTGCACACACACACACACCCCAGTGCACACACACACACCCCAGTGCACACACACACACCCCCCAGTGCACACACACACACACCCCCCAGTGTGCACACACACACCCCAGTGCACACACACACAGTGCACACACACACCCCAGTGTGCACACACACACACCCCAGTGCACACACACACACACCCCAGTGCACACACACACCCCAGTGCACACACACACCCCAGTGTGCGCACACACACACACCCCAGTGCACACACACACCCCCACCCCAGTGTGCACACACACACCCCAGTGCACAAACACACCCCCCAGTGCACACACACACACACACCCCACTGCACACACACACCCCAGTGCACACACACACACACAGTGCACACACACACACACAGTGCACACACACACCCCAGTGTGCACACACACACACACACCCCCCAGTGCACACACACACACACACCCCACTGCACACACACACCCCAGTGTGCACACACACACACACAGTGCACACACACACACACAGTGTGCACACACACACACACACCCCAGTGCACACACACACACACACACCCCAGTGCACACACACACCCCAGTGCACACACACACCCCAGTGCACACACACACACACAGTGCACACACACACACCCCAGTGCACACACACACACACACACACCCCAGTGTGCACACACACACACCCCCCAGTGCACACACACACCCCAGTGCACACACACACACACACACCCCAGTGTGCACACACACACACCCCCCAGTGCACACACACACACACACACCCCAGTGCACACACACACCCCAGTGCACACACACACCCCAGTGTGCACACACACACACCCCAGTGCACACACACACACCCCAGTGCACACACACACACACACACCCCAGTGCACACACACACACACACACCCCAGTGCACACACACACACCCCAGTGCACACACACACACACACACCCCAGTGCACACACACACCCCAGTGCACACACACACACACACCCCAGTGTGCACACACACCCCAGTGCACACACACACACCCCAGTGCACACACACACACACACACCCCAGTGCACACACACACACCCCAGTGCACACACACACACCCCAGTGCACACACACACACACACCCCAGTGCACACACACACACACACACCCCAGTGCACACACACACCCCAGTGCACACACACACACACACCCCAGTGTGCACACACACCCCAGTGCACACACACACACCCCAGTGCACACACACACACACACACCCCAGTGCACACACACACACCCCAGTGCACACACACACACCCCAGTGCACACACACACACCCCAGTGCACACACACACACCCCAGTGCACACACACACACACACACCCCAGTGCACACACACACACCCCAGTGCACACACACACCCCAGTGCACACACACACACACACCCCAGTGTGCACACACACACACCCCAGTGCACACACACACACCCCAGTGCACACACACACACACACCCCAGTGCACACACACACACACCCCAGTGCACACACACCCACACACACACACCCCAGTGCACACCCACACACACACACCCCAGTGCACACCCACACACACACACCCCAGTGCACACACACACACACACACACACCCCAGTGCACACACACACACACACACACCCACACACACACACCCCAGTGCACACACACACCCACACACACCCACACACACCCCCCAGTGCCCTGGCAGCTCCACAGGGACCTTACATGGTCGGAGTCGAGCTGGCAGTGCCGGGCCAGCGCGTGCAGCAGGCGCTGGATGTAGGCTTTGAAGATGCTGTGGATCACAGCATCATCCGTCTTGTACAGGTGCTCTCCCAGTCTGTACCAGAAGTTAAAGGAAATTTCTACCACCTGTTAGGAAAGGAAAATCCAGCATTTTGTCACCAGCCAAACGTTTCTCCCCCACTCTGTCACTGGACCCAGTGAAGCCCTCCTGTGCCAGAGGATCTGTGTCAGAGCTGCCGTGTCACACGGTGGTGACACGGGGACTGCCTCCCCAGATCCTCTGATTTCTCTGCCTGTCACTTAATAACGCGCTTGGGACCCCCCAGTGACCCTCAAGCCCTTCCCCAGCCCTTGGCAGCCAAAGCCTCTGTGGCCCAGAACAAGCCCAAAGTGGGGCCGGAGGCTCTGGGAGCGGCTCGGGATGGAAGTGGATGCAGCCCCTCTGCGGTGGGTTCTTTATTGTGTGGTTACTGCACAAAAACCAGCAGTGCAGATCTGGTCAGGAGCAGCTGCAGAGCTGCAGGTCCCCTCGGCACTGATGGCACAGGATGAAGTCATGGCCAAGGAAAACTGGGCTGAACAGACCTGGGAAGGGAGGAAAAGGCTCCCAGGGCCCCCGGGGAGTGCTTGGGGCCTGCTGGAGCACGGCCACCCTGCACCTCCCACAGCAAAGCAGGCAGGCAGGGATCAGCTCCCGGCACTGAATTAACGGTTTGGGAAAAGGACAAGGAATAAAGGATAAAAAGAGACCAAAACAACGACAAGTTTTGCTCCCAAGGCCGGTGGGAGGGAGCTTTGATGGAACCAGCATTTCAGTCACCCACAGGGCAGAATTCCCCGGAGCCACAAATCCCCCCTGAGCTGGATTTTCACAGGTGGGAAAGCACTGCTGGGGGTTCTGGAGCTGTGCTGGCAATCCCAGACTCCCAGGAGGGAAACACCAAGCCAGAGTCGTGGCCAGGAGCGCCGAGAGGAGCTGCAGAGGCAGCAGCTCGGGGCTGTGAGGCACGGCTGCCCCGCTCACCTCGTACTGCGGGTGCCCCGCGCAGATGAGCAGCAGCTCCAGCGTGCGCAGGTCGCCCAGGCCCTGGCCCGGCGTGCACACGATCTTGTCCAGGAAGGTCTCGCACAGCTCGGTGAACACACGGCAGTAGTTGAGCACCCTGCAGAGGGACAAGAGTGGGATCAGCCTCACGGGCTTCACCCCAGCGAGGGGCAGGGCAGGGCCAAAATGTGCCCAGAGCCTTGGGCAGAGCGAGAAACCCCAACTTCTGCTTTGTCAGCAGCGGAAGTGGGTGCAAACACTGGGTTCCAACAAACAAATCTGCTGAAATCTCCAACTTCTCCAAAAGCCCCGTGCCAGGTGTGAGGGCACTGCTCCAGCCCAGCCCCCGGGGTTTGGCTGTGACCCCACAGCCCCAGTGCCCCCAGCACCGCCGACGCTCCTGGCGCTGGTATCTCGGCTGGGAGGCTGACGAGGCACCAGCTCCGTCCTCCCCGGCCACAGGTCCCTGCCCCTCACTTGTCCAGGTCCTCCCGTGCCACAGCCATGTGATAGGCACTCTCGAGGGTGAGCACGCCCTGGAACAGCTGCAGGGCCAGCGGCAGGTTGGTCTCCACGTTCTCGATGGCGTAGAGGGCCGAGCACACGCAGTCCGACGCAGCCTCGTGCAGGTTGGACGAGGTCTTGTCCTGTTGCTGCAAGGCACAAAAGCCCAGCAATTACCAAAGAATCACGGACTCTCCTGGGCTGGAAGGGACCACAGGGATGGTGGATCCAGCTCCTGGCCCTGCACACCCCCCCAGCAATCCCAGCCTGGGCATCCCTGGCAGCTCCTGGAGCCCCCACAGCCTCGGGGCACCCTCTGGGGCAGAACCTTTCCTGCTCTCCAACCCGACCCTCCCCGGCACAGCTCCATGGTTCCCAGGGCAGAGACAGGAGCTGCCCCTCTGCTGCCCAACCACACCATGCAATCTGAGTAATGAAACCACCAGGTTTGTGTTCTTGTTCCCACAACGGTCGGATTTGATCTTGGAAATCTACTCCAACCCAAAGAATTCTGTGGAAACGCTTTGTAGAGGTCCTGCACAGCCACAGCCCCCACTGCTCCCCACCAGCCTCGTACCCTGCTCCCCTGGACACTCCAGGGCAAACTGAGCCTTCCCCAAGGGACCCTGGCGAGGGAAAAGGGAGGGAAAAGGGAAGGGAAAAGGGAAGGGAAAAGGGAAGGGAAAAGGGAAGGGAAAAGGGAAGGGAAAAGGGAAGGGAAAAGGGAAGGGAAAAGGGAAGGGAAAAGGGAAGGGAAAAGGGAAGGGAAAAGGGAAGGGAAAAGGGAAGGGAAAAGGGAAGGGAAAAGGGAAGGGAAAAGGGAAGGGAAAAGGGAAGGGAAAAGGGAAGGGAAAAGGGAAGGGAAAAGGGAAGGGAAAAGGGAAGGGAAAAGGGAAGGGAAAAGGGAAGGGAAAAGGGAAGGGAAAAGGGAAGGGAAAAGGGAAGGGAAAAGGGAAGGGAAAAGGGAAGGGAAAAGGGAAGGGAAAAGGGAAGGGAAAAGGGAAGGGAAAAGGGAAGGGAAAAGGGAAGGGAAGGGAAAAGGGAGGGAAGGGAGGGAGGAACCATGCTGCTCATCACCTGGCTGGACAGAGAGTCAGTGCTGCCCCTGGCAGGAGAGCTGGGGACTGGGGAGTCCCTGGAGGGGATGGAGGTGAGGATGTGTGCAATACTGAGCAGGGGTGGTCTGGGGGTCAGCGGGAGATGCTGAGCAGGGACGGCTGTGGGGAGGGTGAGTGGATTCCAGGGATGCTGAGTGAGTGAGGGGGATTTACAGGGAAGGAGACAGGATGTACAGAGAACCGGGAGAGAGCAGGCAGGGCGGAAACAAAGGAGCAGAGGCTCTGTGAGCCCTACCTGTCAACCCCAAAAATAACCCTTCTGAATTTGTTTTTCATAGCTTTAGACACTTTCCCAGGAAAGCAACCACAAACAGATGTTTATACATCCCTTCCAACAAACATCTTCTGATGGACGTTTTGCATGACCAGTGTGATTAGGAAGGTAATAACTTAATTATCCACCCCTGGTCGTTGTCAGCAATCTATAAATACTGGAATTGGGAAAATAAAGCTCACTTTTTCCTGTCACACCACTGAGACTTGTTTGTGTGAATCATTGCATTTCCTCCAGCGACACTGCTGAACAACACCTCAATCAATGGATTTGGGAAACAATTCCCAGTGCCAGGGAGAAGGGGAGGAAGGAAAAGCACCCCATCCAAAGTGCCACTCACACTGAACAGGCTGGTGAGCCCCAGGCCTGTCCGGGAGCAGCTCCACTTGAAGCAGGATCCCACATGGATATTCAGGATCCTGCATGGATAGCTTCCCTTGGGAGCCCTCATCTGCATTTGTCATTGACTGAATCATGCAAATGAGGGATCCCCTGGGAGAGAGGGAGGAGGGACAGCAAACACCTCCCTCCTCCAGGAATTCCTCCCTCTGGCTCCACTCCCTGCCTGCCCTGGCTCTGGCACAGGATTCTCCACACCTGCAGCTCAGCTGGACAAACAGCCCAACACCTCCAGGAGGTGACTTTCCAAGGAGCAAGTGGCAGAAAAGGAATACTGCTTTATTGGCAATCTGGGAAGGAGCCAAAATAACCTCAATCTTCCTGATCTGACCATCAAATCCCAACAGAGGCTTCTGATGCCCAGATGGGAGGATGACAAACCTCACCTGCCACCCCTGGGTGTGACAAACCTCACCTGGCACACCTGGGGGTGACCAACCTCACCTGGCACACCTGGGGGTGACCAACCTCACCTGCCACACCTGGGGGTGACAAACCTCACCTGGCACACCTGGGTGTGACAAACCTCACCTGGCACACCTGGGGGTGACCAACCTCACCTGGCACACCTGGGGGTGACCAACCTCACCCGGCACACCTGGGGGTGACAAACCTCACCTGCCACCCCTGGGTGTGACAAACCTCACCTGCCACCCCTGGGGGTGACAAACCTCACCTGCCACCCCTGGGGGTGACAAACCTCACCTGGCACCCCTGGGTGTGACAAACCTCACCTGGCACACCTGGGGGTGACAAACTTCACCTGCCACCCCTGGGGGTGACAAACCTCACCTGGCACACCTGGGGGTGACCAACCTCACCTGGCACACCTGGGGGTGACAAACCTTCCTGGGCACCCCCTGGGTGTGACAAACCTCACCTGGCACACCTGGGGGTGACAAACCTCACCCAGAACCCCTGGGTGTGACAAACCTCACCTGCCACCCCTGGGGGTGACAAACCTCACCTGGCACCCCTGGGTGTGACAAACCTCACTGGGCACCCCTGGGGGTGACAAACTTCACCCAGCACACCTGGGGGTGACAAACCTCACCTGCCACCCCTGGGGGTGACAAATTTCACCCAGCACCCCTGGGGGTGACAAACCTCCCTGGGCACCTCGTGGGCAGTGGCACTTCCCTTCCCAGCAGAGAGGGCCTGCCCAGTGCCCAGCAGATCCTGGCCCCGCTGATCCTGGCCCCGCTGATCCTGGCCCCGCTGATCCTGGCCCCGCTGATCCTGGCCCAGCTCATCCTGGCCCCGCTGATCCTGGCCCCGCTGATCCTGGCCCCGCTGATCCTGGCCCAGCTGATCCTGGCCCAGCTGATCCTGGCCCAGAGGGAAGCTGAGTCCCTGCTGGGCACAGGAGGGATGAAGCCCTGCCCCACACCTCAGCCCTGCTGGGATTCCCCATTTTCCCGGAACACTCACCAGCACCTCGAAGAGGAGGGACAGCAGCTTGCTGTTGGCCATGAAGGTGCTGTCCAGGACACCCAGGTTGAACCAGCTGCCCAGGCACCGGAAGATTTTGATGAGCATCTTCTCCTCATTGCCTGCCTTCTCCACACACGTCACCTGCAGGACACGGGAGAGCCCGTCAGGATCTGACTGCACGAGAAACCAGAACTTCCTCTGCAGTCCACACGAGAACATTCCAGAAGCAGCTGCTCCCAACAGCCCTGGACTCAGTGAGAGGGAGGGACGGAGCCCAGAGCCTCTCTGTGAGCTCCACAGGAGCAGGAGGAGCGGCTGGAGCTCCCCATTCCCACTCCTGCAGGATCCGTGTGGGGCCAGCAGGAGCGTTCACACCTGACAAACCCCAGTTTAACCCTTCTCCCCACAAACCACTCTGCAGAGGAGCTGCTGCTGAGAGCCAGGCCTGTCCCAAGGGACATTCCCCACAGGCCATCCCAGTGTCATTCCCAGCACTGGCCAACACTCCAGCTGAGTCCGTCCCAAAGCCTCGACAGGCACAGGGAAAGGGGGGACAGGTGGACAGGCAGGACATGGAGAGAGATCCAAGCCCCCCTGGACTGGCCCAGGAATCCTGGCACAAGAGCTTCCAGAGATCCTCTCCTCACTTGGCACTTCAGTCCTAAAGGCAGAATGCTGGACCTCATCTCAGCCCCTGGAATGCTGCTTTAACCCCCATTTTGTGACTGAAAATGGGAATTTGGCATTAAATCCCACACAGGAAATAGGAATTTGGCTTTTCAGGCGGGTGGTGGAAATGGCCACGCTGGCACCGGCAGGGAAAGCCCCAGGCAGGTGCAGAGGAGCAGGAACGTGCGGGGACAGGGCCAGCCCTCGGTGATCCTGTGCCAGCTCGGAGCAGGCGTGAGCACCAGAGCGAGGTGACACTGCCCGTGTCCCCAGAGTGCCAGCCAGGACCTCCGGGTGTCCCTGGAAGAGCTGGGGCTGGCTGGGCAGGGTGGCACTGCATGGGACCCGAGGAAGGTGAAGGAATTTCAGTGAGTGAGGAGTTGCTGAGACCACAGATCCCAGGAACAGGCGGAGCTGGGCTGCCCTGACAGCTGCAGTGGCTCTGGCAGGGAATTCTGCTGGGATAAACACGGAATGGGGATCTATCCTCAACTCCAGCAACACCTGAGCTGTGAGCAGAGGTGATATCCTGATACAGGATAAGGGGAAGCAGCCTGGAGGTGTGCCAGGGGAGGCTCAGGTGGGATACTGGCAGAATTCCCTCCTGGAAAGGGCTGTCCATCCCTGGCACAGCTGCCCAGGGCATGGGTGAAGTCCCCACCCCTGGAAGGATTTCAAAGCCACGTGGATGTGGCCCTCGGGGCCGCGGTCAGCGCTGGCCTGGGCAGTGCTGGGGGATGGTTGGACTCGTGGGCTCTGGGGGCTTTTCCAACCCCAGCAACGCCAGGAGCCGGGCTGGGCGCTGCGGGCAGGGGCAGCTGGAGGCGCTGCCCAGGCCCGGCCCCGCTCACCAGCAGTGACACCACGGTGCTGGAGTAGTAGGCCAGGTCCTCGATGATCTCGGTGCGGCGGTTGGCCCCGATGCGCAGCGAGCGGCTGTGCACCTCCTCCGGCAGCACCGTCAGGATCTCCAGCAGGAACGGCAGCGACGTCACGTCAGTGCTGTACCTGGAGCGAGGCACGAGGGACAGGGACACACCTCAGGGCTGGGGAGCAGCACAGACAGAGCTGGCAGGGCGTGGGACTGGTGGGCTTTAGGGTCCCTTCCCAGCCCGGGCACCCCGCAATTCCCTATTCCATGGATCCGGCGACAGCCCTGCCTCGAGGACAGGCAGCGCCCAGCCACAGCCCAGGGATTTCCAACACAGCACTGACAGCAGCTTTCCCAACCCGTCAGCTCTGGGAGCCTGGCGCCCCTGCCCCACACACCCCATCCCCTCCTGCTGCCAACGGACACAGAGCCACCCCGGTGTGGTGGCAGTCCCGGGGCTGCTGCTGTCACCGTGCAGCGGCGTGTGGCATCCCGTGGGGACACCTGGGGACACGCAACAGCGACCAGCTCCAGCCTCGCTGCTCCATTCCACAGCACAGAGCCAGCTGCGGGAACAGGATCATCCCGAACAAAAGAGGGATGAGGAAAAGCGCTGAGTGCTGGGCTGTGAGCAGCGAAGCGTGCAGGGCAGGCAGCCCCTCCTGCCGCCACCCAGGGCAGCTGAAACCAGCGACCACGGGAGAAAAACTTCCCTTTCCTGCAGCACACGGGACCACCCGCAGCCCAGGGCCAGGAACAGGCACTCACTTCTCCACCAGGGTCTGCACGCAGCCCTTCCACGAAGCCATCTGCAGGGCGAGGTCAGCTATTGCCAAAGCCAGCTGGAAGGGAGGGGAAAACACGGCCATCAGTGTGGGGAGCGCTGGGATGTGCCCAGGAGACAGGGCTGGCAGGCAGCTCCCGAATCCACCCCAGGTCCCTGCCAGCAGGTAACTCGGGAATCATTGCCAGCATCGCCCACGGGCAGGAACGCCGGGATCCATCTCCTCCATCCCTGCCTGTGCACAATCCCTGTGGAGAGCTCTGGAACACCGGCTGCCCCCGGGGGGACATTCCCTGCCACAACTGCCAGGGGCTGGAGGAGCATCCTGGCCTCAGCCTGGGGGTGTCAGGCCCCCCAGTGCCACAGGAACGTGCGGATACTGGGAGTGAAGGGTGCAGAGAAATCCCCCTGAACGCCCAGGGCGCTGCCAGGTTTGGTCTCCATGGCAGGGCACAGGGAAAAGCCCTGCTCCTCCTCTCCAAACAGCAGACGAGGATGAAAGGAGGGGAAACAATCCTGAGCCAGGCTGGGAGCAGGGAGCAGCATTCCCTGTTTCCAGCCCAGGGACAGAGGTCCCAGCGTGACTGCCAGGAGCAGCAGGTGGAGGGAGCAGCTCCATCCCTCCCCTGCCATCACCCACCTGTGTGACAATGACCGGGGACAGGTCCTTCAAGTTCTGGATGTGGGACAGCAAAGAGTCCCGGAGTGAGGCGTGGGAATCCGTGGGGAGCTCATAGAATGAAGTTTGGATCTTCATCTTCATGGTCTGCGCCGCGAAGTAGCAGGACTCCACATCCTGGTGGATCTGCAGCAGCTGGTCCGAGATCTCCCAAGCATGGACCTGGGGGAAGATCACGGTGGTCTTGGTGGTCCTGAGCATGGACCTGTGGTCAGTGGGCAGGGCTGGGCTGGCACTGAGGGGTCAGGGGGGTCAGGGACTGCAGCCAGTCCAAATTCCCCAATGGAAACACAGCCCTGTCCTGCTGGGGAGAGCCCAGAGGAGACCCCAGAGCTGCTCCAGGCCTGGAGGCCCTCAGTTCCCAGGGATCCAGCCTGGGAGAGCTGGGAATGTTCCCCTGGAGAGGAGAAGGCTCCAGGGAGAGCTCAGAGCCCCTGCAGGGCCTGAAGGGGCTCCAGGAGAGCTGGGAATGTTCCCCTGGAGAGGAGAAGGCTCCAGGGAGAGCTCAGAGCCCCTGCAGGGCCTGAAGGGGCTCCAGGAGAGCTGGGAATGTTCCCCTGGAGAGGAGAAGGCTCCAGGGAGAGCTCAGAGCCCCTGCAGGGCCTGAAGGGGCTCCAGGAGAGCTGGGAATGTTCCCCTGGAGAGGAGAAGGCTCCAGGGAGAGCTCAGAGCCCCTGCAGGGCCTGAAGGGGCTCCAGGAGAGCTGCAGAGGGACTGGGCCAGGGCTGCAGGGCCAGGAGCCAGGGAATGGCTCCCAGTGCCAGAGGACAGGGCTGGATGTTGGCAATTGGCAATTGGGAATTGCTGGCTGGGCTGGAATTGCCAGAGCAGCTGGGGCTGCCCCTGCATCCCTGGCAGTGGCCAAGGCCAGGCTGGAGCCTGGGGCTGGGAGCAGCCTGGGCCAGTGGGAGGTGTCCCTGCCATGGCAGGGGGGCACTGGGGGGCTCGGGGGTCCCTTCTGTCCCAAACCATCCCAGGACTCCCCAAACAGCCCTGACTGCAGAGCCCACACTGCGCTGCCATCCCAGCTGGGGCTGGGGGCTGGGAAGGTGCTGGCACTGGGACTCCCACCCGAGGGGACAGAGGGACAGAGCAGCTTCACAACAGAGCTTGCATGGGCCCCACAGCCCCTCTGGGAGAGCAGATTCCACAGGGATCCGGTGCCCCACCCCTGCAGGACAGGGCACTCAGAGGCTGTGGAGCCTCACATGGAAACAAAGGCAGAGAGAGCCCAGCAAGGGACGGGTGGCAGGAGGGAGCTGCTAAAGGTCTCCCCACACTAAAATCACCAACTGGAATCCCAGGACTGAGGACACCAGGCCCATCTGAGGGCCCACAGCGGGACTCCAGAGCAGAACGTGGATGTGGCCAAGGGCTGGAGGAGAGCCAGGCAGGAGCCCCCGGCCCCGGGGCAGCTCCAGCCGCTGTCAGGGGGCTCTGAACCCACAGGCTCGGTCCCGAGGGTGGGACTGGGGCACGGTGAGCCAGGGAACACCAGGCAGACTCCAGAGCCTCCTGGCTGGGCTATGGGAACAGACTGTCACTGAATCCCAGAGTCACTGAGGCTGGAAAAGACCTGCAAAACCATCGAGTCCAACCTGTGACCCATCCCCACCCTGTCCCCAGCCCAGAGCACCGAGTGCCTCATCCAGTCCTTCCCTGGACGCCTCCAGGGATGGGAACCCCAAACCTCCCTGGGCAGCATGGTCAAAAATCCCAATTCCAGCTGATGTGGAAACCTGTGAGCAAAACTTGAGCCAATTCCATGAGCTTCACAGCCCTTTGGGCCACAGGACTTCCCTGAGCTCAATCCAGAGTGAAATAAAACCTCTGCATCCCTAAAATCCATCTCTGGTCCTCATTCCAGCCTCCCTAATGAAGGCAATTCCATCCTTGGCCAGTGACTCCAACAGCCAAACAGCTCTTTGTTATAAACCACCGCCTGCCCAGCCCCACTTCCAGCTGCATTCCACCCTGGAAGGAAAATTAATAAAAAATTGACCACTCTCCCCCAGGCAGGGCAGTGGTGGCCAGAGGCCCCACCCCACAGTGCTCCAGACCCTGGCCAGGGCTCCCAGGGCTCCCCAGCAGCGCACAGGGCAACAAGAGACCAACGCCAGGCAGGACCAGCACGATCCAGGCTGGCTCCCAGGAACACCCATGGAAAAGGAAAATGTTATCGTTGGCAACAGCCCTTAGATGATGGCTCAGTTCCTGATCCCACTCCCAGGATTTCTGCTCGGAGCTCTTCCCACAGCTGCTGTAGCCTGGAATGCAGCTGGAGCCAGCTGCAGAAGCCCAAGGGCCCCAGGAGCCGGGGAGGGCTGGGACCCTCGGCACCCCACGTGCTCCCTGTCCTCTCCCTTCCTCCTTTCCACAGAACCCGCTGAGCTGGAAAGCCCCGAGCCCATCGAGCCCAGCAGGCGCCCAGCACTGCCCCATGTCCCCAGGTGCCACATCCCCACGGCTCCCCAGTCCCCCCAGCTTCAGCCCCCAGGGCTGCTGGATCCATCCCCACCACATCCCGGGGGGAGCCCGCAGCTTCCCACGGACACAGCACGTTTTCCCCATGGAATGCTGCTCCACCATCACCACTGACCACAGCATGGCCAAGGACAGCCCCTCCAGAGCTGTCAGACAAGCTCCTCTGCCGATTCCAGGCTCTGATCCTCCTTTCCCCGCTGCCTCCGTGACAGGAGCTGCTCCATGGTCAGCAGCTCCAGCATCTCCAGCTACTCCTGGTGTAAAACTCGCCTGGAATGACTCCAAGAGGGAGTGAGGAAAACCTGCAGGCATTGCTTTCATAAATGTCCCCCCTGGATTTATTTATCCTCACAGGAAATTCCCAACCCAGGGAAAAACAAAAAGTTAAACTCAACACCTACAACAGCCAGAATCCCTCTCATTAAACTCTCCCCTCAATTAACAGGCTGGTAATTCCCAGTTTGGATAGACAGGGTGGCAGGCACGGGAGATCCTCCCAGCCCCAGGAAATGGGATAATCCACCCAGGAGCCCGACTCAGCAGAGAGCACGATTATTAACAGGCTGTGAGCACCACTCACTACGAGAAGCTGTTTCTGTGCCTGAAACTCCTAATGGCACATCAGGAATTCCACAAAGCCAGACTTCCTTCCTGGAAAGCACTTCCTGAAGGCCCAGTGAAACCCAGAGCAGCCTGCAGTGATCCTCAGCAAAGCCCCAGGGCTCAGCCCACAGCCATGGATGGTTCTCCCAGGGCTCTGCTCCGGACTCTGGGGATGCAGAGCAGCTGCAGCCACGCAGCCCAGAGAGCTGGGACAATCCCCACACGCTCCCCTACGGCTCCCCTGCCTCAGGAAACCCCAGCTAGCCTGGAACCAGCCTTGGAATCACACAGCTCCCAGCACACGGCTCCCGAAGGATCCTCAAATTCTGGGATTTAGGTCAACCTGCACCTTCAGCTGAGCTCTCCATGCTGTGCGTGCTCGGAGCTGCTGCGCCACGTCCAGCCCCATTTCCCAGGAATAACCAGCAGGAAAGGGGAGAACGAGGCTGCCAGGGGAGCTGATGGACCAACCTGAGCTCTCAGTGTCCTCCAGACCCAAACCTGGACCCCAGGTCCTGCCTGACATCCCACGGATGGGAGCTGTGGGGATCTCACCCAGGCTGGCGGTCCCCAGTGCCAAACCTGAACCCCCCAAGAGTGGCCCAGCCACCCAAACTCAGCTTTGGGCTTTGTCTTCTCATCCCCACGATGGCCCAGGGCACCTGGCAAACAAGGGGAGCTCAGCACAACATCCCTGGCAGTGCCCAGGGCCAGGCTGGACACTGGGGCTGGACACTGGGAGGTGTCCCTGCCACGGCAGGGGGACACTGGAGGGGCTTTGAGGTCCCTTCCCACCCAGCCATCCCAGAACTCTGTGACTGCAGCCCCAGAAAGGCAAAACCAGCAGGAACCCAGCACTGAGATCCCAGCAGAGGCAGAGGGGACAGAACTGAGCAGGGCTGAGCGCTCTGGAAGGGGCACAGACTGCCCAGGGGTGTCACAGGTGACACTGCAGGGACAGGGACAGGGTTTGGCACAGAAGAGGATCCAAGCAGACACCCTGGAGGATTGATCCCAGTGCCTGGACTCAGACCAGGGCAGGGGGAGGCCTGAGGGACAAACTCCGAGTGCCAGTGCCACCAATGCCACAGCGACTGCCAGGCTGTGGCCTGTCCCACCAGGGCTCCCTAACCACGACCCCTGACCCCTGACCCTGTCCCACCAGGGCTCCCTAACCCCTAACCCTAACCCTGACCCCTAACCCTGACCCCTGACCCTGTCCCACCAGGGCTCCCTAACCCCTAACCCTGACCCTAACCCTGACCCCTAACCCTGTCCCACCAGGGCTCCCTAACCCCTAACCCTGACCCTAACCCTGACCCCTGACCCTGTCCCACCAGGGCTCCCTAACCCCTAACCACTAACCCTGACCCCTAACCCTGTCCCACCAGGGCTCCCTAACCACGACCCCTGACCCTAACCTTGACCCCTAACCCTGTCCCACCAGGGCTCCCTAACCCCTAACCACTAACCCTGACCCCTGACCCAACCCCTAACCCTGTCCCACCAGGGCTCCCTAACCCTGACCCTGGCCCCTAACCCTGACCCCTAACCCTGTCCCACCAGGGCTCCCTAACCCTAACCCTAACCCTGACCCCTGACCCTAACCCTGACCCCTAACCCAAACCCTGACCCTAACCCCTGACCCAACCCCTAACCCTGACCCTGGCCCCTAACCCTGACCCCATACCCTGTCCCACCAGGGCTCCCTAACCCCTAACCACTAACCCTGACCCCTGACCCCAACCCCTACCCTGACCCCTAACCCCAACCCCTGACCCTAACCCTAACCCAACCCCTGACCCTAACCCCTAATCCTGTCCCACCAGGGCTCCCTAACCCTAACTGTGACCCCTGACCCCTAACCATAACCCTGACCCCTAACACTGTCCCACCGGGCCACCCTAACTCCTAACCCTAACCTCAACTCTAACACCTAACCCTGACCCCTAACCCTAATGCCCCAGCAACTCCCAGGCTGTGGCCCGTCCCACCAGGGTTCCCTAACCCCAACCCCTGACCCCTAACCCCAACCCCTGACCCCTGACCCCAACCATAACACCTAACCCTGTCCCACCAGGGTTCCCTAACCCCAACCCCTGACCCCTAACCCCAACCCCTGACCCCTAACCCTAACCCCAACCATAACCCTGTCCCACCAGGGTTCCCTAACCCTGACCCCTAACCATAACCCAAACCCCAACCCCTAACCATAACCCTGTCCCACCAGGGTTCCCTAACCCTAACCCCTGACCCCTAACCCCAACCCCTGACCCCTAACCCTAACCCCAACCATAACCCTGTCCCACCAGGGTTCCCTAACCCTAACCCCTGACCCCTAACCCTAACCCCAACCATAACCCTGTCCCACCAGGGTTCCCTAACCCCAACCCCTGACCCCTAACCCTAACCCCAACCATAACCCTGTCCCACCAGGGTTCCCTAACCCTAACCCCTGACCCCTAACCCTAGCCCCTGACCCCTAACCCCTGACCGCAACCATAACACCTAACCCTGTCCCACCAGGGCTCCCTAGCCCCGACCCCCACCCCCCACGGCCCCCAGGCTGGGGAAGGTCCCACCAGAGCCCCCAGCCCATGCCAGAGCAGCTCCTGCTGTGGAGCAGCTCCTCCCTCCTCAGTGCCCCACAGCCAGGGCTGCAACAGCTCGGCAGCTCCGAGGAGAGGAAGATGCTGGATGGAGCCAGGCTGGGCCTGGAACACCTGGAAAATAACAGGGATGGAACCAGGCTGGGCCTGGAACACCTGGAAAATAACGGGGATGGAACCAGGCTAGGCCTGGAACACCTGGAAAATAACGGGGATGGAACCAGGCTGGGCCTGGAACACCTGGAAAATAACTGGGATGGAACCAGGCTGGGCCTGGAACACCTGGAAAATAACTGGGATGGAACCAGGCTGGGCCTGGAATACCTGGAAAATAACTGGGATGGAACCAGGCTGGGCATGGAACACCTGGAAAATAACGGGGATTCCTTCTGAGAGCACACATAAAGCTCAGAGAGGAGCAGGGTGAACAAGCACCGTGAGAGGGGAGAAGCAGGAGTGCTGCTGACCTGGGGCTGAGCTGTGTTAATAATGTTATTGCTGGGTTTGTTATTATTATTATTATTATTATTATTATTATTGCTATTATTAGTAGTACTCCTATGTCAAAACCAGCTCAAGGAAAAGCCCAGAGAAACTGGAGCAGAGATCCCGGCCCTGCAGAGGGTCAGAGGGCTCAGGAATACAGATCAGTCCCCAAAAGCCTGAACCCTGCTGGTTCCAACAGGGAATCCAACAGGAATCCTGGGGGGCTCACCCCGGCCCCATGGGGTGACCCCACACTTGGGGACCCTGGGACAGAATCCTGGGGGCTCACCCCAGCCCCACAGGGTGACCCCACACTTGGGGACTCTGTGACAGAATCCTGGGGGCTCACCCCAGCCCCAAGGAGTGACCCCACACTTGGGGACCCTGGGACAGAATCCTGGGGGCCCACCCAGGCTCGGGGACCCTGGGACAGGAGCCATCCCTGAAATGTCAATGTTCAGCTGTCCCAAGATCTCTGTTCTGGCAAAGCCCCTCCCCAGGGGGAAATGGGGGGAGCAGCCCCCAGAGCCCCCCCAGAGCCAGCGAGGGACACTCCCTTGGGAATTCTGATGGGAACTGGAATGTGGCTGCAGCACTGAAGGGAACTTAGGGGAAAAAATGGGGAAAAGGTGAGTTTGTGGAACAAAGAGGCGCGAGGGTGGCCAAAGGGTGGGGAGGGGAGGGAGCTGAGCAGGAGCTGGGATGCTCAGAGCGGGAGCTGGGATGTTCCTGCAGGAGCTGGGATGCTCAGAGCGGGAGCTGGGATGCTCAGAGCAGGAGCTGGGATGCTCAGAGCAGGAGCTGGGATGCTCAGAGCAGGAGCTGGGATGCTCAGAGCGGGAGCTGGGATGTTCCTGCAGGAGCTGGGATGCTCAGAGCAGGAGCTGGGATGTTCCTGCAGGAGCTGGGATGCTCAGAGCAGGAGCTGGGATGCTCAGAGCAGGAGCTGGGATGCTCAGAGCAGGAGCTGGGATGCTCAGAGCAGGAGCTGGGATGCTCAGAGCAGGAGCTGGGATGCTCAGAGCAGGAGCTGGGATGCTCAGAGCAGGAGCTGGGATGCTCAGAGCAGGAGCTGGGATGCTCAGAGCAGGAGCTGGGATGCTCAGAGCAGGAGCTGGGATGCTCAGAGCAGGAGCTGGGATGCTCAGAGCAGGAGCTGGGATGTTCAGAACAGGAGCTGGGATGTTCAGAACAGGAGCTGGGATGTTCCTGCAGGAGCTGGGATGCTCAGAGCAGGAGCTGGGATGCTCAGAGCGGGAGCTGGGATGCTCAGAGCAGGAGCTGGGATGTTCAGAGCGGGAGCTGGGATGCTCAGAGCAGGAGCTGGGATGCTCAGAGCAGGAGCTGGGATGTTCAGAGCGGGAGCTGGGATGCTCAGAGCAGGAGCTGGGATGTTCCTGCAGGAGCTGGGATGCTCAGAGCAGGAGCTGGGATGCTCAGAGCAGGGAGGGGCCAGACACGGCTCCTGCCGTCCCAGAGAGAGGGAATCTCGTCCCACGGCTCCTGGGAGGGGTTGGGAAAAAGGGGGAAGGAACGAGAGGAGCCCCAAGGGCACCCCTGGGGGGACAAAGATGCTCCAGCAGGACCAGGTGAGGCCACCAAACACTGACAAACAGCCCGGAGCCGGGGGAAGGAGCCGGGGCTGTGTCCTGAGGGCTCCGGGGAGGGGAACGAGGCCGTGGCTCCGTCCCCTCGCGGGTGCCGGCGGCTCTCTCGCCCCGGCCGGCAGAAGCCCAGAGGGAGCCCAAATTTCCCTCCGGGAGCCGATTCCTCCTTCCCAGCTCCCTCAGGGCCGCGCCAAACGTCCCGGCCCCTTGTTCCTGCTGTTAATCACGGAACCCGGGATGGTTTGGGATGGGAAGGGACCCCCGAGCCCCCCCAGTGCCCCCCACACCTCCCACTGGCCCAGGCTGCTCCCAGCCCCAGGCTCCAGCCTGGCCTTGGCCACTGCCAGGGATCCAGGGACAGCCACAACTGCTCTGGGCACCCTGTGCCACCGTGCCCACCCTCCCAGCCTGGGATTCGTTCCCAAAATTCCGTTTATCGCCGTCCTCGGGCAGTGGGAGCCGTTCCCTGGCTCCTGTCCCTGCAGGCCCTGTCCGAACTCTCTCTCCAGAGCACTCCCAGGGACGGGGCAGCCACAGAGCAGCGGGAAGCGGCAGTGGTGGGGTAGAGGCTCCCGGGGCCGCCGCGGGGCCGCCGATCCCCGCCCCGCCCCACCCCGGATGGGGCCCGAGGCCTCCCCGCGAGCCCGGGCCCGGTACCCGTCGCCCGCGGCTCTCACCGAACGCTGCAGTTCGCCCAGCCAGCAGCTGGCCCGCTCCTTGCCGCTGGGGTCGGGGTCGTGGTAGAGCGCCTGCACGGCCTGCTGGACGAGCTGCAGGCTGGGCCGGCCCGGCCCGCGCTCCATGGCCGGTCCCTCAGCGCCGCCCGCCCGCCGCCATCGCCGCTCCGCCGCCCCGGGCCGGCCCCCGGAAACGCGCCCGCGCGCCTTCCGTTCCGCGTCCTTCCGTTCCGCCGGCCTCTCCCGCCGCTGCCCGCTCCGCCCGGTTCCGCCCCGTTCCGCCTCTCCCACCTAATCTCATCCCGTCCCATTCCACCGCATCCCATCCCGTCCTCTCCCATCCCGCCCCGGTTTGTCCCCCCGCGCCCCGCCCTCCACGCCCTGCCCGGAACGCGTTTCCGGCGGTGCGGCGGTCAAACGTGTCCGGGCGCACGCGGGGCGGCGGGAAGGGTCCGTGACCCCTCAGACCGGAGCGCGGGACCCCCGGGACCCCCCGGTACCCCCCGGTCCCCCCCGCACCCCCAGCCCCTCGGGCCCTCCCCAGGACTCCAGGGGCTCCCCAGCCCCGCTGCCGCCGTTCTCGGCGAGCTGTCCCTGAGGGCTCCCGCCCCATCGGGCCCGGGGGTCCCAGCGCCCCCAGCCCCAGGGAACCTGAGGGGCTCCACAGCCCCGGCCCCGTTCTCGCCCGTTCCGGGCAGCCCGGCCCGGTCCCCTGCGCTACCGGGGTCCCCCCGGGCCCGCCGGGCTGTTCGGGGCTCTCCTGCGGGACCAGCGCCGGGCCCAGCTCCAGCACACGCTCAATTCTCATGGAATAAAAATCATTAATCACGGACACGACTGAATCCCAGCCCAGGGGGGCCGCAGGTTCCCGAGCGAAACGCTCTGAACCCAGAGGGGCCCGAACGAGGGCTCCATGGGAGAGGAGAGCGATGGAATTATCAATAAACTCCTCCTGTGTGTGTGTAATTATCAATAAACTCCTGTGTGTGTGCAATTCTCACCAAACTCCTGTGTGTGTGTGCAATTCTCACCAAACTCCTGTGTGTGTGTGTGTGCAATTCTCACCAAACTCCTGTGTGTGTGCAATTCTCACCAAACTCCTGTGTGTGTGTGCAATTCTCACCAAACTCCTCCTGTGTGTGTGTGTGCAATTCTCACCAAACTCCTCCTGTGTGTGTGTGTGCAATTCTCACCAAACTCCTCCTGTGTGTGTGCAATTCTCACCAAACTCCTCCTGTGTGTGTGCAATTCTCACCAAACTCCTGTGTGTGTGTGCAATTCTCACCAAACTCCTCCTGTGTGTGTGCAATTCTCACCAAACTCCTGTGTGTGTGTGCAATTCTCACCAAACTCCTCCTGTGTGTGTGTGCAATTCTCACCAAACTCCTCCTGTGTGTGTGCAATTCTCACCAAACTCCTCCTGTGTGTGTGCAATTCTCACCAAACTCCTCCTGTGTGTGCAATTCTCACCAAACTCCTCCTGTGTGTGTGTGTGTGCAATTCTCACCAAACTCCTGTGTGTGTGTGCAATTCTCACCAAACTCCTCCTGTGTGTGTGCAATTCTCACCAAACTCCTCCTGTGTGTGTGCAATTCTCACCAAACTCCTCCTGTGTGTGTGTGCAATTCTCACCAAACTCCTCCTGTGTGTGTGTGCAATTCTCACCAAACTCCTCCTGTGTGTGTGTGTGCAATTCTCACCAAACTCCTGTGTGTGTGTGCAATTCTCACCAAACTCCTGTGTGTGTGTGCAATTCTCACCAAACTCCTCCTGTGTGTGTGCAATTCTCACCAAACTCCTGTGTGTGTGTGCAATTCTCACCAAACTCCTGTGTGTGTGTGCAATTCTCACCAAACTCCTGTGTGTGTGTGCAATTCTCACCAAACTCCTGTGTGTGTGTGTGCAATTCTCACCAAACTCCTCCTGTGTGTGTGTGCAATTCTCACCAAACTCCTCCTGTGT
Source organism: Cyanistes caeruleus (assembly GCF_971803275.1). Classification (NCBI taxonomy): domain Eukaryota; kingdom Metazoa; phylum Chordata; class Aves; order Passeriformes; family Paridae; genus Cyanistes; species Cyanistes caeruleus. Next base: position 295,887 of record NC_141704.1, read on the forward strand.
GTGTGCAATTCTCACCAAACTCCTGTGTGTGTGTGTGCAATTCTCACCAAACTCCTGTGTGTGTGTGCAATTCTCACCAAACTCCTCCTGTGTGTGTGTGCAATTCTCACCAAACTCCTGTGTGTGTGTGCAATTCTCACCAAACTCCTCCTGTGTGTGTGCAATTCTCACCAAACTCCTCCTGTGTGTGTGTGCAATTCTCACCAAACTCCTGTGTGTGTGTGCAATTCTCACCAAACTCCTCCTGTGTGTGTGCAATTCTCACCAAACTCCTCCTGCGTGTGTGTGCAATTCTCACCAAACTCCTGTGTGTGTGTGTGTGCAATTCTCACCAAACTCCTCCTGTGTGTGTGCAATTCTCACCAAACTCCTGTGTGTGTGTGCAATTCTCACCAAACTCCTCCTGTGTGTGTGTGCAATTCTCACCAAACTCCTCCTGTGTGTGTGCAATTCTCACCAAACTCCTGTGTGTGTGTGCAATTCTCACCAAACTCCTGTGTGTGTGCAATTCTCACCAAACTCCTCCTGTGTGTGTGCAATTCTCACCAAACTCCTCCTGTGTGTGTGTGCAATTCTCACCAAACTCCTCCTGTGTGTGTGTGCAATTCTCACCAAACTCCTGTGTGTGTGCAATTCTCACCAAACTCCTCCTGTGTGTGTGTGCAATTCTCACCAAACTCCTGTGTGTGTGTGCAATTCTCACCAAACTCCTGTGTGTGTGTGCAATTCTCACCAAACTCCTCCTGTGTGTGTGCAATTCTCACCAAACTCCTGTGTGTGTGTGTGCAATTCTCACCAAACTCCTCCTGTGTGTGTGCAATTCTCACCAAACTCCTGTGTGTGTGCAATTCTCACCAAACTCCTCCTGTGTGTGTGTGCAATTCTCACCAAACTCCTCCTGTGTGTGTGTGCAATTCTCACCAAACTCCTGTGTGTGTGTGCAATTCTCACCAAACTCCTCCTGTGTGTGTGCAATTCTCACCAAACTCCTCCTGTGTGTGTGCAATTCTCACCAAACTCCTGTGTGTGTGTGTGCAATTCTCACCAAACTCCTGTGTGTGTGTGTGCAATTCTCACCAAACTCCTGTGTGTGTGTGCAATTCTCACCAAACTCCTGTGTGTGTGTGCAATTCTCACCAAACTCCTCCTGTGTGTGTGCAATTCTCACCAAACTCCTGTGTGTGTGTGCAATTCTCACCAAACTCCTCCTGTGTGTGTGTGCAATTCTCACCAAACTCCTCCTGTGTGTGTGCAATTCTAACCAAACTCCTGTGTGTGTGTGCAATTCTCACCAAACTCCTCCTGTGTGTGCAATTCTCACCAAACTCCTCCTGTGTGTGTGCAATTCTCACCAAACTCCTCCTGTGTGTGTGCAATTCTCACCAAACTCCTGTGTGTGTGTGCAATTCTCACCAAACTCCTCCTGTGTGTGTGTGCAATTCTCACCAAACTCCTGTGTGTGTGCAATTCTCACCAAACTCCTGTGTGTGTGTGCAATTCTCACCAAACTCCTCCTGTGTGTGTGTGCAATTCTCACCAAACTCCTGTGTGTGTGCAATTCTCACCAAACTCCTGTGTGTGTGTGCAATTCTCACCAAACTCCTGTGTGTGTGTGCAATTCTCACCAAACTCCTGTGTGTGTGTGCAATTCTCACCAAACTCCTCCTGTGTGTGTGTGCAATTCTCACCAAACTCCTCCTGTGTGTGTGCAATTCTCACCAAACTCCTGTGTGTGTGTGCAATTCTCACCAAACTCCTCCTGTGTGTGTGCAATTCTCACCAAACTCCTGTGTGTGTGTGTGCAATTCTCACCAAACTCCTGTGTGTGTGTGCAATTCTCACCAAACTCCTGTGTGTGTGTGCAATTCTCACCAAACTCCTCCTGTGTGTGTGTGCAATTCTCACCAAACTCCTCCTGTGTGTGTGTGTGCAATTCTCACCAAACTCCTCCTGTGTGTGTGTGCAATTCTCACCAAACTCCTGTGTGTGTGTGTGCAATTCTCACCAAACTCCTGTGTGTGTGTGCAATTCTCACCAAACTCCTCCTGTGTGTGTGTGTGCAATTCTCACCAAACTCCTCCTGTGTGTGTGTGCAATTCTCACCAAACTCCTCCTGTGTGTGTGTGCAATTCTCACCAAACTCCTGTGTGTGTGTGTGTGTGCAATTCTCACCAAACTCCTGTGTGTCTGCAATTCTCACCAAACTCCTCCTGTGTGTGTGTGTGCAATTCTCACCAAACTCCTGTGTGTGTGTGCAATTCTCACCAAACTCCTCCTGTGTGTGTGCAATTCTCACCAAACTCCTCCTGTGTGTGTGTGCAATTCTCACCAAACTCCTGTGTGTGTGTGCAATTCTCACCAAACTCCTCCTGTGTGTGTGTGCAATTCTCACCAAACTCCTGTGTGTGTGTGTGCAATTCTCACCAAACTCCTGTGTGTGTGCAATTCTCACCAAACTCCTCCTGTGTGTGTGCAATTCTCACCAAACTCCTGTGTGTGTGCAATTCTCACCAAACTCCTCCTGTGTGTGTGCAATTCTCACCAAACTCCTGTGTGTGTGCAATTCTCACCAAACTCCTCCTGTATGTGTGTGCAATTCTCACCAAACTCCTGTGTGTGTGTGCAATTCTCACCAAACTCCTCCTGTGTGTGTGTGCAATTCTCACCAAACTCCTCCTGTGTGTGTGCAATTCTCACCAAACTCCTGTGTGTGCAATTCTCACCAAACTCCTCCTGTGTGTGTGTGCAATTCTCACCAAACTCCTGTGTGTGTGTGCAATTCTCACCAAACTCCTGTGTGTGTGTGCAATTCTCACCAAACTCCTCCTGTGTGTGTGCAATTCTCACCAAACTCCTCCTGTGTGTGTGCAATTCTCACCAAACTCCTCCTGTGTGTGTGCAATTCTCACCAAACTCCTGTGTGTGTGTGCAATTCTCACCAAACTCCTCCTGTGTGTGCAATTCTCACCAAACTCCTCCTGTGTGTGTGCAATTCTCACCAAACTCCTCCTGTGTGTGTGCAATTCTCACCAAACTCCTGTGTGTGTGTGCAATTCTCACCAAACTCCTCCTGTGAGTGCAATTCTCACCAAACTCCTCCTGTGTGTGTGCAATTCTAACCAAACTCCTCCTGTGTGTGTGTGCAATTCTCACCAAACTCCTGTGTGTGTGCAATTCTCACCAAACTCCTCCTGTGTGTGTGCAATTCTCACCAAACTCCTGTGTGTGTGTGCAATTCTCACCAAACTCCTGTGTGTGTGTGCAATTCTCACCAAACTCCTGTGTGTGTGTGCAATTCTCACCAAACTCCTGTGTGTGTGTGCAATTCTCACCAAACTCCTCCTGTGTGTGTGCAATTCTCACCAAACTCCTCCTGTGTGTGTGCAATTCTCACCAAACTCCTGTGTGTGTGTGTGCAATTCTCACCAAACTCCTCCTGTGTGTGTGTGCAATTCTCACCAAACTCCTGTGTGTGTGTGCAATTCTCACCAAACTCCTGTGTGTGTGTGTGCAATTCTCACCAAACTCCTCCTGTGTGTGTGTGCAATTCTCACCAAACTCCTCCTGTGTGTGTGTGCAATTCTCACCAAACTCCTCCTGTGTGTGTGTGTGTGCAATTCTCACCAAACTCCTGTGTGTGTGTGCAATTCTCACCAAACTCCTGTGTGTGTGTGCAATTCTCACCAAACTCCTCCTGTGTGTGCAATTCTCACCAAACTCCTCCTGTGTGTGTGCAATTCTCACCAAACTCCTCCTGTGTGTGTGCAATTCTCACCAAACTCCTCCTGTGTGTGTGCAATTCTCACCAAACTCCTCCTGTGTGTGTGTGCAATTCTCACCAAACTCCTCCTGTGTGTGTGCAATTCTCACCAAACTCCTCCTGTGTGTGTGCAATTCTCACCAAACTCCTGTGTGTGTGTGTGCAATTCTCACCAAACTCCTCCTGTGTGTGTGTGCAATTCTCACCAAACTCCTCCTGTGTGTGTGTGCAATTCTCACCAAACTCCTCCTGTGTGTGTGCAATTCTCACCAAACTCCTCCTGTGTGTGTGCAATTCTCACCAAACTCCTGTGTGTGTGTGTGCAATTCTCACCAAACTCCTCCTGTGTGTGTGTGCAATTCTCACCAAACTCCTGTGTGTGTGTGCAATTCTCACCAAACTCCTCCTGTGTGTGTGTGCAATTCTCACCAAACTCCTGTGTGTGTGTGCAATTCTCACCAAACTCCTCCTGTGTGTGTGCAATTCTCACCAAACTCCTCCTGTGTGTGTGCAATTCTCACCAAACTCCTGTGTGTGTGCAATTCTCACCAAACTCCTGTGTGTGTGCAATTCTCACCAAACTCCTCCTGTGTGTGTGCAATTCTCACCAAACTCCTGTGTGTGTGTGTGCAATTCTCACCAAACTCCTCCTGTGTGTGTGCAATTCTCACCAAACTCCTCCTGTGTGTGTGTGCAATTCTCACCAAACTCCTGTGTGTGTGTGTGCAATTCTCACCAAACTCCTGTGTGTGTGTGCAATTCTCACCAAACTCCTGTGTGTGTGTGCAATTCTCACCAAACTCCTGTGTGTGTGTGCAATTCTCACCAAACTCCTGTGTGTGTGTGTGCAATTCTCACCAAACTCCTCCTGTGTGTGTGTGCAATTCTCACCAAACTCCTGTGTGTGTGTGCAATTCTCACCAAACTCCTGTGTGTGTGTGCAATTCTCACCAAACTCCTGTGTGTGTGTGCAATTCTCACCAAACTCCTGTGTGTGTGTGTGCAATTCTCACCAAACTCCTGTGTGTGTGTGCAATTCTCACCAAACTCCTCCTGTGTGTGTGTGCAATTCTCACCAAACTCCTGTGTGTGTGTGCAATTCTCACCAAACTCCTCCTGTGTGTGTGTGCAATTCTCACCAAACTCCTGTGTGTGTGCAATTCTCACCAAACTCCTCCTGTGTGTGTGCAATTCTCACCAAACTCCTCCTGTGTGTGTGTGCAATTCTCACCAAACTCCTGTGTGTGTGCAATTCTCACCAAACTCCTCCTGTGTGTGCAATTCTCACCAAACTCCTGTGTGTGTGTGCAATTCTCACCAAACTCCTCCTGTGTGTGCAATTCTCACCAAACTCCTGTGTGTGTGTGCAATTCTCACCAAACTCCTCCTGTGTGTGCAATTCTCACCAAACTCCTGTGTGTGTGTGCAATTCTCACCAAACTCCTCCTGTGTGTGTGTGCAATTCTCACCAAACTCCTGTGTGTGTGTGCAATTCTCACCAAACTCCTCCTGTGTGTGTGTGCAATTCTCACCAAACTCCTCCTGTGTGTGTGCAATTCTCACCAAACTCCTGTGTGTGTGCAATTCTCACCAAACTCCTGTGTGTGTGTGTGCAATTCTCACCAAACTCCTGTGTGTGTGCAATTCTCACCAAACTCCTCCTGTGTGTGCAATTCTCACCAAACTCCTGTGTGTGTGTGCAATTCTCACCAAACTCCTCCTGTGTGTGCAATTCTCACCAAACCTGTTCTCATCTCGACCTGTTTTGGTGCCGATTCTGGAGCCAGACGTATCTTCAGGGCTGGGTTGAGGGATCTGGGGGGAAACTCCTCCGATTTCCCTTCCCTCGGAATCGCCGTTGAGCGATGATGAGGTGACTTCCAGGCCAGTGGTGCTCGTTCCCCTGCCCAGGGCTGGGACAGTCCCCGTGTCACCTCGTGGTGCTCCGTGGCAGGTGACAAGGTCATCTCTCGGCCTGTTCCAGCTCAGAGCAGGCTGCGGTTCCGTGGTTCCGCCGTCAGTCTCTCCGTGGTTGTGATTTCCCTGCTGGGTGACGGCTCAGCTCCCGGGGTGGCCTCACCACGCTTGGGTGGTCAGCAGAAGGAGCCCCCAGAGCCTGCCGCTGTCACCTCAATTGGGGTCATCCCTGCTCAGCTCCCCGGTTATGGACATCGGGAAGAGCTCCAGGCCATGGGTTCCAGCGGGCTACGCTGTAATTAACGCCGGTAATTAACGCCCAGCCTCGTAATCACAGCCTGTTGCCACGGCACAAAGAAAGAATTAATCCCCAGTCAGAGATGGAGAAGGTGTTTCTGACAGCCTGCAGCTCTGGCCCTGACTCTGGCTGTGAGTGGCAGGAATTGCCCGAGGTGCAGGGATGGCACCGGTCTCTGTCCTGCCCTGGCTGTCCAGGCCTGCAGTGCGCACCCTTCCCTTCGGGTCACTCCAATGAAGCCATTAACGAGCTTTGCCTGCACTGGGATGGCCACAGGCAGAGCTGCTGGCCCAACCTCTCCAGGGCCAGGTGAGGCTGCCCTGGTGGCACCGAGGGCTCGGGATCCCAGCCACGGTGGGCAGGGGCCACGCCGTGTCCTGGAGCCTCCGTTTCCAACCCGACCCCTGAACCCCAACCCCGGGGGGCTGCTGAGCACAGGGGCTCTGCTGGCCTGGAGGCGTTTGTGACCTGACTGAAGTGTCCTGGTCACTGTCCTGGTCAGTGTCCTGGTCAGTGTGTCCTGGTCAGTGTAACCTGACTGATGTGTCCTGGTCTGTGTCCTGGTCACTGTCCTGGTCAGTGTGTCCTGGTCAGTGTATCCTGGTCAGTGTCCTGGTCACTGTCCTGGTCTGTGTCCTGGACAGTGTCCTGGTCAGTGTCCTGGTCAGTGTCCTGGTCAGTGTCCTGGTCAGTGTGACCTGGTCAGTGTCCTGGTCAGTGTGACCTGACTGATGTGTCCTGGTCAGTGTCCTGGTCAGTGTCCTGGTCTGTGTGTCCTGGTCTGTGTGTCCTGGTCAGTGTCCTGGTCAGTGTGTCCTGGTCAGTGTGACCTGACTGATGTGTCCTGGTCTGTGTGTCCTGGTCAGTGTCCTGGTCAGTGTGTCCTGGTCTGTGTCCTGGTCAGTGTCCTGGTCAGTGTCCTGGTCTGTGTGTCCTGGTCTGTGTCCTGGTCACTGTCCTGGTCAGTGTGTCCTGGTCTGTGTGACCTGAATGATGTGTCCTGGTCACTGTCCTGGTCAATGTCCTGGTCAGTGTGTCCCGGTCAGTTTGTCCCGGTCAGTTTGTCCCGGTCAGTTTGTCCCTGTCAGTGTGTCCCGGTCAGTGTGTCCTGGTCAGTGTGTCCTGCTCAGTGTCCTGGTCAGTTTGTCCCTGTCAGTTTGTCCCGGTCAGTTTGTCCCGGTCAGTTTGTCCCTGTCAGTGTGTCCTGGTCAGTTTGTCCTGGTCAGTGTGTCCCGGTCAGTTTGTCCCGGTCAGTTTGTCCCGGTCAGTTTGTCCTGGTCTGTGTGTCCCTGTCAGTTTGTCCCGGTCAGTTTGTCCCGGTCAGTTTGTCCCAGTCTGTGTGTCCCGGTCAGTTTGTCCTGGTCAGTTTGTCCCGGTCAGTTTGTCCTGGTCAGTTTGTCCCTGTCAGTTTGTCCCGGTCAGTTTGTCCCTGTCAGTTTGTCCCGGTCAGTTTGTCCCGGTCAGTTTGTCCCGGTCAGTTTGTCCTGGTCAGTTTGCCCCGGTCAGTTTGTCCCGGTCAGTTTGTCCCGGTCTGTGTGTCCTGGTCTGTGTGTCCCGGTCAGTTTGTCCCGGTCAGTTTGTCCCGGTCAGTTTGTCCTGGTCAGTTTGTCCCGGTCAGTTTGTCCCGGTCAGTGTGTCCCTGTCAGTTTGTCCCTGTCAGTTTGTCCCGGTCAGTTTGTCCCGGTCAGTGTGTCCCGGTCAGTTTGTCCCGGTCAGTTTGTCCCGGTCAGTTTGTCCTGGTCAGTTTGTCCCGGTCTGTGTGTCCCTGTCAGTGTCCTGATCAGTTTGTCCTGGTCAGTTTGTCCCTGTCAGTTTGTCCCGGTCTGTGTCCTGATCAGTTTGTCCCGGTCAGTTTGTCCTGGTCAGTTTGTCCCGGCCAGTTTGTCCCGGTCAGTTTGTCCTGGTCAGTTTGTCCCTGTCAGTTTGTCCCGGTCAGTGTGTCCCGGTCAGTTTGTCCCTGTCAGTTTGTCCCGGTCTGTGTCCTGATCAGTTTGTCCTGGTCAGTTTGTCCTGGTCAGTTTGTCCCGGTCAGTTTGTCCCTGTCAGTTTGTCCCGGTCAGTGTGTCCCGGTCTGTGTGTCCCTGTCAGTTTGTCCCGGTCAGTTTGTCCTGGTCTGTGTGTCCTGGTCAGTTTGTCCCGGTCAGTTTGTCCCGGTCAGTTTGTCCCGGTCAGTGTGTCCCGGTCAGTTTGCCCCGGTCAGTTTGTCCCGGTCAGTTTGTCCCTGTCAGTTTGTCCCGGTCAGTTTGTCCCGGTCAGTTTGCCCCGGTCAGTTTGTCCCGGTCAGTGTGTCCCGGTCTGTGTGTCCTGGTCAGTTTGTCCCTGTCAGTTTGTCCCGGTCAGTTTGCCCCGGTCAGTTTGTCCCGGTCAGTGTGTCCCTGTCAGTTTGTCCTGGTCAGTTTGTCCCGGTCAGTTTGTCCCGGTCAGTTTGTCCCGGTCAGTTTGTCCTGGTCAGTTTGCCCCGGTCTGTGTGTCCCTGTCAGTGTCCCTGTCAGTTTGTCCTGGTCTGTGTGTCCTGGTCAGTGTGTCCCGGTCAGTGTGTCCCGGTCTGTGTGTCCCGGTCAGTTTGTCCCGGTCAGTTTGTCCCGGTCAGTTTGTCCTGGTCAGTTTGTCCCGGTCAGTTTGTCCTGGTCAGTGTCCCGGTCAGTTTGTCCCTGTCAGTTTGTCCCTGTCAGTTTGTCCCTGTCAGTTTGTCCCGGTCAGTTTGTCCTGGTCAGTTTGTCCCGGTCAGTTTGTCCCGGTCAGTTTGTCCCGGTCAGTTTGTCCTGGTCAGTTTGCCCCGGTCTGTGTGTCCCTGTCAGTGTCCCTGTCAGTTTGTCCTGGTCTGTGTGTCCTGGTCAGTGTGTCCCGGTCAGTGTGTCCCGGTCTGTGTGTCCCGGTCAGTTTGTCCCGGTCAGTTTGTCCTGGTCAGTTTGTCCCGGTCAGTTTGTCCTGGTCAGTGTCCCGGTCAGTTTGTCCCTGTCAGTTTGTCCCTGTCAGTTTGTCCCGGTCAGTTTGTCCTGGTCAGTTTGTCCCGGTCAGTTTGTCCCGGTCAGTTTGTCCCGGTCAGTTTGTCCCGGTCTGTGTGTCCCGGTCAGTTTGTCCCGGTCAGTGTGTCCCTGTCAGTTTGTCCCGGTCAGTTTGTCCCGGTCAGTTTGTCCTGCTCCATGTGTCCCTCTCAAGGCCTCCTGTTGGTTTCCCACTGACGAACCCAAAGCAATGGGGGTTGTGTCTGTGCCCCCAGGCCTGGGCAATCCCGGCACAATCCCGGGCCAGGCCAGGATGGGGGCAGAGCCCTGGGACGGGGCCCCAGCAGCCCGAACCTGCTCCAGAGGGATTGTTCCCCGCAATCCCAACACCGCAGCCAGAGCCGGAGCCGGAGCCGGAGCCAGAGCCAGAACTGGAACCAGAGCCGGAACCAGAGCCAGAGCCGGAGCCAGAGCCGGAACCAGAACCAGAGCCAGAGCCAGAGCCGGAACCAGAGCCAGAGCCAGAGCCAGAACCAGAACCAGAGCCAGAGCCAGAACCAGAGCCAGAGCCGGAACCAGAGCCAGAGCCAGAGCCGGAACCAGAGCCAGAGCCAGAGCCAGAACCAGTGCCAGAGCCAGAGCCAGAGCCGGAACCAGAGCCAGAGCCAGAGCCAGAGCCAGAGCCAGAACCGGAGCCAGAGCCGGAACCAGAACCGGAACCAGAGCCAGAGCCAGAGCCAGAGCCAGAGCCAGAACCGGAGCCAGAGCCGGAACCAGAACCGGAACCAGAGCCAGAGCCAGAGCCAGAACCGGAGCCAGAGCCAGAGCCAGAACCAGAGCCAGAGCCAGAGCCAGAGCCAGAGCCAGAGCCAGAGCCAGAACCAGAGCCAGAGCCGGAACCAGAGCCAGAGCCAGAGCCAGAACCAGAGCCAGAGCCAGAGCCAGAGCCGGAACCAGAGCCAGAGCCAGAGCCAGAGCCAGAGCCAGAACCGGAGCCAGAGCCGGAACCAGAACCAGAGCCAGAGCCAGAGCCAGAGCCAGAGCCAGAACCAGAGCCAGAGCCAGAGCCAGAGCCGGAACCAGAGCCAGAGCCAGAGCCAGAGCCAGAGCCAGAGCCGGAACCAGAACCGGAACCAGAGCCAGAGCCAGAGCCAGAGCCAGAGCCAGAACCGGAGCCAGAGCCGGAACCAGAACCGGAACCAGAGCCAGAGCCAGAGCCAGAACCGGAGCCAGAGCCGGAACCAGAGCCAGAGCCAGAGCCGACACCAGTGCCAGTGCCTGTGCCTGTGCCTGTGCCAGTGCCAGAACCGGAGCCAGAGCCGGAGCCGGAGCCGGAGCCGGAGCCGGAGCCGGAGCCGACACCAGTGCCAGTGCCAGAGCCAGAGCCGGAACCGGAGCCAGAGCCGGAGCCAGAACCGGAGGCAGAACCGGAGGCAGAACCGGAGCCAGAGCCGGAGCCAGAACCGGAGCCAGAACCGGAGGCAGAACCGGAGGCAGAGCCGGAGGCAGAACCGGAGCCAGAACCGGAGCCGGAACCGGAGCCGGAACCGGAGGCAGAGCCAGAACCGGAGGCAGAGCCGGAGCCAGAACCGGAGCCGGAACCGGAGGCAGAACCGGAGGCAGAACCGGAGCCAGAACCGGAGCCGGAACCGGAGGCAGAACCGGAGGCAGAACCGGAGCCAGAACCGGAGGCAGACGCGGCCCCGGAGCCCGAGGAGCCGCTGCCCACACGGGAAGCGGACCGGCTTCTGCTCATCTCGGTGCCGTACCAGAGCCTGCTGAAGCTGTGTGAGCTGCTGAGGAATTTCCTGCGGTTCCTGAGGGAGCAGCTGGGCTGAGGCGGAGGATGAGGATGAGGATGAGGATGAGGATGAGCAGAGCCGCCCGGGGCCGCTCCGTGCCGGAGCCGCGCCCGCGGGGCCCGAGGCGCCCCCCGCCCTCCCCCGCGCCCACCGCAGGCCGGAGCCGAGTTTGTTGTTGGAATAACGCTGCTCGTGCTGCCCGTTCACCGCGGTCTCGGCGCCTTTCGGCTCCCGGGCGGGGCAGGGAGGGGCCGGGCCGGGAGCCGGGAGGGGAACGAGCGGGGCCGGCCCCGGCGGGCGAGGGGACGAGCGCGGAGCCGGGGGGAGCGGGGAAAGCGCTTTAATGCCGGAGCGGCCCGGGAGCGGAACGGCCCCGGCCGGGAGCCCCGCGGGCCCGGGGGACGCGGAGGAGCGGGAGGTGCCACCCGGAGCTGCCGCCGCCACCCGGGGCCGTCCCCTCTGTCGGCAGCTCCGGCCTCGGAGGCCGCCGGGACCCCCAGCCCGTTCCCCCGTGCGTTTGGGATCCCGGGACATCCCCTCTGCTCCGGGGGGTCGCTGCTCCAAAGAGCTGTCGTGGCTCTGGACGAGGCGCTGCAGCCCCGGGGCACCCCCGGGCCGGCTCCGGGACCCCGCATCCCGCGATCCGCCCGGGCCTGGAGCTGCTTCGGGCTGGCCCGGCCGTGCTGGCCCCGCTGCCAGCGGAGCTCGCCCTTCACGGGTTTCCTCAAGGCTCGGCCCCCGTCCTGCCGGGACCCCTCGAGCCGTGGGGGCGGGCGGGGGGCCCGGGGGGCTCGGGGGGTTCAGGGGGCTCGGGGAGCTCGGGTGGTTCGAGGGGTTCGGGGTACTCGGGGGACGATGGCACCGGGGCTCAGAGGGGCTCGGGGGGCTCAGAGGGGTTCGGGGAGCTCGGGGAGCTCGGGGAGCTCGGGGGGCTCGGGGACTCGGGGGGTTCGGGGGGTTCGGGGGGCTCAGAGGGGCTCGGAGGGCTCGGAGGACGGTGGCACCGGGGCTCAGAGGGGCTCGGAGGGCTCGGGGGACAGTGGCACCGGGGGCTCGGGGGGTTCGGGGGGCTCGGGGAGCTCGGGGGTCTCGGGGGACTCGGGGGGCTCGGGGGGCTCAGAGGGGTTCGGGGGGCTCGGGGGGCTCGGGGAACGGTGGCACCGGGGCTCAGAGGGGCTCGGGGGGCTCAGAGGGGCTCGGGGGGCTCGGGGGACGGTGGCACCGGGGGCTCGGGGACTCGGGGGTTTCGGGGGGCTCGCGGACGGTGGCACCGGGGCTCAGAGGGGCTCCGGGCCCCAGGCTGGCAGCGGGCTGAGCCCGGGGGGCAGCAGGGCCAGGGGGAGGCTCTCCAGGGGCTGCCAGGGCGATGGAGCGGGGCTCCCACCGGGAAGCGAACCTGCGGGAAGGACACGGGGCTCGGGCGGCGTCCCCGGGACCCCCAGCCCCAGAAGCCCGGGGGTCCCGGCCCCTCGTACCGCAGCAAGCCTGGTCCCAGGGGCCGGAGGCGCAGAGGTGCAGCGGGGCCGGGGGCCGCGGGTGCGGGGCGAGGCCGTGGAGCGGCCGCGCAGAGCCCGAGGGGGGGTCCGGGAGGGGCTGCGGGGGGACCAGAGGGTCACAGGGCATCCCTGGGGTGCTCCGGGACCTCCGGCAGAGGGTCCGGGGCTCCGGCGGGTGCCGGGGCGTCCCCAGCAGCCGGGACCGGCCGTGTCCTACCCGGGCGGCGGCGGCGGCACCGAGAGCGGCCGGGGTCCAGTGGCACCAGGAGCCTGCGTGGGCACGGGAGGGGACAATGTCCCGGCTCACCGCTGGGGCAGCGGTGTCCTTGCCCAGCTCCCAGCCCCAGATTTCAGCCGCGCTCCCTCCCAGGGCCACCCCCGGGTGTCCCCTCGGTCCCCGGGCTGTCACCTGCGCCGCCGGGCTCCGGCTGCTGCTGCTCGTTCTCCCGGCGCCACTTGGCTCGGCGGTTGGAGAACCAAACCTGGGGAGAGCCGGGAGCTGAGGCCGCCCCCCGCCCGTCCCACACGGGCCTGGCACAGCCGCGAGCCCCGGGACACCCCGCGAGTGACCGGGGACACCCCGCGAGTGACAGGGGACACCCCGCGAGTGACCAGGGACACCCCGCGAGTGACAGGGGACACCCCGGGAGTGACGGGGGACACCCCGGGAGTGACGGGGGACACTCCGTGACACCCCGGGAGTGAACGGGGACACCCCGGGAGTGAACGGGGACACCCCGGGAGTGACCAGGGACACCCCGGGAGTGACGGGGGACACCCCGAGACACCCCGGGAGTGACCAGGGACACCCCAGGAGTGACCAGGGACACCCCGGGACACCCCAGGAGTGACCAGGGACACCCCGGGAGTGACGGGGGACACCCCGAGACACCCCGGGAGTGACCAGGGACACCCCGGGAGTGACCAGGGACACCCCGGGAGTGACCAGGGACACCCCGGGACACCCCAGGAGTGACCAGGGACACCCCGGGACTGAACGGGGACACCCCGGGAGTGACCAGGGACACCCCGGGAGTGACCAGGGACACCCCGGGACACCCCAGGAGTGACCAGGGACACCCCGGGACTGAACGGGGACACCCCGGGAGTGACCAGGGACACCCCGGGAGTGACCGGGGACACGCGCGGGACACGAGCAGAGAGAGGGGCTCGGTCCCGGACATGGCCACGGGCAGAGGAAGGGTCCTGATCCCGAGCGTGGACAGGGACAGGGACAGGGACAGGGACAGGGACAGGGACAGGGACAGGGACAGGGACAGGGACAGGGACAGGACAGGGACAGGGACAGGGACAGGGACAGGGACAGGGACAGGACAGGGACAGGGACAGGGACAGGGACAGGGACAGGACAGGGACAGGGACAGGACAGGGACAGGGACAGGGACAGGGAAAGGACAGGGACAGGGACAGGACAGGGACAGGGACAAGGGCTCGGATCCCGCCCCGGCACAGGGCACGGCACTCCCCGGGCTGCGGGGGCACTCACGGGCAGCGCTGCCCTGGCACCGGGGACCCGCTGCTGGCACTGCCCGGGCTGCCGGGGCTGCCGGGGCTGCCGGGGCTGCCGGGGCTGCTGGCACTGCCGGGGCTGCCGGGGCTGCCGGGGCTGCCGGGGGCTGCCGGGGCTGCCGGGCACCGGGAGAGGCTCGGCAGCGGCACAGGGCAGTGGGGCTGCAGCTGCTGGGGGGAACGTGAGGGGAGTGTGCCAGGTGTGCCAAGAGTGCCAGATGTGCCAGGGAATGTGCCAGCTGTGCCAGGGACAGCCCCCCGATCGCGGGACAATCCCTGCCCTGGGGAGCCCCACCCTGTGCGGAGCTGTCCCCATCCCTGGGAGGGTCACGGAGCTGTCCCCACCCGTGTGAGGGTCACGGAGCTGTCCCCACCCGTGTGAGGGTCACGGGGCTGTCCCCATCCCTGGGAGGGTCACGGAGCTGTCCCCACCCCAGGGAGGGTCACGGGGCTGTCCCCACCCCAGGGAGGGTCACGGAGCTGTCCCCACCCCAGGGAGGGTCACGGGGCTGTCCCCACCCGTGTGAGGGTCACGGAGCTGTCCCCAGCCCAGTGAGGGTCACGGAGCTGTCCCCAGCCCTGGGAGGGTCACGGAGCTGTCCCCACCCCAGGGAGGGTCACGGGGCTGTCCCCATCCCTGGGAGGGTCACGGGGCTGTCCCCACCCGTGTGAGGGTCACGGGGCTGTCCCCGGGGGCAGGAGGGCCCCGGTCCCCCCGGCCCAGGACCCCTCTCACCCTGACGGTGCTGTCCGGGAGCCGGGTGGCCGCGGCCAGGCTCTCGCGGGTGGCGGTGTCCGGGTACTGTCCCCGCTGGAACTCTGCGGGGGGATCGGGGTCACCCGGGGGGGTCCGGGCAGCCACCCCCGCATCCGGGCAGTGTCTGCAGCCAGAGCCCGGGGCCGGCGAGCTGGGGGGCTCCGGGGAGGTTTGGGGGGCTCCGGGGAGGTTTGGGGGGCTCCGGGGAGGTTTGGGGGGCTCCGGGGAGGTTTGGGGGGCTCCGGGGAGGTTTGGGGAGCTCCGGGGAGGTTTGGGGAGCTCTGGGTTGGTTTGGGGAGCTCTTGGGTGGTTTGGGGAGCTCTGGGGAGTTTTGGGGTGCTCTGAGATGGTTTGAGTTGCTCTGGGGCGCTCTGGGTTGTTTTGGGGTGCTCTGGGTTGTTTTGGGGCGCTCTGGAGAGCTCTGGGGAGGTTTGGGGAGCTCTGAGATGGTTTGAGTTGCTCTGGGGCGCTCTGGGCTGTTTTGGGGCGCTCTGGGTTGTTTTGGAGCCCCGCAGCGACGGCCGGGCCACCCCCAGGAGCAGGAGCCCATCCCGAAAGCGGCAATTCCCAACCTTGGGAACAGCCCCGCTCCCGTGGGGAGCGCACCTCTCTCCAGAGCCTCCGCCTGCTGCCGGGAGAACACGGTCCTGCTCCTGCTCCTGCTCCTGGACCCGTTCCTGCTCCTGCTCCTGCTCCTGCTCCTGGTCCTGGTCCTGGACCCGTTCCTGCTCCCGCTCCTGGTCCTGGTCCTGCTCCCGCTCCTGGTCCTGCTCCTGCTCCTGCTCCTGCTCCTGCTCCTGCTCCTGTTCCTGGACCCGTTCCTGCTCCCGCTCCTGCTCCTGCTCCTGGACCCGTTCCCGCTCCTGTTCCTGCTCCCGTTCCCGTTCCTGGTTCCGCTCCCGTTCCTGGTCCCGCTCCCCTCCCGGGGGCTGCCCGGGGCCGGGGGCGGCTGCGGGCCGGGGGTCGCGGTCCGGGGGGACGCTGCGGGCACAGGAGGGCGGGGGCTGGAGGCGGAGCCGGTGCCGGGGGCTCCCCGGAGGGGCCGGGAGGGGTCGGGAGGGGTCCGGGCTTTGGGGCGAGGCTCACGCCGCGGGTCCCGGGGCTCGGCCGCCAGCCGGAGGTCGCTGGGCAGGGTCCTGAGCACGCGGTTGATGGAGGAGACCTGGGCAGGGGAGAGGGGATGTGCCGGGAGGGGAGCCGCGGGGACACGGGGGGAGGCGGCGGTCCCGGAGCTGTCTCTGGGGTTCTCCGGCCCGGGGCCGAGCCCTGCCCGTGACCCCGGAACGCCCGGGGCTGACCGAACCGAACGGGGGCACGGGGGGCTCCGGGGCAGAGCCCACCCACCCCCTGCCCGTGACCCCGGAGCGCCCGGGGCTGACCGAACCGAACGGGGTGATGGGCACAGGGGGTGTCCTGGGGAAGCGCAGCTCTCCCGACACACCAGGGACACATTCACCGAGCCCCGCCGTGTCCCGGGGAGGCGGCCGGGCTCGGGGCTCTGCTTCCCCTGGGAAGGAGCGATTTGCCTTCCCCTCCCCGCCTGCTCCTGCTCCGCGTCTCAGCAAGCACCGAGCCCTTCCCTGGGGGTCCTTCCCATTCCCGAGTCCTTCCCACGGAGCCGAGCCCTCTCCATCGCTCCGAGCCCTTCCTGGGGTTTCATTCCCACTGTCCCGAGACCCTCCCGGGACACCCATCCCATATCCCGAGCCCTTCCCGGGACACCCATCCCATATCCCGAGCCCTTCCCGGGACACCCATCCCATATCCCGAGCCCTTCCCGGGACACCCATCCCATATCCCGAGCTTTTCCCGGGACACCCATCCCATATCCCGAGCTTTTCCCGGGACACCCATCCCATATCCCGAGCTTTTCCCGGGACACCCATCCCATATCCCGAGCCTTTCCCGGGACACCCATCCCATATCCCGAGCCCTTCCCGGGACACCCATCCCATATCCCGAGACCCTCCCGGGACACCCATCCCATTGTCCCGAGCCCTTCCCGGGACATCATTCCCATTGTCCCGAGCCCTTCCCGGGACATCATTCCCATTGTCCCGAGCCTTTCCCGGGACATCATTCCCATTGTCCCGAGCCTTTCCCGGGACATCATTCCCATTGTCCCGAGCCTTTCCCGGGACATCATTCCCATTGTCCCGAGCCCTTCCCGGGACATCATTCCCACCTCCCCCCGCCCTGCCGCCCCCGCCGTGGGCTGGGGCCCCGCTGCCCTTCCCGGCGCTGGGAATTGCGGCATTCCCGGGATTCCCGCAGGACTCACGCTGGGGATGCCGCTGCTGCCGCAGGTTCCCTCGGCGTGCAGCTGCCGCCGGATCTCCCAGGCGAAGATCCCGGGCCGCTCCAGCTTCAGCCGCGCGATCCGGGCCACCAGGGCGGGGGTGGCCATGGGGGGCTTGCTGCCCCCCGCAGCCTTGGGCCCCACGGCGCCCGTCCGGTAATAGCGGCGCAGGATTTTACTGACGCAGCCGTTGGACACCTGCGGACACCACTTCAGCCTCGGGGGGCTCTGGGGAGGGGGAGGGAGCCCCCCGGCCCCGGCCCGGCCGCACCTTGAGGCTGCGGGAGATGTCGGAGCTGCGGGCGCCGCTCGCCGCCAGAGCGATGATTCTCTGCCGCTTGCACGTGGGGAGGGGGCGGCCGTTCAGGAAGAGCCCCCCGAGCTGGTTCACCCCGCTGGGCCCTGCGGAGGGGGACGGGGCTGGGGGGCGGCGGGGGCTGCCGGCTCTGCCCTCCCGAACTCCCGGGACAGCAGCGGGGAGGGGGCGGGAGCCGAGGGGCTGGGGAGGGGGAGCTGCGGCTCGGAGGGACGCGGGGCTCGATGCTGGGGGGTGGCTGCAGGCAGGGAACGGGGGCACCGGCCCCAGGAAGCTGGAGAAACAGAAAGAGGGGCGAATTTGGGAAGGGCAGGGGGCCGGGAGGTGAATGGGAGCCGGGCTGGACGCGTTTGTGCCGGGGCAGGGAACGGCGGCGCCGCACATCCCCCGTTCCCACCTCGGTGTTGCATCGTGGAGAGGCTTCAGGGGGCTGTGGGTGCCTGGGAATTCCCAGTGGGACGCGGGGGATGCTCCGGGACGGGATAAATCAGCGCCGGTGTCCAGGGCTCAGCCACGACCCTGCTGCGAGGGGAAGGGACACGGGCAGGAATCCGGGAGCGGGCTGGAAACACTCGAGGGCAGCTTGGGAGATCCTCCCGCTCCAGGCGCAGGGGATAAAGACCCGGAAAAGAGATCACAGGGCTCTGGAGAGGCTCGGGAGACGCCGGGAGCGCTGCCCGTGCTGCCCGTGCTGCCCGTGCTGCCCACGGGCACGGAACGGAGCCGCGTCCCAGCGGCCGCAGAGCTGCCCTGGGCATCCACGGGGGACAGCGGGGTCCCCACGCCCACCCCGCCCCGGCCCAGTGCCGGCATCCACAGGGAATGGAGGGTTCCCCATGGCCACCACCGTCCCAGCCAGCAATTCCCAATTGCCAATTGCCAATTGCCAACATCCAGCCCTGTCCTCTGGCACTGGGAGCCATTCCCTGGCTCCTGGCCCTGCAGCCCTGGCCCAGTCCCTCTGCAGCTCTCCTGGAGCCCCTTCAGGCCCTGCAGGGGCTCTGAGCTCTCCCTGGAGCCTTCTCCTCTCCAGGGGAACATTCCCAGCTCTCCTGGAGCCCCTTCAGGCCCTGCAGGGGCTCTGAGCTCTCCCTGGAGCCTTCTCCTCTCCAGGGGAACATTCCCAGCTCTCCCGGTCTGGCTCCAGAGGATTTCCCGGCAGGATTCCCGCAGGGACACCGGTGCCGGTGCCTCTCCCCCCTCAACACCTCGGGCATCGCTGACACCAGCGGAGCCACCGAGCCTCGCCAGAGCCCCCAGTTCAGCCGGGATTTCACCTGGAACACCCCAAAACCCCTGGACACCCCCAGTGCGGGGCTCTCCTGTCACAATCCCCAAATCCCTCCTCGCCTCCCCCCTGCACAGCCCGAGGGAGTTCTTTGACGACACCGACCCTCGATGAAACTCAGGAAAAGCGAAATAAATCCAGCAAGAGGGACGAGTCCGCGGGTTTCCCGCAGGTTTCCCTCAGGTTTCCCGCGGGTTTCCCGCAGGTTTCCCTCAGGTTTCCCTCAGGTTTCCCGCGGGTTTCCCTCAGGTTTCCCGCGGGTTTCCCTCAGGTTTCCCGCGGGTTTCCCTCGGGTTTCCCGCGGGTTTCCCTCAGGTTTCCCGCGGGTTTCCCTCGGGTTTCCCGCAGGTTTCCCGCGGGTTTCCCTCAGGTTTCCCGCGGGTTTCCCTCAGGTTTCCCGCGGGTTTCCCGCAGGTTTCCCGCGGGTTTCCCTCAGGTTTCCCGCGGGTTTCCCGCAGGTTTCCCGCGGGTTTCCCGCAGGTTTCCCTCAGGTTTCCCGCGGGTTTCCCTCAGGTTTCTCGCAGGTTTCCCGCGGGTTTCCCGCGGGTTTCCCGCAGGTTTCCCGCAGGTTTCCCGCAGGTGAGCGGGAATGCCGAGGCGCATCCCCCGTCCCTCTGCTCGGAGAGGGATGGATGGCCCTGGAGCGATGCTCCGGGGAGGGGGAACAGGACCCGAGTTCCCTCGGGCAGCATCCCCGGCACCGCCCGTGCCGTGCCCGGAGGTGACAAGGGGATTTCTTTCCCCGCAGGGAACCGGGAGCGCCGGGACAGCGGAGCCGGGAGCGCCGGGACAGCGGAGCCGGGAGCGCCGGGACAGCGGAGCCGGGAGCGCCGGGACAGCCGAGCCGGGAGCGCCGGGACAGCCGAGCCGGGAGCGCCGGGACAGCCGAGCCGGGAGCTCTCGGTGCGTCCTGGATGGTGCCGGGGAGCCCCGGGCCCGGGGGGAGCTCGGTCCCCGTGCGACACCGGGACAAGGAACCAGCGGGAGCAGCGGCGCGGGGCCGGAGACCCCCGGGACCCCAAAACTTCTCCAGGTGGGAGCGCCCTCGGCTCCAGCTCCTAGGGCGAATTCCTGCGGCTTTCGCCCGGGGAAAGGACGCTCGGGACAGCGGGAACGGCCGGAGCGGCGCAGGGAGGTACCTGAGGAGCCTCGGCGGGGCTGGAGCGGGTCGTGCCGGGGGCCGGGCGGGCGCTCAGTGCCGGCAGCGGGGCCGTGATGTCACGGCAGGAGGGAGAGGAGCACGGGGAGGAAGGGGCGGCCCGATGTGACCGCGCCCAGCGCACGCCCGGCCCGGGGGGCTCCGTCGGGACTCGGGGGCGCTCGGAGCCCCCCCCCCCGGGCCGGGCACGGAGCCGGTGCCGGGGGAGCGCCGGTGTTTCAGCACCTGCGGCCGGCGGACAGCGCGGCCCCGCGCCCCGGAGCATCCCCGGGGAGCCCCCGGCCGAGCCCCCCGAGGGGCTGCGCTCCCGCGTCTCTCCCGCAAAGCAAACAGGGACATATGGGATTCAATCATAAATCCAGCTTCGCTTTTATTACATCGATTTAATTTATTTTGGGTGCTGAACAAATAGAAGGCGGCCCCCGGGGTGGCGGCTGGGCCCCGGCGGGGACTCCCCGGTGTGTTCCAGACGAGGCACCGGCACAGATGGCCCCTTCTTGGAAGATTAAAAAAAAAAAACAACGTTGTAAACCTTTCAAGTAAAATATTTGAAGAGCAAATATTAGCCAGCGAGGAGCCCATCACCGTGGCCCTCCGCGCCCGGCCCCGCGAGTCATCCGGCGTTATTTGCACCCCGGCCCCGGCCCCCGGCTCCGCACAACCGCCCGCCTTTGGAAAATACCATATGCTCCGAATTACACATTAACCACAGCCCTGCGGGGCCCGGGCCCGGCCCCGGCCCCCGGGGAGCCTCCGCGCCGCCCCCCGCCGCCCCCGGGGCGCCCCGGCTGTGCCGCACCCCGCGCTCGGGCTCGGGCTCCCGGCGGCGCGGGGAGCGCTGGCACCCGGGCCCGGATCCCCCCGCTCCGCCCCGGCCGCCCGGGACCCCCCCAGCTCCGCCCCGGCCGCGGGGGATCCCCGGCGGAGCCCCCGGGCCCGGCGAGCCCCGTGCGTAACGCGGGGAGGGGGCCGCGGGCAGCGGGGCTCGGCCCCCGGGCGGGGGCACCGGCTCCGTCCCCGGGCCCCTGTCCCCGGGCCCGGGCGGGGGGCGGCACCCGGGGGGCTCCGGGCAGGCCCTGGAGCCGCGGGGCCGCCCCCGGGGCCGTGCGCGCTGGGACCGGGCGCGCCGGGCTCCGGAGCGCACGGCCCCGGCCGCAGCCTCGCCGCTCCCGGGCCGGCCCCGCCCGGCCCCGCCGGCCGGAGGAGCCCCCGGAGCCGGCCGGAGCTCGGGGAGCCCGGGGGAGCCCCGCGGGAGCCCCGCGGGCCGGGGGGAGCCGCGGCGGAGGGCACAGCACCGCGCGTACCGGGAGCGGAACGGGCGCGGCGGCGGCGGCGGCCTCGGGAACCGGGAAAACGGAACGGGAAAAGAGCGGGGGAGAGAGGAGGAGAGAGGGGAGAGGAGAGAGGGGAGAGGGGAGAGGAGAGAGGGGAGAGAGAGGGGGAGAGAGGAGAGAGGAGAGAGGAGAGAGGAGAGAGGAGGAGATAAAGGGGAGAGAGAGGGGAGAGGAGAGAGAGGAGAGAGGAGGGGAGAGGGGAGAGAGGAGAAAGGGGAGAGAGGGGAGAGAGGGGGAGAGAGAGGAGAGAGAGAGAGGAGAGAGGGGAGAGAGAGGAGAGAGGGGGAGAGAGGAGAGAGAGAGGAGAGAGGAGGAGAGAGGGGAGAGAGAGGAGAGAGGAGGAGAGAGGGGGAGAGAGGGAGAGAGAGGGGGAGAGGAGAGGGGCAAAGACTGGAACAGGGAGATGTGGAGACGGGGAGATGGGGAGATGGGGGAGGTGGAAAGAGAGAAGGACCCAGAAGGACCCGTGGAGAGCAGAGACGGACACAGAGATGGAGAGAGAGTGAAATGGAGAGATGGAAACGTGGAGAGATGGAAACGTGGAGAGATGGAATCGGGAAGAGAGGGAGGTGGAGAGGTGGGGACAGGAGATGCGGAGATGTGGAGTTGTGGGGATGTGGAGAGGTGGAGGGAGATGGAGAGGTGGAGGGAATGGAGAGGTGGAGGGAGATGGAGAGGTGGAGGGAATGGAGAGGTGGAGGGAGATGGAGAGGTGGAGGGAATGGAGAGGTGGAGGGAGATGGGGAGGTGGAGGGAGATGGAGAGGTGGAGGGAGATGGGGAGGTGGAGGGGGATGGAGAGGTGGAGGGGGATGGAGAGGTGGAGGGAGATGGAGAGGTGGAGGGAATGGAGAGGTGGAGGGAGATGGAGAGGTGGAGGGAGATGGAGAGGTGGAGGGAGATGGGGAGGTGGAGGGGGATGGAGAGGTGGAGGGGGATGGAGAGGTGGAGGGAGATGGAGAGGTGGAGGGAATGGAGAGGTGGAGGGAGATGGAGAGGTGGAGGGAGATGGGGAGGTGGAGGGGGATGGAGAGGTGGAGGGGGATGGAGAGGTGGAGGGGGATGGAGAGGTGGAGGGGGATGGGGAGATGGAGGGGGATGGGGAGATGGAGGGAGATGGGGAGGTGCTAAAATGGAGAGAAGGAGAGGTGGAGGGGGATGGAGAGGTGGAGGGGGATGGAGAGGTGCTGAAATGGAGAGATGGAGAGGTGGAGGGGGATGGGGAGGTGGAGGGGGATGGGGAGATGGAGGGAGATGGGGAGGTGCTAAAATGGAGAGAAGGAGAGGTGGAGGGGGATGGAGAGGTGGAGGGGGATGGAGAGGTGGAGGGAGATGGGGAGGTGCTGAAATGGAGAGATGGAGAGGAAGAGAGGAGGAGCGGGGGGACTTGTGGGGACACGGAGAGGTGAAGATGCGGAGAGGGGAGAGATGGAGGCACAGAGAGGTGAGAAGACAGGTGGAGAAATGCTGAAATGGAGAGATGGAGGGATAGAGGGATGGAGAGATGGACAGATGGACAGATGGACAGATGGAGGGATGGACAGGAGGGATGGACAGATGGACAGATGGACGGATAGAGGGATGGAGAGATGGACGGATGGACAGATGGAGGGATGGAGGGATGGACAGGAGGGATGGACAGATGGACGGATGGACGGATGGAAGGATGATGGAGAGATGGAGGCAGAATTCCGGAGCCATGGAAAGGTGCAGAGCTGAAGGGGTGCAGACACGGGGTGATGGAGAGGGGGAGGAAGGGGGGGGGGGGGGGATCAGGGGAGGCGCAGGGACAGAGCTGGAGA
Source organism: Cyanistes caeruleus (assembly GCF_971803275.1). Lineage (NCBI taxonomy): Eukaryota > Metazoa > Chordata > Aves > Passeriformes > Paridae > Cyanistes > Cyanistes caeruleus. Next base: position 318,589 of record NC_141704.1, read on the forward strand.
GATGGGGACAGAGCTGGGGACACGGAGAGATGGGGACAGAGCTGGAGAGCTGGGGACAGAGATGGGGACACGGAGAGGTGGGGACAGGGCTGGAGAGGTGGGGACAGAGCTGGGGACACGGAGAGATGGGCACGGAGAGATGGGGACACAGAGAGATGGGGACAGAGCTGGGGACACGGAGAGGTGGGGACACGGAAAGGTGGGGACAGAGCTGGAGAGCTGGGGACAGAGCTGGGGACACGGAGAGATGGGGACACGGAGAGATGGGGACAGAGCTGGGGACACGGAGAGATGGGCACGGAGAGATGGGGACACGGAGAGATGGGGACACGGAGAGCTGGGCACGGAGCTCCGGAGAGGTGAGAGCACAGCCAGGACCCGCCGTGGAGCGGCGCTTGTGCTCCTGTGACCTTCCCCCGCTCCTCAGCCAGGAGCTCCGCAGGGGTTTGAGGTGCCGAACATCCCGGGGAACCCCGGGGCTGATTCCCTTGGGAAGGCCGGGAATTGCAGGGGTCTGAGGGTGCCGAACATCCCGGGGAACCCCGGGGCTGATTCCCTTGGGAAGGCCGGGAATTGCAGGGGTTTGAGGTGCCGAACATCCCGGGGAACCCCGGGGCTGATTCCCTTGGGAAGGCCGGGAATTGCAGGGGTTTGAGGGTGCCGAACATCCCGGGGTACCCCGGGGATGATTCCCTTGGGAAGGCCGGGAGTGGCACATTCGGCATCGGGGGGTGCTGGGGACACGAGGGGCCCCTCCTGCCTGGGAACTCCAGCAGGGGTGGGGAAATGGGGGAGAGGGGGAGAGGGGGAATGGGGGAAAGGAGGGAAGGAGGAAAGAGGAAAAGAGGAAAGGAGGGAAGGAGGGAAGGAGGAAAGGAGGGAAGGGGGGAAGGAGGGAAGGGGGGATGGAGGGAAGGAGGGAAGGAGGGAAGGAGGGATGGAGGGATGGAGGGAAGGAGGGAAGGAGGGATGGAGGGATGGAGGGAAGGAGGGAAGGAGGGATGGAGGGATGGAGGGATGGAGGGATGGAGGGAAGGAGGGAAGGAGGGATGGAAGAAAGAGGAAAGGAGGGAAGGAGGGAAGGAGGGAAGGAGGAAAGGGGAAAGGAGGGAAGGAGGAAAGGAGGGATGGAAGGAAGGAGGGAAGGAGGGAAGGAGAACCCGGTCCCCACTGTCCCCAGGCAGGATCGGGGGCGTGTTGGGGTCTCCGGGGGCTGTGGAGGGGAGCACAAAGCCGGGGTGTCCCAGGACAGGCGCTGGTGGCAGCAGCTCAGCCGTGTCCCCCACGGCTCTCCCAGGGACTTTGCAGGGACAGGGATCCAACTGAGCAGAGCCATCATCTCCACCTTCATCTCCATTTTCATCTGCAGCTTCAATTCTCTTCCCATCATTTCTTTTGCCTCTGTATTTGTGTCTGAGTCTCCGTCTCCATCTTTGTCTCCTTTCATCTCTGCCACCATCTCCACTTTTATCTCCATCCCCATTCCCAATCCCATTTCCCATCTTCATCCCCGTTTCCATCTGATCTTTATCCCCATCTCATCTCTATTCACATTCCCAAATCCATCCTGCCTCCATCCCCATCCCCAAATCCATCCTGTCTCTATTCATATCCCCAAATCCATCCCCAAATCCATCCCCATCCCCAAATCCATCCTGTCTCCATCCCCATCCCCAAATCCATCCTGTCCCCATCCCCAAATCCATCCCGTCTCATCCCCATCCCCAAATCCATCCTGTCCCCATCCCCATCCCCAAATCCATCCTGTCTCCATCCCCAAATCCATCCCGTCTCCATCCCCATCCCGTCCCCATCCCCAAATCCATCCCGTCTCTATTCACATCCCCAAATCCATCCTGTCCCCATCCCCATCCCCAAATCCATCCCCAAATCCATCCCGTCTCCATCCCCATCCCGTCTCCATCCTGTCTCCATCCCGTCTCCATCCCCATCCCCAAATCCCTCCCGTCCCCATCCCTATCCCATCCCCATCCCCAAATCCATCCTGTCTCCATCCCCATCCCCAAATCCATCCTGTCTCCATCCCCAAATCCATCCCATCTCCATCCCCCATCCCCAAATCCCTCCCGTCCCCATCCCGGTGTCTCTGGGCAGTTCCAGAAGGTTCCGGGAGTGTCCCATGCCGGCCCCGGCCGTGGTTTGGGGCAGAGCTGCTCCTCCCGGGGCTCTTCACGGTCCCGTCCCGATCCCACCGGAGATCTCCGGGGGTTTTTCCCTCTGGAGCTGCTCCAGGGAGGGGGCGCTGGGCCTCTCCCGCCCCGGGAGCGCGGCTGGAGCCGGGACAGCGCGTCCCTGTCACCGTCCCGGGCTGGCACCGGGAGCGGGAGCGGGAACGGGAATGGGAATGGGAATGGGAACGGGAATGGGAACGGGAATGGGAACGGGAACGGGAATGGGAACGGGAATGGGAACGGGGGAAAGGGAATGGGAATGGGAATGGGAATGGGAACGGGAACGGGAACGGGAACGGGAACGGGAATGGGAATGGGAATGGGAACGGGGATGGGAATGGGAATGGGAATGGGAATGGGAATGGGAACAGGAATGGGAACGGGAACGGGAACGGGAATGGGAATGGGAACGGGAATGGGAACGGGGGAACGGGAATGGGAACGGGGGAACGGGAATGGGAAAGGGAATGGGAATGGGAATGGGAACGGGAATGGGAATGGGAACGGGAACGGGAATGGGAATGGGAATGGGAACGGGAATGGGAACAGGGATGGGAATGGGAACGGGAATGGGAGCGGGAACGGGAATGGGAACGGGAATGGGAACGGGGGAAAGGGAATGGGAACGGGGGAAAGGGAATGGGAAAGGGAATGGGAACGGGAATGGGGACATGGAGGGGACACGGGAACAGGGACAGGGGGGAACAGGGATGTGGAGGGACACGGGACCAGGGAAACGGAGAAGGTGGAACAGGGACACGGAGGGGCTGAGGGACAGGGACTGGGAGGGAAACAGGAACGGGGACATGGAGGGAAACAGGAATGGGAGCACAGAGGGAAACAGGAATGGGGACTGGGAGGGAAACAGGAATGGGGACTGGGAGGGAAACGGGAATGGGGACTGGGAGGGAAACGGGAATGGGGACACAGCGGGAAACAGGAATGGGAGCACAGAGGGAAACAGGAATGGGAGCACAGAGGGAAACAGGAATGGGAGCAGGGCCACAGAGGGAGCAGAAGAGACACGGAGGGACGAGGAGAACAGGGAATTATCCCAGGAGATTCCCGCAGCAAGGTAAAGCTGCCAAAGCTCGGCAGCTCATTCCTGGGATTTTATCGGGAATTGTGTTTGCGTTCCTGGAGAGGCGCTGGTGGGAGCAGGAGCGGCAGAGCCCCCATCCCACAGGGAACATCAGCCAGAGGCTCAAAGGAACCCGGACATGGGGAATGCCCGGTCCTGGGGCATGATTGGATCAGGGACCCGCTGGGATCAGGGACCCGCTGGGATCAGGGACAGGATCGGATCAGGACATGGTGGGATCAGGGATCCACTGGGATCAGGGACAGGATGGGATCAGGACATGTTGGGATACGGGATCCACTGGGATCAGGGACAGGATGGGATCAGGACATGTTGGGATACGGGATCCACTGGGATCAGGGACAGGATCGGATCAGGACATGGTGGGATCAGGGATCCGCTGGGATCAGGGACCCGCTGGGATCAGGATTCCCCCGGTCCCAGGACATGTTTGGATCAGGGATCCGCTGGGATCAGGGATCCGCTGGGATCAGGGACCCGCTGGGATCAGGACATGGTGGGATCAGGGACCCGCTGGGATCAGGACATGGTGGGATCAGGGATCCGCTGGGATCAGGACTCCCCCTGTTCCAGGACGCGCTCCGAGCTCTCCCAGCTGCGCTGGACTGGGACGGGTTCCGGGATACCCGGATTTGGGAATTCCCATCCCTGTCCAGAGGAGGCCTCGCTGTCACCCCCGGGCAGCTCCCGCTGTCCCCTCTCCTCATCCCAGAGCCAGCTCCGGGCTCCCGGGTGGATCCTGGGTGCAGCTCCCAGGGATTCCAGCATTCCCAGCATTTCCAGGGAATTCCCATGGCCGGGCTGGACCCTGGGGCTTGGGGCACCCGGGACAGTGGAAGAGTCCCTGCCCTGGCTGGGGGGCTCTGGGGGGCTCTGGGAGGGCTCTGGGGGGGCTCTGGGGGGCTCTGAGGGGCTCTGGGGGGCTCTGGGGGGCTCTGGGGGGGCTCTGTGGGGCTCTGGGGTCCCTTCCCACCCAAACCCATCCCGTGATTCCCTCATTTCCCTCCTCCCTGCCCCCCCGGGGCTGTCTGGGACCATTCGGGGCTCTGTCCCTGCTCCTCCCTGAGCCCCTGGGAATTCGGGAATTCTGTGCTCTGCTGCCGAAAGCTCCGCTGGAAGCTCCAAATCCATCCCGGCGGACTCAGCCGAGCGAGGGAGCGGAGTTTATCCCCTCCCTCCCTCCCTCCCTCCCAGTGATGATTATTTGATTGTTAAGGGACCCGGGGGTTCGGGGGGCTCCTCCCGGCGGGGTGCGGCGGTCAGAGGGGACACGGCGGGGATGGCCCGGGGGTTCCGTGGGTTGGGATGATCCAGCTGCCCTGGCAGGGCTGGGGCAGAGGTTTCCTGCCACAGATCAGGGGGCGAATGTTAAAAACGGGGAGAAACCCGAGAAATGGAGAAATGAATAAAGGAGCACCCAAAAGCAGGAGCGGGGGGAGCGGGGGCAGGGACAGAGGGGGAAGGGGAATCCTCGGGAGAAGCTGGCACAGGCGGGGCAGTGAAAGCCTGGAGCGGGACCCCCGGGACCCCCGGGACCCCCGGGACCCCCGGGACAGGGGCGGGGGCTGCCCCGGGACACAGAGAGCGCGGGCGGGGAAGCAGCGCAAAATCCGCAGGGATCAGGGGAAATGAGCCGTGATGTCCCGGGGATGGTCCCGAGGGGACCGGGGGGACTCGGTCCCTCCCCAGGTGTGTCCCGATCCCTCCCCAGGTGTGCCCCGATCCCTCCAGGTGTGCCCTGATCCCTCCCCAGGTGTGCCCTGATCCCTCCCCAGGTGTGTCCTGATCCCCCCAGGTGTGTCCTGATCCCTCAGGTGTGCCCTGATCCCTCCCCAGGTGTGCCCTGATCCCTCCCCAGGTGTGTCCTGATCCCTCCCCAGGTGTGTCCTGATCCCCTCAGGTGTGCCCCGATCCCTCCCCAGGTGTGTCCTGATCCCTCAGGTGTGTCCTGATCCCTCAGGTGTGTCCTGATCCCTCCCCAGGTGTGTCCTGATCCCTCCCCAGGTGTGTCCCGATCCCTCCAGGTGTGCCCCGATCCCTCAGGTGTGCCCTGATCCCCCCAGGTGTGTCCTGATCCCTCCCCAGGTGTGCCCCGATCCCTCCCCAGGTGTGTCCTGATCCCTCCCCAGGTGTGTCCTGATCCCTCAGGTGTGTCCTGACCCCTCCCCAGGTGTGTCCTGATCCCTCCCCAGGTGTGTCCTGATCCCTCAGGTGTGTCCTGACCCCTCCCCAGGTGTGTCCTGATCCCTCAGGTGTGTCCTGATCCCCTCAGGTGTGTCCTGACCCCTCCCTAGGTGTGCCCTGATCCCCCCAGGTGTGCCCTGATCCCTCCCCAGGTGTGCCCTGATCCCTCCCCAGGTGTGCCCTGATCCCTCCCCAGGTGTGTCCTGATCCCTCAGGTGTGTCCTGATCCCCTCAGGTGTGTCCTGACCCCTCCCCAGGTGTGTCCCGATCCCTCCCCAGGTGTGTCCTGATCCCTCCCCAGGTGTGTCCCGATCCCTCCCCAGGTGTGTCCCGATCCCTCCCCAGGTGTGCCCCGATCCCTCCCCAGGTGTGTCCTGATCCCTCCCCAGGTGTGTCCCGATCCCCCCAGGTGTGTCCTGATCCCTCCCCAGGTGTGTCCTGATCCCTCAGGTGTGTCCTGATCCCCTCAGGTGTGTCCTGATCCCTCAGGTGTGCCCCGATCCCTCAGGTGTGCCCCGATCCCTCAGGTGTGGAATCCCCGGGGCTCCGGCCGGGCACGGGAGGGACCGGGGGTGTCACGGGGGGACCGGGAGGGACCGGGGGTGTCACGGGGGTGTCACGGGGGTGTCACGGAGAGGTCGCTCAGTGCCGGGGGACCCTCACTGCTGACCCCACTGGATCCCCGGTCCCCCGGGAATGTCCTGGGGATCTCCGGTCCCCCGGGAATGTCCCGGGGATCCCCGGTCCCCCGGGACCGTGCTGGGCTGGGTTGGGGTCCCGGGGGTCCCCTCTGGGTGCCCCCCCCCCCCCCGCCCGGCGCACTCCGATGACAAAAGGGGCGTGTCTCAGGAAGGCCACGCCCCCAGGGCAGGAAGGGGGCGTGTCCCGAGGTGGCCCCGCCCCCGGCGCGGCGCGAGGCCACGTGTGCGCGCGGGCGGCCTTTGCCGACGTGTCCCTGGCGCCGCGCGCCCCGGAAGTCCCGCCCCCTCCCGCGCGCCGGGCCGGGCGGGGCCGCGGCGCCCGTGACGTCACCGGCCGCGCGCCGCTATTGGCCGAGGCGCGGGGGGGCGGAGCGGCGCGCGCGGCGGGAGCGGCCGCCCGTTGGCCGCAGGCCGCGCGGGGGGCGGGGCCGCGCGGAGACCACGCCCCTCCCACCGCCCCGGCTCCGCCCCGCGGTCCCTTCCGCGCTCGCCCCGGGCCCCGCTGCGCTCCCGCCGCCCGCGCCCGGCCCGACCCGGCCCCTCCGCCCGCCCGGCCCCGCCATGGCCTCCGCGGCCACCCCCGGCCAGGCCGGCCCCGCGCCGCCGCCCGCCGTCCAGCGCGGCATCGTCAAGATGGTAAGGGCTGTGCCCGCCGCCCCTCGCACCGAGCCGCGCCTCGCCGCTCACCGGGGACCCCCGGCTCCCGCTGCCTGCTCCGGGACCCCGCTCCGCTCCCCGCCTCGCTTCCCGGGAGCCGGGAGCCCGTCCGTTCCCCGCGGTGCCCGGGTGTCCCGGCTCCGCTGCAGCCCCTCCGGTGCTCCCGGTTCCCTTCCCGGGGCCGTTGCGGACCCGTTACCGCCCGCAGCCCGCGGGCCCCGCGCGGCCCCCCCGCTGTCCCGGCACCGGGCTCGGTTCCCCGCTGTCCCGGCACCGGGCTCGGCTGTCCCGGTACCGGGCTCGGCTCCCCCGCTGTCCCGGTACCGGGCTCGGTTCCCCCGCTGTCCCGGTACCGGGCTCGGTTCCCCCGCTGTCCCGGTACCGAGCTCGGTTCCCCGCTGTCCCGGTACCGGGCTCGGTTCCCCGCTGTCCCGGTACCGAGCTCGGTTCCCCGCTGTCCCGGTACCGGGCTCGGTTCCCCGCTGTCCCGGTACCGGGCTCGGCAGGCCGGGCTCTGTGTCCGGGCGGTCCCGGAGCCCCGAGGAGCGGCGGGGCCATCCCGGGGGTGCCGCACGTGCTTCCCGTTCCCGGGACCTCCCCGCGGGCCGGACGGGATCCCCGGGCCCCGGCTCGGCTCCGCACGGACCGAGCGCGGGGATGGGGACCCCCGGCCCGTCCGGTGGCCCGGGAAGGGTCCCCGCTCCCCCCGCGCCCCCCGCGCCCCCCGCGCCCCCCGCGCCCCCCGCTCCGGTCCCCACGTGCGCCGGCAGCGGCCCGGGAGAGCGAAGGTCGGGTTCAGTCCGGTCCCCGTGTCCCGGTCCCCGTGTCCCGGGGCCGTGCGCCGGTGCCGTGTCCCGGTCGCCGTGTCCCGGGGCCGTGTCCCGGTGCCCGTCTCCCGGTGCCCGTGTCCCGGTGCCGTGTCCCGGCCCAGCCCGGTCCCCGTGTCCCGGTGCCGTGTCCCGGTGCCCGTGTCCCGGTGCCCGTGTCCCGGTGCCGTGTCCCGGTCCCCGTGTCCCGGGGCCGTGTCCCGGTGCCCATGTCCCGGTGCCGTGTCCCGGTGCCGTGTCCCGGTGCCCATGTCCCGGTGCCGTGTCCCGGGGCCGTGTCCCGGTCCCCATGTCCCGGTGCCGTGTCCCGGTGCCGTGTCCCGGGGCCGTGTCCCGGTCCCCGTGTCCCGGTCCCCGTGTCCATGTCCCCGTGTCCCGGTGCCCGTGTCCCGGTGCCCGTGTCCCGGGGCCGTGTCCATGTCCCCGTGTCCCGGTCCCCGTGTCCCGGCCCAGCCCGGTCCCTGCCGCGTCCCCGGAGCCTGCGGGGCTCCTGTCACCGGGTCCGGGGGGGTCCGGGGGTCTCGGCTGCCCCCGGGGCCAGCCCTTGTCCCGGCTGTCACCGGGCTGGGGACACCGGGGACCCTGCACGGGGGTGTCGGGATGGACCCCACGGATTTGGGGTGTGGGAACGGCCACCGGGAACCTGCCCGGGGCCGCCGGGGCTCCGTGCTCCGGTTTGGGGACACCCTGGCTGTGCCCCGGGGGGTCCCCAGCAGGATTTTGGGGTGCAGGACCCTCCCCTGGCTGTTTGTGCCCTGGGGGGTCCCCAGCAGGATTTTGGGGTGCAGGACCCTCCCCTGGCTGTTTGTGCCCTGGGGGGTCCCCAGCAGGATTTTGGGGTGCAGGACCCTCCCCTGGCTGTGCCCCGGGGGGTCCCCAGCAGGATTTTGGGGTGTTCAGAGCCCTCCCCTGGCTGTGCACCAGGGGGTCCCCAGCAGGATTTTGGGGTGCTCAGAGCCCTCCCCTGGCTGTTCACCAGGGGGTCCCCAGCAGGATTTTGGGGTGCAGGACCCTCCCCTGGCTGTGCCCCGGGGGGTCCCCAGCAGGATTTTGGGGTGCAGGACTCTCCCCTGGCTGTTTGTGCCCCATGGGGTCCCCAGCAGGATTTTGGGGTGCTCAGAGCCCTCCCCTGGCTGTTTGTGCCCCATGGGGTCCCCAGCAGGATTTTGGGGTGCAGGACCCTCCCCTGGCTGTTTGTGCCCCATGGGGTCCCCAGCAGGATTTTGGGGTGCTCAGGACCCTCCCCTGGCTGTGCCCCGGGGGGTCCCCAGCAGGATTTTGGGGTGCAGGACCCTCCCCTGGCTGTTTGTGCCCTGGGGGGTCCCCAGCAGGATTTTGGGGTGCAGGACCCTCCCCTGGCTGTCTGTGCCCCGAGGGGTCCCCAGCAGGATTTTGGGGTGCAGGACCCTCCCCTGGCTGTGCCCCGGGGGGTCCCCAGCAGGATTTTGGGGTGCAGGACCCTCCCCTGGCTGTTTGTGCCCCGGGGGGTCCCCAGCAGGATTTTGGGGTGCAGGACCCTCCCCTGGCTGTTTGTGCCCCGGGGGGTCCCCAGCAGGATTTTGGGGTGCAGGACCCTCCCCTGGCTGTTTGTGCCCCATGGGGTCCCCAGCAGGATTTTGGGGTGCATTCTGGCTCAGGCTGGCTGGGAGGCAGAGCCCCCCTGTGCCCCAATCCCGGGATGTGCTCTGAGGGATCCCCAATCCCCCCGGGAGGGGAGGGGAGGGGAGGGAAGGGAAGGGAAGGGAAGGGAAGGGAGGGAAGGGAAGGGAAGGGAAGGGAAGGGAGGGAAGGGAAGGGAGGGAAGGAAGGGAAGGGCAGGGAAGGGAAGGGAAGGGAAGGGAAGGGAAGGGAAGGGAAGGGAAGGGAAGGGAAGGGGAGGGAAGGGGAGGGGAAGGGAAGGGAGGGAAGGGAAGGTGCGGGAAGGGAAGGGAAGGGAAGGGAGGGAAGGGAAGGGAAGGGAAGGGAAGGGAAGGGAAGGGAAGGGAAGGGAGGGAGGAGAGGGAAGGGAAGGGGTCCCTGGCTCTGCTGGAGCAGCCCCGGTGCCAGCCTCGCGCTCTGCTGCGCTTCCCCCCCCAGCCCGCAGGTTTTGGGGGGTCCTTGCACCTCCCCATGAGACCGGGGGCTCTGGGAGCAGGGTGGGGATGGAGAGCAGGAATTCTCCCCCTTCCCCTGTCAGGATTTTTAACCCTTTGTGCCCCCAGGGGCAGCTCTGGGCTCTGGATGTGGGATTTGGGTTCCCTGCTCCGGTGACGTGTCCTGTGTCCGTGTGTCCCCGTGTCCCTGTGTCCTTGAGTCCCTGTGTCCCTCTGTCCCTGTGTCCCTCTGTCCCTGTGTCCCTCTGTCCCTCTGTCCTTGTGTCCCTGTGTCCATTTGTCTCTGTGTCCCTGTGTCCCTCTGTCCCTGTGTCCCTCTGTCCCTCTGTCCTTGTGTCCCCGTGTCCTGTGTCCCTCTGTCCCTCTGTCCCTGTGTCCTGTGTCCCTGTGTCCCCGTGTCCCTGTGTCCATTTGTCCCCGTGTCCCTGTGTCCTGTGTCCCTGTGTCCCCGTGTCCCTGTGTCCCCTCCCTTCTCCAGGCCCGATTAAGCCTGGTTTAAACCCAAATTTCTCTGCTGGAGCCCTGGGTGGGGCAGGTGGCACCTGGGGTGACAGGGACAGCCGGGCCGGTGTCCCCACGCGTGTGGGGGCCTGGGACCCCTCCGTGGGCTCAGGGGATGGAAAATCCCCCCAGAGCCCCCCACGACCCCAGGGCACGGAGCAGCTCCTGCAGGGACCCAGCGGGGCTCCAGCACCCCCCGCGCCCGGTTCGTTACAGCTCGGGGTTAATTACAGCCGGGAAAGCCCCGAGTCGTTAATTACAGAGCGCTGGCATCGCTCTGGGGCGTGGGGGGCACCCAGAGCCTCGGGGTGGGCTCAGTGGGGTCATTCCAGGGGGGGCTGGGACCCCAGGAGCGTCCCTGGGGGTTCCGGGGTGTGGGGCTGGAAACCCATCCTGGGGCTGGAAACAGGTCTGGGAGCAGGGGGATCCCGGGGAGATCCCGGGGAGATCCCAAGGAGATCCCAGGGAGATCCTCAGGAACAGGGACATCCCAGGGAGATCCTCAGGGAGATCCCAGGGAGATCCCAGGGAGATCCCAGGGAGATCCCAAGGAACAGGGAGATCCCAGGGAGATCCCGGGAGATCCCAGGGAGATCCCCAGGGAACAGGGAGATCCCTGGAGCAAGGACATCCCAGGAGCAGGGAGATCCCCAGGGGGATCCCAAGGGCAGGTAGATCTCTAAGGAGATCCCAGGAGCAGGGAGATCCCAGGGAGATCCCAGGAGCAGGGAGATCCCCAGGGGGATCCCAGGAGCAGGGAGATCCCAGGGAGATCCCAGGAGCAGGGAGATCCCAGGGAGATCCCAGGAGCAGGGAGATCTCCGGCTCCTGGCCCCGATCCCGGCCCTGCTGGGGGATGTTGGGGCTGGAGGGGTGAGGGATCCCTGGGAGTGCCCAGCCCGGAGCTCGGGGTGATCGGGCTGGGCTCAGCTGGGAAGCACCAGGGGTAAAATCCCGATTTTCCAAATCCTCTGTGGTGCCCAGAGGTGACCCCAGCTGAGCTCTGAGGGACCCCAAAACCCCCCCAAACCCCCCAGTGCCCCCCTGCCATGGCAGGGACACCTCCCAGTGGCCCAGGCTGCTCCCAGCCCCAGGCTCCAGCCTGGCCTTGGCCACTGCCAGGGATGCAGGGGCAGCCCCAGCTGCTCTGGCAATTCCAGCCCAGCCAGCAATTCCCAATTGCCAATTGCCAACATCCAGCCCTGTCCTCTGGCACTGGGAGCCATTCCCTGGCTCCTGGCCCTGCAGCCCTGGCCCAGTCCCTCTGCAGCTCTCCTGGAGCCCCTTCAGGCCCTGCAGGGGCTCTGAGCTCTCCCTGGAGCCTTCTCCTCTCCAGGGGAACATTCCCAGCTCTCCTGGAGCCCCTTCAGGCCCTGCAGGGGCTCTGAGCTCTCCCTGGAGCCTTCTCCTCTCCAGGGGAACATTCCCAGCTCTCCTGGAGCCCCTTCAGGCCCTGCAGGGGCTCTGAGCTCTCCCTGGACCCTTCTCCTCTCCAGGGGAACATTCCCAGCTCTCCCAGGCTGGATCCCTGGGAACTGAGGGGCTCCAGGCCTGGAGCAGCTCCGGGGTCTCCTCTGGGCTCTCCCCAGCAGCTCCAGGTGCTGCTGCTGTGTCCCCAGGGCTGGGGCAGCTCTGCAGGTGGGGTCTCACCTGGGCACGGGGGCAGGGTCCCCCCTCCCCTGCGGGCTCAGCCCAGGACACGGATTTTGGTCCCACCCCTCATTTCAGCTCCTGGCCTGTGCCCCTCGGTCACATCCCCGCAATCCCGTGTGGCCCTGCAGTGTCCCCTGCCCGTGCTCATCCAGCCTGCCCCGCCGGGCTGGGGACACCCCCTGAGCCTCCCCTGTCCCTGGGGACACCCCCTGAGCCCCCCTGTCCCCATTGGGGACCCCCCTGAGCCCCCCTGTCCCCTTTGGGGACCCCCCTGACCCCCCCTGTCCCTGGGGACACCCCCTGACCCCCCCTGTCCCTGGGGACACCCCCTGACCCCCCCTGTCCCCCTTGGGGACCCCCCTGAGCCCCCCTGTACCTGGGGACACCCCTGAGCCCCCCTGTCCCTGGGGACACCCCCTGAGCCCCCCTGTCCCTGGGGACACCCCCTGAGCCCCCCTGTCCCCCTTGGGGACCCCCCTGACCCCCCCTGTCCCCCTTGGGGACCCCCCTGACCCCCCCTGTACCTGGGGACACCCCTGAGCCCCCCATCCCCCCAGGTGCTGTCTGGCTGTGCCATCACTGGGGACACCCCCTGACCCCCCCTGTCCCCTCCTGTCCCCCCAGGTGCTGTCTGGCTGTGCCATCATCGTTCGGGGCCAGCCCCGTGGGGGTCCCCCCCCCGAGCGCCAGATCAACCTCAGCAACATCCGCGCGGGGAGCCTGGCCCGGCGAGCGGCCCCCAGCCAGCCCGAGGCCAGGGACAGCCCCGACGAGGTGAGTGCTGCCCGGTGACCCCCAGTGACCCCCCGGTGACCCCCCGGTGCTGCCCGGGACCCCCGGTGACCCCCCGGTGACCCCTCGGTGACCCCCCAGTGCTGCCCGGGACCCCCCGGTGACCCCCGGTGCTGCCCCAGGATCCCCCGGTGCTGCCCGGGACCCCCCGGTGCTGCCCGGGACCCCCCGGTGCTGCCCGGGACCCCCCGGTGACCCTCCGGTGCTGCCTGGGACCCCCCGGTGACCCCCCGGTGACCCCCCGGTGCTGCCTGGGACCCCCCGGTGACCCCCCGGTGACCCCCCGGTGCTGCCCGGGACCCCCCGGTGACCCCTCGGTGACCCCCCGGTGACCCCCCAGTGCTGCCCGGGACCCCCCGGTGCTGCCCGGGACCCCCCAGTGCTGCCCCGGCCCTGGGGGGGATTCGGGGGAATCCTCTCCTCCTTCACCCCTCTGCACCTGGCGGGGATGGGGGGCTCGGGGGATGGTTTGGGGGGATGGTTTTGGGGGATGGTTTGGGGGGATGGTTTGGGGGATGGTTTTGGGGCGCACTGGGGATGGTTTGGGGATGGGGGATGGTTTGGGGATGGGGGATGGTTTTGGGGGATGGTTTTGGGGATGGTTTGGGGATGGGGGATGGTTTTGGGGGATGGTTTGGGGATGGGGGATGGTTTTGGGGGATGGTTTGGGGATGGGGGATGGTTTTGGGGGATGGTTTGGGGATGGGGGATGGTTTTGGGGGATGGTTTGGGGATGGGGGATGGTTTGGGGATGGTTTGGGACATGGGGGATGGTTTGGGGATGGTTTGGGGATGGTTTAGGGATGTGGGATGGTTTTGGGGGATGGTTTGGGGCGCACAGGGGATGGTTTGGGGATGGTTTGGGGATGGGGGATGGTTTTGGGGGATGGTTTTGGGGGATGGTTTGGGGATGGTTTGGGACACAGGGGATGGTTTGGGGGGATGGTTTGGGGATGGTTTAGGGATGGGGGATGGTTTTGGGGGATGGTTTTGGGGGATGGTTTGGGGCGCACGGGGCGGTCCCACCCGGTTCCCCCTCCCGCGGGCCGGGGGCGGCGGGAGCAGCGCTGACAGATAATTGCTCTCCCTGGGGAGTTTTGTCTTCCAAAGAGCCTCTAAATGTCACTCTGTGCCAAAGTGACGCCTGTCAGCCCCGCTAATTGTGCTAATTGTTTATGAGCGCGTCATGTTCCCGCCTCCGGCCGCGCTCCCGCCCACCCGCGCGCTGCAGCGGGAGCGCGCCCCGGGAGCGGGAGCGCGCCCCGGGAGCGAACGGAGCCGCGAACGGAGCCTCCCGTGCCCGGCGAGGGGCTGGGAGAGCCCGGCCGGGATCATCCTGCCGGGATCATCCCTCTGCTCCTGCCGGGATCATCCCTCTGCTCCTGCCGGGATCGTCCTGCTGGGATCATCCTGCTCCCATCCCTCTGCTCCCATCCCTCTACTCCCATCCCTCTGCTCCTGCCGGGATCATCCTGCTGGGATCATCCTGCCGGGATCATCCTGCCGGGATCATCCCTCTGCTCCTGCCGGGATCGTCCTGCTGGGATCATCCTGCTCCCATCCCTCTACTCCCATCCCTCTGCTCCCATCCTGCTGGGATCATCCTGCCGGGATCATCCTGCTGGGATCGTCCTGCTGCTCCCATCCCTCTGCTCCCAGCTCAGCTCATCCCTCTGCTCCCATCCCGCTGGGCTTATCCCGCTGGATTCATCCTGCTACTCCCACTGGGCTCATCCCTCTGCTCCTAGGCTGCTCCCACCCCTCCGCTCCCACCCCTCTGCTCCCATCCCTCTGGGATCATCCTGCTGCTCCCTCTGTTCCCATCCCTCTGTTCCCATCCCTCTGTTCCCATCCCTCTGCTCCCATCCCTCTGTTCCCATCCCTCTGTTCCTGCTTCTCCCATCCCTCTGCTCCCATCCTGCTGGGATCATCCCTCTGTTCCCATCCCTCTGCTCCTAGGCTGCTCCCACCCCTCTGCTCCCACCCCTCTGCTCCCACCCCTCTGCTCCCATCCCTCTGCTCCCATCCCTCTGTTCCCATCCTGCTTCTCCCATCCCTCTGTTCCCATCCTGCTGGGATCATCCCTCTGTTCCCATCCCTCCGCTCCCATCCCTCCACTCCCATCCCTCTGTTCCTGCTTCTCCCATCCCTCTGTTCCCTCTGCTCCCATCCCTCTGCTCCCTCCGCTCCCTCCGTTCCCATCCCTCGCCCTCCCTGCCCCAGCAGCTCCCGGGAAGGCGCCCCCGGCACATCCATGGGAATCGGGGCTGCCCCGGGAGCTTTCCCGGTTTTGGGGAGCTGGGAAAGCTCCCGGGATCCCTTTGTGGGGGAGTTGGTTCCCAGCGGGGCTCCCCTGGGGAGGAGAGCGGGATCTGCCGGGAATTTGGGAATGCCGAGGCTCAGGGCTCTTCCCTCCCGCAGCCCTGGGGCTTCCCGGCCCGGGAATTCCTGCGGAAGAAGCTGATCGGGAAGGAGGTTTGCTTCACCGTGGAGTACAAAACCCCGCAGGGCCGGGAGTACGGAATGGTGTACCTGGGAAAAGGTGAGGAGGGGGATTCCTGGGAAAAGGTGAGGAGGGGGATTCCTGGGAAAAGCTGGGATGGGGATTCCTGGGAAAAGGTGAGGAGGGGGATTCCTGGGAAAAGGTGAGGAGGGGGGAATTCCTGGGAAAAGGTGAGGAGGGGGATTCCTGGGAAAAGGTGAGGAGGGGGGAATTCCTGGGAAAAGGTGAGGATGGGGATTCCTGGGAAAAGCTGGGATGGGGATTCCTGGGAAAAGGTGAGGAGGGGGGAATTCCTGGGAAAAGGTGAGGATGGGGGAATTCCTGGGAAAAGCTGGGTCTGGGAATGAGGCTGAGAATGGTTTGGATGTTGGGAAGGGTTTGGGTGTTGGGAATGGTTTGGATGTTGGGAAGGGTTTGGATGTTGGGAATGAAGGGTTTGGATGTTGGGATGGGTTTGGATGTTGGGAATGGTTTGGATGTTGGGAAGGGTTTGGATGTTGGGAATGGTTTGGATGTTTGGAATGATGTTGGGAATGGTTTGGAAGTTGGGAATGAAGGGTTTGGATGTTGGGAATGAAGGGTTTGGATGTTGGGAATGGTTTGGATGTTGGGATGATGTTGGGAATGGTTTGGATGTTGGGAATGATGTTGGGATGGGTTTGGATGTTGGGAATGGTTTGGATGTTGGGAATGATGTTGGGAATGGTTTGGATGTTGGGAATGAAGGGTTTGGATGTTGGGAATGGTTTGGATGTTGGGAATGAAGGGTTTGGATGTTGGGAATGGTTTGGATGTTGGGAATGGTTTGGATGTTGGGAATGATGTTGGGAATGGTTTGGATGTTGGGAATGAAGGGTTTGGATGTTGGGAATGAAGGGTTTGGATGTTGGGAATGGTTTGGATGTTGGGAATGAAGGGTTTGGATGTTGGGAATGGGTTTGGATGTTGGGATGGGTTTGGATGTTGGGAATGGTTTGGATGTTGGGAATGGTTTGGATGTTGGGAATGAAGGGTTTGGATGTTGGGATGGGTTTGGATGTTGGGAATGAGGCTGGGAATGGTTTGGATGTTTGGAATGATGTTGGGATGGGTTTGGATGTTGGGAATGGTTTGGATGTTGGGATGGGTTTGGATGTTGGGAATGAAGGGTTTGGATGTTGGGATGGGTTTGGATGTTGGGAATGATGTTGGGATGGGTTTGGATGTTGGGAATGGTTTGGATGTTGGGAATGATGTTGGGATGGGTTTGGATATCGGCTCCTGCTGGGCCTCTCCCGGTGCCGTCCCCGTCCCTCCCAGCTCCAGCCCAGCCGGGAACGGCGCCGGTGGGAGAAACGAGGCTGGAAACGTTTCCTGCTGGAATTGGCCAGGGCTTTAGCTCCATTAATGGAATGCTGGGACAGGTTCCCTGCAGCAGCTCCGGGATGGGAGGGTGGGATGTGGGGCTGTGCAGAGGGACGGGGAGCTGGGATGAGGCCCCAGGGTGAGGGACGGCCTGGGGCAGGGACTGTCCCCTGTGCTGGCCCTGCTGAGGGACACCCTGGAATCCTGGGGACAGCTCCGGGCCCCTCCTGCCAGGAGAGCCCTGGAGGGTCTGGAGCTGTCCAGGGATGGAGCTGGGAAGGTTCTGGAGCCCCAGGAAGAGCTGTGGGAGCTGGGAAGGTTCTGGAGCCCCAGGAAGAGCTGTGGGAGCTGGGAAGGTTCTGGAGCCCCAGGAAGAGCTGTGGGAGCAGGGAAGGGTCTGGAGCCCCAGGAAGAGCTGTGGGAGCAGGGAAGGGGCTCAGCCTGGAGCAAAGGGGGATCAGGGGGACCTTGTGGCTCTGCACAAGTCCCTGGCAGGAGGGGACAGCCGGGGGGTCGGGCTGTGCTGCCAGGAACAGGGACAGGAGGAGAGGGAATGGCCTCAGGCTGGGCCAGGACAGGCTCAGGCTGGGCCAGGACAGGCTCAGGCTGGGCCAGGACAGGCTCAGGCTGGGCCAGGACAGGCTCAGGCTGGGCCAGGACAGGCTCAGGCTGGGCCAGGCAGGCTCAGGGTGGGCCAGGACAGGCTCAGGCTGGGCCAGGACAGGCTCAGGCTGGGCCAGGACAGGCTCAGGCTGGGCCAGGACAGGCTCAGGCTGGGCCAGGACAGGCTCAGGGTGGGCCAGGACAGGCTCAGGCTGGGCCAGGACAGGCTCAGGATGGGCCAGGACAGGCTCAGGCCGGGCCAGGACAGGCTCAGGCTGGGCCAGGACAGGCTCAGGCTGGGCCAGGACAGGCTCAGGATGGGCCAGGACAGGCTCAGGGTGGGCCAGGACAGGCTCAGGCTGGGTCAGGACAGGCTCAGGCTGGGCCAGGACAGGCTCAGGATGGGCCAGGACAGGCTCAGGCTGGGCAGCAGCAGGAATTTCCCCATGGAAAGGGGCTCAGGTCAGGGCCTGGAAGTGCCCAGGGAGCCCAGGCTGGGGTCAGTGGTGTCCCCAGGAGAGCTCTGGGGCTGTTCCAGCGCTGCTTTCCTGGGATCACTGGGAATTCTGCCCGGTTCCCATGTCCCTCTGGCTCCTCTCACCCTCCTGCTCCTCCCTCCCAGACACCAGTGGTGAGAACATCGCCGAGTCCCTGGTGGCCGAAGGATTGGCTTCCCGCCGGGAGGGGATCCGAGCCAACAAGTACGTGCACAGCTCCCATCCTGATCCTGATCCTGATCCCCATCCTGATCCTGATCCCCATCCTGATCCTGATCCCCATCCTGATCCTGATCCTGATCCCCATCCTGATCCTGATCCTGATCCCCATCCTGATCCTGATCCCCATCCTGATCCTGATCCTGATCCCCATCCTGATCCTGATCCTGATCCCCATCCTCATCCTGATCCTGATCCCGATCCTGATCCCCATCCTGATCCTGATCCCCATCCTGATCCCGATCCCAATCCTGGTCCCAATCCCGATCCCCATCCCCATCCCTGGCTCCGGGGGCCCAGCCATTGGAGCAGCTCCTGCTCCTCAGCTCCCACATCCCACCGGTGTTCCCGGGGTGTTCCGTGGCTTTGGGGCCGGGCAGGGGCCGGGGTCTCCTGTCCTGGGGTGTCCCTGGGCTGTGGAGCCCCTCCAGTCACACCTGGGGGGGTGAATCCCCTGAATTCCCGCTGGAGAGGAGGGGCTGGGACATGGCTGGGTGATCCCAGCAGAGCCCAGGCGTTTCCCGGGCTCCCCCACATCCCAGGGCAGGGGAGAGGAGCTGCATCCATGGGGACGGGGATCCCAGGCCAGAGGGTGCAGGACACTCAGCCTCGTTTGTGGGGCCAGGGAATCCCGGGATGGTTTGGGACAGAAGGGACCCCCGAGCCCCCCAGTGCCCCCCTGCCATGGCAGGGACACCTCCCACTGGCCCAGGCTGCTCCCAGCCCCAGGCTCCAGCCTGGCCTTGGCCACTGCCAGGGATGCAGGGGCAGCCCCAGCTGCTCTGGCAATTCCAGCCCAGCCAGCAATTCCCAATTGCCAATTCCCAACATCCCAGCCCCATCTCCCCTTGCCCAGGGAATTCCCTCCATTCCCTCTCTCCAGCCCTGCCCCGGCTCCGCTCCAGGGAGGAATTTTGGGATCCAGGGGTTTCCCTGGGAATCTCGGCACTGCAGGAAGGGTCTCCCTTCCCTTTCCCAGCCCCAACTTCCAGAAAAATCCCTCGGGATGGATTCAGAGCCTCCCAAATGCCAGAATGGTTTGGGATGGGATCCAGGGACCTTCAATCCCACCCCATTCCAATCCCACCATCCCAGGCTGCTCCAAGCTTTCCTTGGCCATTCCCGGGATCCAGGGCCAGCCCCAGCTGCTCTGGGCACCCTGTTCAGAATCCCGGGATTTGCTGTGGCAGGGCTGGGATGGGCTCGTGGTCACTCTGGTGGCCTTGCAGGGTGTGCAGGGCGGGGTGATCCATGGATTCCCATGGAATGTGCCTTCCCCGCTCTCCCAAACTTGCTGTGCCCTGCTGGGAGTCGGGAACGCTGCGGCCTCGGGAAGGGTTCCTGGGGTTCCCCGGGTGCCTCGGGAAAGGTTCCCTGGGTTCCTTGGGAAGGGTTCCTCAGGTTCCCCGGGTTCCTGGGGTTCCCTGGGTTCCCCAGGAAGGGTTCCTCAGGAATGGTTCCTCAGGTTCCCTGGGTTCCCCAGGAAGGGTTCCCCGGGTTCCTCAGGTTCCCCTGGTTCCCCAGGAAGGGTTCCTCAGGTTCCTCGTGTTCCCGGGGTTCCCGCTGTGTTCCCGCTGTGCCGGGGGGCGGGAGGAGCTGGGCTGGGCTGGCAGGGGTTGGGATGGAGGCCGGGGATGGAGGCCGGGGATGGGGATGGGGTGAGGATGGGGATGGGGATGGGGTGAGGTTGGGGATGGGATGGGGATGGGGATGGAGGCTGGGGATGGGGATGGGGATGGGGATGGGGATGGAGGCCGGGGATGGAGGCCGGGGATGGGGATGGGGTGAGGATGGGGATGGGGATGGGGATGGGGATGGAGGCTCGGGATGGGGGTGGGGATGGGGATGGGGATGGGGATGGAGGCTCAGGATGGGGATGGGGATGGGGATGGGGATGGGGATGAAGGCTCTGTGTGCCGCAGCCCCGAGCAGAGCCGGCTGGCAGAGCTGGAGGAGCAGGCCCGCAGCGCCAAGAAGGGAATGTGGAGCGAGGGCTCGGGCTCGCACACCGTGCGCGACCTCAAGTACAGCCTGGAGAACCCCCGGCACTTCGTGGACTCCCTGCACCAGAAACCTGTCAATGGTAACGTGTCCCTGTGTCACCGTGTCCCTGTGTCACCATGTCACCGTGTCCCTGTGTCACCGTGTCCCTGTGTCCTTGTGTCCCTGTGTCCCATGTCCCTGTGTCCCATGTCCCTGTGTCCCATGTCCCTGTGTCACCATGTCCATGTCACCATGTCCCTGTGTCACCGTGTCACCATATCCCTGTGTCACCATGTCCCTGTGTCACCATATCCCTGTGTCCCTGTGTCACCCTATCCCTGTGTCCCATATCCCTATGTCCCCCTATCCCACGGTCCTGTGTCACCATGTCCCTGTGTCACCATGTCCGTGTCACCATGTCCCCGTGTCCCCGTGTCCCCATATCCCTGTGTCCCCATATCCCCGTGTGTCCGTGTCCCCATGTCCCCATGTCCCCACATTCCCGTGTCCCCATGTCCCCATGTCCCCACATTCCCGTGTCCCCATGTCCCCATGTCCCCATGTCCCCACATTCCCGTGTCCCCATGTCCCCATATCCCCATGTCCCCACATTCCCGTGTCCCCATGTTCCCGTGTCCCCATATCCCTGTGTCCCCGTGTCCCCATGTCCCCACATTCCCGTGTCCCCCGTGTTCCCGTGTCCCCCATGTCCCCGTGTCCCCCTGTCCCCGTGTCCCCGTTGGGATGATCTCCTGTGTCCACAGCCATCATTGAGCACGTTCGGGACGGCAGCGTGGTGAGAGCTCTGCTCCTGCCCGACTTCTACCTGGTCACTGTCATGCTCTCGGGGATCAAGGTGAGCCCATTCCCCATTCCCGCTGCAATTCCCGCTGCAATTCCCGCTGCAATTCCCGCTGCAATTCCCGCTGCAATTCCCGCTGCAATTCCTGCTGTGCAATTCCTGCTGCAATTCCTGCTGTGCAATTCCCGCTGCAATTCCCGCTGTGCAATTCCCGCTGCAATTCCTGCTGTGCAATTCCTGCTGCAATTCCTGCTGTGCAATTCCCGCTGCAATTCCTGCTGTGCAATTCCCGCTGCAATTCCTGCTGTGCAATTCCTTCCTGTCCTGTTCCCTCTGTCTAATTCCCACTGCCCAATTCCCACAGACTAATCAGCATCAAAAAGTCCTGGAATCCCAGGATGGTTTGGGATAGAAGGGACCCCCGAGCCCCCCAGTGCCCCCCTGCCATGGCAGGGACACCTCCCACTGGCCCAGGCTGCTCCCAGCCCCAGGCTCCAGCCTGGCCTTGGCCACTGCCAGGGATGCAGGGGCAGCCCCAGCTGCTCTGGCAATTCCAGCCCAGCCAGCAATTCCCAATTGCCAATTGCCAACATCCAGCCCTGTCCTCTGGCACTGGGAGCCATTCCCTGGCTCCTGGCCCTGCAGCCCTGGCCCAGTCCCTCTGCAGCTCTCCTGGAGCCCCTTCAGGCCCTGCAGGGGCTCTGAGCTCTCCCTGGAGCCTTCTCCTCTCCAGGGGAACATTCCCAGCTCTCCTGGAGCCCCTTCAGGCCCTGCAGGGGCTCTGAGCTCTCCCTGGAGCCTTCTCCTCTCCAGGGGAACATTCCCAGCTCTCCTGGAGCCCCTTCAGGCCCTGCAGGGGCTCTGAGCTCTCCCTGGAGCCTTCTCCTCTCCAGGGGAACATTCCCAGCTCTCCTGGAGCCCCTTCAGGCCCTGCAGGGGCTCTGAGCTCTCCCTGGACCCTTCTCCTCTCCAGGGGAACATTCCCAGCTCTCCCAGGCTGGATCCCTGGGAACTGAGGGGCTCCAGGCCTGGAGCAGCTCCGGGGTCTCCTCTGGGCTCTCCCCAGCAGCTCCAGGTGTCTCTCCAGGTTCCCAGGGCTGGAGCTGGTTCCCGTTTCCCGGGGCGTTCCGAGGGCTCTGTCCTTACACAAATTCCCGGATTTCAGCCCCGAAGCCCCCCTGGAGCCGGGGAATGGGGGCAGTGTCTCCTCCCCAGTGGTTTCCCGGCCCGTTCCCGATGTTCCCGATGTTCCCGTGTCCCGCAGTGCCCCACGTTCAAGCGCGAGGCCGACGCCGAGGTCCCGGAGCCGTTCGCGGCCGAAGCCAAATTCTTCACGGAGTCGCGGCTGCTGCAGAGGGACGTGCAGATCGTGCTGGAGAGCTGCCACAACCAGAACATCCTGGGCACCATCCTGCACCCGGCAAGTGCCGCTCCGGGGCTCCCTGCCGCGCCTCACCGGGGTGCTGCTGATCCCGGGGATCCCCTGATCCCAGAGATCCTCTGATCCCGGGGATCCCCTGATCCCAGAGATCCTCTGATCCCGGGGATCCCCTGACCCTGGGGGTGCTGCTGATCCCGGGGATCCCCTGATCCCAGAGATCCTCTGATCCCGGGGATCCCCTGATCCCAGAGATCCTCTGATCCCGGGGATCCCCTGATCCAGAGATCTTCTGATCCCGGGGATCCTCTGGTCCTGGGGATGCTGCTGATCCCGGGGATCCCCTGATCCCAGAGATCCCCTGATCCCGGGGATCCCCTGACCCTGGGGGTGCTGCTGATCCCAGGGATCCCCTGATCCCAGAGATCCTCTGATCTCGGGGATCCCCTGACCCTGGGGGTGCTGCTGATCCCAGGGATCCCCTGATCCCAGAGATCCTCTGATCCCAGGGATCCCCTGATCCCAGAGATCCTCTGATCCCGGGGATCCCCTGACCCTGGGGATCCTGGTGACCCCTGGGAAATGCTGCTGATCCCAGAGATCCTCTGATCCTGGGATCCTCTGGTCCTGGGGATGGTGCTGACCCTGGGTGATCCCACTGATCCCTGGGGGGATGATCCTGCTGGCCCCTGGGGGGATCCCGCTGACGCCAGGGGGATCCCGCTGACCCCAGGGGGATCCCGCTGACCCCAGGGGGATCCTGCTGACCCCAGGGGGATCCCGCTGACCCCAGGGGGATCCTGCTGACCCTTGGGATGATCCCGCTGACCCCAGGGGGATCCCGCTGACCCCAGGGGGATCCCGCTGACCCCAGGGATGATCCCACTGACCCCTGGGATGATCCCGCTGACCCCTGGGATGATCCTGCTGACCCCAGGGGGATCTCGCTGACCCCTGGGATGATCCTGCTGATCCCTGGGGGATCCCACTGACCCCAGGGGGATCCCGCTGACCCCAGGGGGATCCCGCTGACCCCAGGGGGATCCCGCTGACCCCAGGGGGATCCCGCTGACCCCTGGGATGATCCCACTGACCCCTGGGATGATCCCACTGACCCCTGGGTGATCCCGCTGACCCCTGGGATGATCCTGCTGACCCCAGGGGGATCTCGCTGACCCCTGGGATGATCCTGCTGATCCCTGGGGGATCCCACTGACCCCAGGGGGATCCTGCTGACCCCAGGGGGATCCCGCTGACCCCAGGGGGATCCCGCTGACCCCAGGGGGATCCCGCTGACCCCAGGGATGATCCCACTGACCCCTGGGATGATCCCGCTGACCCCTGGGATGATCCCGCTGACCCCAGGGGGATCCTGCTGACCCCTGGGATGATCCTGCTGACCCCAGGGGGATCCTGCTGACCCCAGGGGGATCCTGCTGATCCCGGGGATCCTCTGACCCCGCTCGTGCTCCCCACAGAACGGGAACATCACGGAGCTGCTGCTGCGGGAGGGCTTCGCTCGCTGTGTGGATTGGTCCATCGCCGTCTACACCCGCGGCGCCGACAAACTGCGCGCGGCCGAGAGGTGGGGAGGGGATCCCGCTGATCCCAGCTGATCCCAGTGATCCCAGCTGATCCCAGTGATCCCAGCTGATCCCAGTGATCCCTGCTGGTCCCGCTGGTCCCTCCCAGCTGATCCCCGCTGATCCCAGCTGATCCCAGCTGATCCCAGCTGATCCCAGCTGATCCCGCTGATCCCAGTGACCCTGCTGATCCCAATTGATCCCACTGATCCCAGCTGATCCCAGTGATCCCTGCTGGTCCCTGCTGATCCCAGTGATCCCAGCTGATCCCGCTGATCCCAGCTGATCCCGCTGATCCCGGCTGATCCCTGGGATCCCCATGATCTCTCCCGGGGCTGTTCTGGGGGTGTCCCAGCCCCGTGTGGCTGACCCAGGCTGGGATCCCTGGGATCCCTGGGATCCCCTGGATCTCTCCCGGGGCTGCTCCGGGTGTCCCAGCCCCGTGTCCCCATCCCCACCCAGGTTTGCCAAGGAGCGCAAGCTGAGGATCTGGAGGGATTACGTGGCCCCCACGGCAAACCTGGACCAGAAGGACAAACAGTTCATGGCCAAGGTGAGCGGGGCAGGGGCTGGGGGGCTGGGGGGACCTTTGGGGGCCTTTGGGGATCTTTGGGGACCTTTGGGGCACAGAATGGTCCCCAGCTCCAAGGGGGGACAAACCCCACTGGATCCCTTGGCTGGATCCCAGCCGTGGATCCCAGCCGTGGATCCCAGCCGTGGATCCCAGACATGGATCCTGGGCACAGATTCCAACAGTGGATCCCGGCCGTGGATCCCAGCCGTGGATCCCAGACATGGATCCTGGGCACAGATTCCAACAGTGGATCCCAGCCGTGGATCCCAGCCGTGGATCCCAGCCGTGGATCCCAGGACACTCGAGGCTGGAGAAGGGAAGGAGGAGCCCTGGGAGAGGCTTTGGCTCTGGGCAGGGACCGGGGGGGTCCCGGCACCTCACACCGGCCACGGGATCAGGGAACGGGATCGGGTCTGCCTGGATTCCTGATCCTCCGGGGGAGGGAGTGGCTGCCCGTGGATCCATTCCTGATCCTCTGGGGGAGGGAGTGGCTGCGTGTGGATCCATTCCTGATCCTCCGGGGGAGGGAATGGCTTCCCATGGATCCATTCCTGATCCTCCCGGGGAATGGCTGCCTGTGGATCCATTCCTGATCCTCCTAAGGGAAGGAATGGCTTCCCATGGATCCTTTCCCAGTGTTCCCAAAGGTTGGAGATGCTGCTGAGCCCCACTCCTGGTGGGTGCTGGTGTGTTCCCTGTCCGTGGATTCCAGGGGATCCCTGTCTGGATTCCATGGGATCCCTGGCTGTGGATTCCATGGGAATACCTGTCCCTGGATTCCATGGGGATCCCTGTCCCTGGATTCCATGGGGATCCCTGTCCCTGGATTCCATGGGGATCCCTGGCTGTGGATTCCAGGGGATCCCTGTCTGTGGATTCCAGGGGATCCCTGTCCCTGGATTCCATGGGGATCCCTGTCTGTGGATTCCATGGGGATCTCAGTCCCTGGATTCCAGGGGATCCCTGGCTGTGGATTCCAGGGGATCCCTGTCTGTGGATTCCAGGGGATCCCTGTCTGGATTCCATGGGGATCCCTGTCCCTGGATTCCAGAGGATCCCTGTCCCTGGATTCCATGGGGATCCCTGGCTGTGGATTTTGTGGGGATCCCTGTCCTGGTGCAGATTCGGAGGATCCAGAGGGAGGTGAAGCTGCGAGGGCTGATCCAGGGTAGGATGATCCCGGCTGGGATGATCCTGGCTATGATGATCCCAGTTGGAATGATCCCGGCTGGAATGATCCCAGTTGGAATGATCCCGGCTGTGATGATCCCGGCTGGGATGATCCCGGCTGGGATGATCCCGGCTGGAATGATCCCGGCTGGGATGATCCCGGCTGTGATGATCCCAGCTGTGATGATCCCAGCTGTGATGATCCCGGCTGGGATGATCCCGGCTGTGATGATCCCGGCTGGAATGATCCCAGTTGGAATGATCCCGGCTGTGATGATCCCGGCTGTGATGATCCCGGCTGGGATGATCCCAGTTGGAATGATCCCGGCTGGGATGATCCCAGCTGGAATGATCCCGGCTGTGATGATCCCGGCCGGGATCCGGGAGCTGCGGGATCCGGGCAGGATCCGTGGATCAGCCCCACTAGATGGAGCTCCAGCCTCGCCCAGGCAGCGGCTCCTGGAATTTCCTGGGAATGCGCAGCAGCCGCATCCGACCCGATCCCTGTGCGGGGCCAGATCCGGCCCCGGGGCCTCCTTCCAGCTGCTCCGGTCCTGTCGGGATCGGGATTGGGATCAGGATCGGGATTGGGATCAGGATCGGGATCGGGATCGTGACCGAGCAGCCCGGCCTTGCCTGGGAATCCTGGGGAAGGGCAGGAATGGGATCAGGCCTGGCAGATCCTGGGGAAGGGCAGGAATGGGATCAGGCCTGGGAATCCTGGGGAAGCAGGAATGGGATCAGGCCTGGCAGATCCTGGGGAAGCAGGAATGGGATCAGGCCTGGCAGATCCTGGGGAAGCAGGAATGGGATCAGGCCTGGGAATCCTGGGGAAGGGCAGGAATGGGATCAGGCCTGGCAGATCCTGGGGAAGCAGGAATGGGATCAGGCCTGGCAGATCCTGGGGAATCAGGAATGGGATCAGGCCTGGCAGATCCTGGGGAAGGGCAGGAATGGGATCAGGCCTGGCAGATCCTGGGGAAGCAGGAATGGGATCAGGCCTGGCAGATCCTGGGGAATCAGGAATGGGATCAGGCCTGGCAGATCCTGGGGAAGCAGGAATGGGATCAGGCCTGGGAATCCTGGGGAAGGGCAGGAATGGGATCAGGCCTGGCAGATCCTGGGGAAGGGCAGGAATGGGATCAGGCCTGGCAGATCCTGGGGGGATTTGGGTGCCAGGGTTGGGTGGAGCAGGGATGGAGAAGCTCTGGAGCTGCCGGGACAGCAGGAGCTGCTCCAGCCCCGTCCATGCGGAGCAGATCCCGTGGGAGCTGATCCCGTGGGAGCGGATCCCGTGGGAACGGATCCCGTGGGAACGGATCCCGTGGGAACGGATCCCGTGGGATCGAGTCTGCTGGGATGAGGTTGGGAATGGCTCCTGTGCCGGCTTGGGGATCTGTGCCAGGATCTGTGCCAGGATCTGTGCCAGGATCTGTGCCAGGATCTGTGCCAGGATCCGTGCCAGGATCCGTGCCAGGATCTGTGCCAGAGCTGTGCCAGGGCTGTGCCAGGATCTGTGCCAGGGCTGTGCCAGGATCTGTGCCAGGATCTGTGCCAGGATCTGTGCCAGGGCTGTGCCAGGGCTGTGCCAGGGCTGTGCCAGGATCTGTGCCAGGATCTGTGCCAGGATCTGTGCCACGATCTGTGCCACGATCTGTGCCAGGATCTGTGCCAGGATCTGTGCCAGGATCTGTGCCACGATCTGTGCCAGGATCTGTGCCAGGATCTGTGCCAGGGCTATGCCAGGATCTGTGCCGGGGCTGTGCCGGGGCTGTGCCAGGATCTGTGCCAGGATCTGTGCCAGGATCTGTGCCAGGGCTGTGCCAGGGCTGTGCCAGGGCTGTGCCAGGATCTGTGCCAGGATCTGTGCCAGGGCTGTGCCAGGATCTGTGCCAGGATCTGTGCCAGGATCTGTGCCAGGATCTGTGCCAGGATCTGTGCCAGGGCTGTGCCAGGGCTGTGCCAGGATCTGTGCCAGGATCTGTGCCAGGATCTGTGCCAGGATCTGTGCCAGGGCTGTGCCAGGGTTGGAGCTTTCCCTGGGATCGCTGGGGATCGATCCCTGGTGCTGTGGGGTGTGATCCCCCCGGCTTGGGGGGCAGAGTTTGCTGGGTCCCCCGGGCTGGGCAGGGTTCACAGGATCCCCGGGTTGGGCTCAGTTCACAGGATCCCTCGATCCCCGGCTCTGGGGGATCCCCGGGTTACAGGGCAGGGTTCACAGGATCCCCGGGCTGGGCAGGGTTCACAGGATCCCCCTGATCCCCGGCTCTGCGGGATCCCCGGGTTACAGAGCAGGGTTCACAGGATCCCCGGGTTACAGGGCAGGGTTCACAGGATCCCCCTGATCCCCGGCTCTGCGGGATCCCCCGGGTTGGGCAGGGTTCACAGGATCCCCCTGATTCCCGGCTCTGCGGGATCCCCTGGGTTACAGGGCAGGGTTCACAGGATCCCTCGATCCCCGGCTGTGCGGGATTCCCCGGGTTACAGAGCAGGGTTCACAGGATCCCCCGGGCTGGGCAGGGTTCACAGGATCCCTCGATCCCCGGCTCTGCGGGATCCCCTGGGTTACAGGGCAGGGTTCACAGGATCCCTCGATCCCCGGCTCTGTGGGATCTCCCGGGTTACAGAGCAGGGTTCACAGGATCCCTCGATCCCCGGCTGTGCGGGATCTCCCGGGTTACAGGGCAGGGTTCACAGGATCCCCCGGGTTACAGGGCAGGGTTCACAGGATCCCCGGGCTGGGCAGGGTTCACAGGATCCCTCGATCCCCGGCTCTGCGGGATCCCCCGGGCTGGGATCGCTCCCGGTTCCGCTCCAGCAGGATCCGGATTCCCCGGGATCCCCGGGATCCCCCAGATCCCCGGGATCCCGCAGACCCCGCGCTCTGATGTTGGGGGACCCGAGCCTTCCTCCCCCCCCGGGCTCCATCCCCCTCCCCGCTCCGGGCCCTGGAGCCGCAGCCCCCCCGCGTTCCCCCCTCACTTTGGGGTTATTTGGGGCATTTTTATCCCAAATGCCGTTTTTGTGAGCAGCGGGGCTGGGGCCGCGCTGGAGGCGGCGGAGCTGCCGCAGGAGCTGCGGAGGGGCTGCCGGGGGAGGGGGAGGAGGAGGAGGAGGAGGAGGAAGATTTGCGATCCACCGCGGCAATCCCGGCAGATTTTGGGGGCGCCGGGGAGAGGCTCGGGCTCGCTCGGGGGTTGGGAGAGGAGAAAAGCGGAGGATGGGAAATGTGCGAGGGGCTGCAGGAGCTCCCGGAACGGCTGCGGCAGCTCCCGGGAGCTGCGGGATTTGGGGCACGGCGCGGAGCCCGCCCTGCATGCGCCGGCCCGGGAGCATCCTCGGCTCGGGGGCTGCACCGGGAGCATCCTCGGCTCGGGGGCTGCTCCGGGAGCATCCTCGGCTCGGGGGCTGCACCGGGAGCATCCTCGGCTCGGGGGCTGCACCGGGAGCATCCTCGGCTCGGGGGCCCGGGAGCATCCTCGGCTCGGGGGCTGCACCGGAGCATCCTCGGCTCGGGGGCCCGGGAGCATCCTCTGAGCGGGGGCTGCACCGGAGCCGCGGGGCTCGGGGTCCCGCTCCCCCCGCTGGGGCCGGCCCGGAGCCGCCCCCTCCCAGCCCCGGTCCCGCTCCTATCACCGGGAGGGTCCCGGAGCCGCCCCCTCCCAGCCCCGCTCCCGCTCCCGGTCCCGGTCCCGGTCCCGGTCCCGGTCCCTTCCCCGGGAGCTCCGCTCGCGGCCGAACCATCCCGGAGCTCGCTGGGATGCGGCAGAGCCGAGCCCGGGAGCTGCCCAAGCCCCTCCCAAGGACACTTCTGGTTTGAGGGGACAGCGGAGCCTCTCGTGGTGCTGGGCCGTGGCTCCGGGACAGGGGGGTGTCCTAAGGGTGTCCCAGGGGTGTCCCAGGGGTGTCCCAGGGGTGTCCTAAGGGTGTCCCAGGGGTGTCCTAGGGGTGTCCCAGGGCTGTCCCAGGGCTGTCCCAGGGGTGTCCTAAGGGTGTCCCAGGGCTGTCCCAGGGCTGTCCCAGGGGTGTCCCAGGGGTGTCCCAGGGGTGTCCCAGGGGTGTCCTAGGGGTGTCCCAGGGGTGTCCCAGGGGTGTCCCAGGGGTGTCCCAGGGCTGTCCCAGGGATGTCCCAGGGGTGTCCCAGGGGTGCAGCAGTCGGGAGCCTCGGGAGCTGGGACAAGCGGGGGGGGGTCCGTGTCTGCCCCAGCTCCAGTGAAACCACCCAAGGTGGAATCCCAGCACCCCGAGATCCCACCCCAGCCCCCCGAGATTCCATCCCAGCACCCTGAGATCCCACCCCAGCACCCCGAGATCCCACCCCAGCACCCCGAGATCCCACCCCAGCACCCTGAGATCCCACCCCAGCACCCCGAGATCCCATCCCAGCACCCCAGTATCCCACCCCAGCACCCCCATGTCCCACCCCAGCACCCCGAGATCCCACCCCAGCACCCCCATGTCCCATCCCAGCACCCCGAGATCCCACCCCAGCACCCCCATGTCCCACCCCAGCACCCCGAGATCCCATCCCAGCACCCCCATGTCCCACCCCAGCACCCCCATCTCCCATCCCAGCACCCCCATGTCCCATCCCAGCACCCCAATGTCCCACCCCAGCACCCCGCGGTCCCACCCCAGCACCCCCATGTCCCACCCCAGCACCCCCATGTCCCATCCCAGCACCCCGAGATCCCACCCCAGCACCCCCATGTCCCACCCCAGCACCCCGAGATCCCATCCCAGCACCCCCATGTCCCACCCCAGCACCCCGCGGTCCCACCCCAGCACCCCGCGGTCCCACCCCAGCACCCCGCGGTCCCCGGATCGCGGCCGTGCGGCTGCGGTGTGTGCCCCCAGTACTGGGGACAAGCAGAGCCGGGGGTGGGGGATCGGAGGCTTTGTTTGGATGGGCTCTTGCAGCAGAAACCGTTCCGTGGTGAATCAGGCCGGGGCTGCGGGCTCCGGGCCCGGCCGGTGCCTCGGGGCCGTTCCCGGGGCCCGGAGCGCTCCGGCTCTGCCGGGACGGGCTCGTCCTTCCCGAGCCGCTGTCAGAGGGGCTCTCGGGGGGGGGAGAGGCCGCAGGAAATCCTGGATCGGGGAATCGGATGCGGCGGGCTGGCAGCGTGGGGACACCGAGGGGCCCGTCCTGTGGCACCGGCGCTGGCACCGGGTCACCCCCGGGAGCCTCCCGCAGGAGCAGGCAGCGGCTGCCCGGGGCAGGTGGGCACCTGTGGGTGTCCCTTGTGCCACCCTGCTGTGTCCCGATGGCACCGGCATCCCTTGGGAGCCCTGGCTCCGGCTGCTGTGTCCTGCTGTGTGTCCCTTTGTCCTGCTGTGTCCCCTTGTCCTGTGTCCCTTTGTCCTGCTGTGTCCCCTTGTCCTGTGTCCCCTGTCCTATGTCCTGTGTCCTGTTGTGTCCTGTGTCTCCTGTCCTGGGTCCTGCTGTGTCCCCGTCCCATGTCCTGCTGTGTCCCTGTGTCCTGTTGTGTCCCATATCCTGCTGTGTCCTATGTCCCCTGTCCTAGGTCCTGCTGTGTCCCTGTGTCCTGCTGTGTCCTGTGTCCCCTGTCCCTTTGTCCTGCTGTGTCCCCTTGTCCTGCTGTGTCTCCTGTCCTGTGTCCTGTGTCCTGTTGTGTCCCTGTGTCCTGCTGTGTCCTATGTCCCCTGTCCTAGGTCCTGCTGTGTCCCCTGTCCCGTGTCCTGCTGTGTCCTTGTGTCCTGTTGTGTCCTGTGTCTCCTGTCCTGGGTCCTGCTGTGTCCCCTTGTCCTGTGTCCTGTTGTGTCCTGTCCCCTGCTGTGTCCCCTTTCCTGTTTCCCTTCAGCTACATCCCGTGTCCTACAGCCCATATCCCGCTGTGTCCATATCCCGCTCTATCCGTGTCCTGCATCCCATATCCCGCTCTATCCCATATCCCTCTCTATCCCATATCCCGCTCTATCCGTGTCCTGTATCCCATATCCTGCTCTATCCCATATCCCTCTCTATCCCATATCCCGCTCTATCCGTGTCCTGTATCCCGCTCTATCCGTGTCCTGTATCCCATATCCTGCTCTATCCCATATCTCTCTCTATCCCATATCCCTCTCTATCCCATATCCCGCTCTATCCGTGTCCCATATCCCGCTCTATCCGTGTCCCGCATCCTGCTCTATCCGTGTCCTGTATCCCATATCCTGCTCTATCCCATATCCAGCTCTATCTGTGTCCTGTATCCCATATCCCGCTCTATCCGTGTCCTGTATCCCGCTCTATCCGTGTCCTGTATCCCGCTCTATCCCATATCCCGCTCTATCCGTGTCCTGTATCCCATATCCCTCTCTATCCCATATCCCGCTCTATCCGTGTCCTGTATCCCGCTGTACCCGTGTCCTATATCCCATATCCCGCTCTATCCGTGTCCTGTATCCCATATTCCGCTCTATCCGTGTCCCGCATCCTGCTCTATCCGTGTCCTGTATCCCTCTCTATCCCATATCCCGCTCTATCCGTGTCCCGCATCCTGCTCTATCCGTGTCCTGTATCCCATATCCCGCTCTATCCGTGTCCTGTATCCCATATCCTGCTCTATCCCATATCCCTCTCTATCCCATATCCTGCTCTATCTGTGTCCTGTATCCCGCTCTATCCGTGTCCTGTATCCCATATCCTGCTCTATCCCATATCTCTCTCTATCCCATATCCCGCTGTATCCCATATCCCGCTCTATCCCATATCCCGCTCTATCCGTGTCCCGCATCCCGCTGGCAGCCGGCTCATCCCGGCTCGGGGTCCCGTGAGTTCGTCCTGCCAGGAAGGGGCTCTGGGGGCCCGAGGGGCCCGGCCGGTCCCCGCTGCTGCTCCCGCACGGCTCCGGGAGCACCGGGAGGCCCTCCAGAGCACCGGGAGCCACCGGGGCACCAGGAGCCGCTGGGGCACTGGGAGCACCGGGAGCCCCTCCGGAGCACCGGGAGCACCGGGAGCCCCTCCGGAGCACCGGGAGCCCCTCCGGAGCACCGGGAGCACCGGGAGCACCGGGAGCCCCTCTGGAGCACCGGGAGCCCCTCCAGAGCACCAGGAGCACCGGGAGCCCCTCCGGAGCACCGGGAGCACCGGGAGCCCCTCCAGGGCACCAGGAGCACCGGGAGCCCCTCCGGAGCACCGGGAGCACCGGGAGCCCCTCCAGGGCACCAGGAGCACCGGGAGCTGCTGGGGCACCGGGAATCACTGGGGCACCGGGAATCACTGGGGCACCGGGAGCCGCTGGAATACCGGGAGCCGCTGGAATACCGGGAGCCGCTGGAATACTGGGAGCCGCTGGAATACCGGGAGCCGCTGGAATGCCGGCTGCTGGCTCCTGCCAGGGAAGAAATGAGATGTGATGGCGCTGCCGGGGCTCCCGGGGCTCCCGGGGAAACATGTGCTGGATGTGTAATGGAGCGCGGGATCTGCCCCCGGAGCTGGCCCGGCCACGGCGGCTCCGCTCGCATCCCGATTCTCCCGAGTCTCGGCCGGGAGGAAGGAGAGAGGCCGCTCCCTCCTCGGCGCTGGGAGCCCTGGAGCGTGAGATTGGATTACCGCACTTGGCAGGCGCTCGGCTTTGGCTGCTCCTGCCGAGGGAACGTCCCGGGGCCGGGAGAGGCCGGGGCGATCCCGGGGGCTTTGCCGAGCCCCGAGCTGGTCCTCGGTGTCTGCTCGGATCTCAGTTCCTCAAATCGCGCTCTCCCCGCGGCCCCGGCTGGCCCTGGCGGGCAGAGGGGGCTGGAGCGGGGCCAGCTCTGCCTGCGGCTCCCGGGATGCGCCGTGTGGGATCCGGGATGAGCCGCAGCTCATGGAGCCCCGGCGCTGGGAAACTGGGCTGTGCTGGGAGCGGGGAAAGGTCCCTGTCCTCCGCTGGGAACATCCAGAGGCTCCACTCGGCCGGGCTGGAGAACCGGGAATGTTAAACACGAGTGTCCTGGGCTGGAGCCAGCCTGGAGAGCTGGGAATGCTCCCCTGGAGAGGAGAAGGGTCCAGGGAGAGCTCAGAGCCCCTGCAGGGCCTGAAGGGGCTCCAGGAGAGCTGGGAATGTTCCCCTGGAGAGGAGAAGGCTCCAGGGAGAGCTCAGAGCCCCTGCAGGGCCTGAAGGGGCTCCAGGAGAGCTGGGAATGTTCCCCTGGAGAGGAGAAGGCTCCAGGGAGAGCTCAGAGCCCCTGCAGGGCCTGAAGGGGCTCCAGGAGAGCTGCAGAGGGACTGGGCCAGGGCTGCAGGGCCAGGAGCCAGGGAATGGCTCCCAGTGCCAGAGGACAGGGCTGGATGTTGGCAATTGGCAATTGGGAATTGCTGGCTGGGCTGGAATTGCCAGAGCAGCTGGGGCTGCCCCTGCATCCCTGGCAGTGGCCAAGGCCAGGCTGGAGCCTGGGGCTGGGAGCAGCCTGGGCCAGTGGGAGGTGTCCCTGCCATGGCAGGGGGGCACTGGGGGGCTCGGGGGTCCCTTCTGTCCCAAACCATCCTGGGATTCCTGGACTTTCTGATCCTGATTAGTTTCACTCCCACCATGGGCTGTCCTTGCTCCCTCCTCCCTGAGCATCGTCCCGGTGTCCGGCTGGAGCTCCTGCCCCTCTGGAATTGCCTCTGGAATGATCCGCAGGGGGCTGAGCCCTGGCACAGGACACACACGGCTGGCAGTGCCCGGGGGTCACCATGTCACCGTCCCGGGACCCCCGGGACCCCCGGGACAGCCGGGCTGGAGCTGGGGCCGCTCTCTGTGCTGGGCATGGCTGGCAGCGCCGGTGGCACCTGGCCCTTGGTGTGCCCAGGTGTGTTTGGGTGTGTCTGGGTGTGCCCAGGTGTGTTTGGGTGTGCCCAGGTGTGCCCAGGTGTGTTTGGGTGTGCCCAGGTGTGCCCAGGTGTGTTTGGGTGTGCCCAGGGGTGTTTGGGTGTGTCTGGGTGTGCCCAGGTGTGTCTGGGTGTGCCCAGGTGTGTCTGGGTGTGTCTGGGTGTGCCCAGGTGTGTTTGGGTGTGCCCAGGCGTGTTTGGGTGTGTCTGGGTGTGCCCAGGTGTGTCTGGGTGTGCCCAGGTGTGTTTGGGTGTGTCTGGGTGTGCCCAGGTGTGTCTGGGTGTGCCCAGGTGTGTTTGGGTGTGTCTGGGTGTGCCCAGGTGTGTTTGGGTGTGCCCAGGTGTGTTTGGGTGTGTCTGGGTGTGCCCAGGTGTGTCTGGGTGTGCCCAGGTGTGTTTGGGTGTGTCTGGGTGTGCCCAGGTGTGTCTGGGTGTGCCCAGGTGTGTTTGGGTGTGCCCAGGTGTGCCCACACTCCGTCTCTGTCCCCAGGTGATGCAGGTGCTCAATGCCGACGCCATCGTGGTGAAGCTCAACTCCGGGGACCACAAAACCATTCACCTGTCCAGCATCCGACCCCCGCGGCTCGAGGGGGACAGCACCCAGGTGACAGGGAGGGGACAGGGAGGGGACAGCGCCTGGGGACACTGCGGGGACAGGGAGGGGACGGGACAGCACCCAGGTGACACTGCAGGGACAGGGAGGGGACAGGGGACAGCACCCAGGTGACACTGCGGGGACAGGGAGGGGCTGGCCGGGGGCCGGGAGTGGCTCTGCGTGGAGACCCCTCCCTGTGGGGCTCCTGCTCTCTCTGGGGTGAGCGAGTCCCCCTTTCCCTTCCTTGGGATCCCATCCCCTGGGATGCAGGAGGGGCTGGAACGGGCTCTGGTGGCTGCGGGAGGCGGCTCCGTCCCTCCTGGGATTCGTGTCCCAGCCGTGGGGCAGCCCCGGGAGAGCTGCTGGAGATGGCTCCAGGTGAATGAATCCCTGGATTCCGTCCCGGGGCCGTGGGGCCGGCCGGGCTCGGGGAGCTCTGCCCCAGCCCGGAGCAGCTGGTGATGCTGTCAGGAGCCGGAGCGCTCCCACGGGCGCCGGAACGTCGGGAAGCGTCGGGAAGTGTCGGGAAGCGCCGCATTGTTCCCGCACAGTTTGCTCCCGGCTCTGTGCTTGAGCTCTCTCAGGCCAGCAGGGACATGAAAGCGCCGGGATGAGCCGGGATCGGGCGCCAGGAGCGACCTTGACCCTGCTCGGAGCTCCGGAGCTCTGCGGGAAACGGGACACGGCCCCGATCCGTGCTGAGCATCCCTGACCCTGCTCGGAGCTCTGCAGGAAACGGGACACGGCTCCGATCCGTGCTGAGCATCCCTGACCCCGCTCGGAGCTCTGCGGGAAACGGGACACGGCCCCGATCCGTGCTGAGCATCCCTGACCCCGCTCGGAGCTCTGCAGGGAAACGGGACACGGCTCCGATCCGTGCTGAGAGCCCCTGACCCTGCTCGGAGCTCTGCAGGAAACGGGACACGGCTCCGATCCGTGCTGAGAGCCCCTGACCCTGCTCGGAGCTCTGCAGGAAACGGGACACGGCCCCGATCCGTGCTGAGCATCCCTGACCCTGCTCAGAGCTCTGCGGGAAACGGGACACGGCTCCGATCCGTGCTGAGAGCCCCTGACCCTGCTCAGAGCTCTGTGGGAAACGGGACACGGCTCCGATCCGTGTGGTGCTCCTGACCCCGCTCGGAGCTCTGTGGGAAACGGGACACGGCTCCGATCCGTGTGGTGCTCCTGACCCCGCTCGGAGCTCTGTGGGAAACGGGACACGGCTCCGATCCGTGCTGAGCATCCCTGACCCTGCTCGGAGCTCCGGAGCTCTGCGGGAAACGGGACACGGCTCCGATCCGTGCTGAGCATCCCTGACCCCGCTCGGAGCTCTGCGGGAAACGGGACACGGCTCCGATCCGTGCTGAGCATCCCTGACCCTGCTCAGAGCTCTGTGGGAAACGGGACATGGCTCCGATCCGTGCTGAGCATCCCTGACCCCGCTTGGAGCTCTGCAGGAAACGGGACACGGCTCCAATCCGTGCTGAGAGCCCCTGACCCTGCTCGGAGCTCCGGAGCTCTGCGGGAAACGGGACACGGCTCCGATCCGTGCTGAGAGCCCCTGACCCTGCTCGGAGCTCTGCAGGAAACGGGACACGGCTCCGATCCGTGCTGAGAGCCCCTGACCCTGCTCGGAGCTCCGGAGCTCTGCAGGAAACGGGACACAGCTCCGATCCGTGCTGAGAGCCCCTGACCCCGCTCAGAGCTCTGCGGGAAACGGGACACGGCTCCGATCCGTGCTGAGCATCCCTGACCCTGCTCAGAGCTCTGCAGGAAACGGGACACGGCTCCGATCCGTGTGGTGCTCCTGACCCTGCTCAGAGCTCTGTGAGAAAAGGGACACGGCTCCGATCCGTGCGGTGCTCCTGATCTGGGTCTGGAGCTCTGGAGCTCTGTGAGAAACGGGACACGGCTCCGATCCGTGCGGTGCTCCTGACCCCGCTCGGAGCTCCGGAGCTGTGCCAGGAGTGGGGACGAGGGATCGGCCCCCGTGTCACACACGGAGCGTCCCTGACTGCTCAGAGCTCAGTGCTGAGCTGGAAACCGGGAATCAGCGATCGGGGATCGGGGATCAGGGATTGGGGATCAGGGATCAAGGCCTGTGCCACAGAGCCTCCTTGAGCCCCTCCCAGCTCTGGGATCAGGGATCAGGGATCAGGGATCGGGGCCTGTGCCACAGAGCCTCCTTCAGCCCCTCCCAACTCTGGGACCAGGGATCAGGGATCGGGGATCAGGGATCAGGGCCTGTGCCACAGAGCCTCCTTCAGCCCCTCCCAGCTCCGGAGCTGCTCCGGGAGCCGGGATGAGGCTCCCATCCCCGTGTCCCTTTCCAGGACCGGGCTGTGGCTGCAGGAGCCGGGCCCTTGCCGCTGTGTCCCATGATCCCAGCCCAGCAGGGGCTCCTCAGGGATGGATTTGTGCTGCTGCTTTTCCCTCTGGTGCTGCGTTCCCTCCATGGCCGATGTGCTCGGAGCTGTGGGATCACCGAGCTCCCGAGACCCTCGGAGAGCCTGCCTTGTTCTGGCACATCTTTCCTCATCCTCATCCTCATCCTCATCCTCATCCTCATCCTCATCCTCATCCTCATCCTCTTCATCCTCCTCCTCATCCTCACCTCATCCTCATCATCCTTATCCTTATCCTCATCCTCATCCTCATCCTCATCCTCATCCTCACCTCATCCTCATCCTCATCCTCACCTCATCCTCATCATCCTCATCCTCCTCCTCATCCTCCTCCTCATCCTCACCTCATCCTCATCCTCATCCTCATCCTCATCCTCATCCTCATCCTCTTCATCCTCCTCCTCATCCTCACCTCATCCTCATCATCCTCATCCTCCTCCTCATCCTCCTCCTCATCCTCACCTCATCCTCATCCTCATCCTCATCCTCATCCTCATCCTCATCCTCATCCTCATCCTCCTCCAGTGTCTCTGGAGATGCCAGGAAGGTTCCTGGGGAGGTTTCTGGGAATGTTCATGGGAAGGTTCCTGGGAAGGTTCATGGGAAGGTTCTTGGGGAGGTTCCAGGAAGGTTCCTGGAAGGCTCCTGGGAATGCTCCTGCCCGTGCACACGAGGGGGCCGAGCCAGGATTGCTCCAACCCCACCTTTTCCCGGCTGTTTTCCACCCTGGAGCACCACGGGCCGGCCTGGTGGGCGGCGGCTCCCGAGGTGACCCCGCGTTGCTGTGGGAACGGGAATTTGGCAATTCCTGGATGGCGCCTTGTTCCGGCCACGTGGAATTCTGGAGCAATTCCCAGAGCTGCCTCTTCCCGCTGCTCCTCTGGCATCGGCTCCGCGGGGCCCGGAGCTGCCACGGGCCGGGGGCTGGAGGGGAGCAGTGGGATCTCCTTGGGAGCAGTGGGATCTCCTCAGGAGCAGCGGGATCTCCTTGGGATCAGCGGGATCTCCTTGGGATCAGCGGGATCTCCTTGGGAGCAATGGGATCTCCTTGGGAGCAGTGGGATCTCCTTGGCAGCAGTGGGATCTCCTTGGCAGCAGTGAGATCTCCTCAGGATCAGCAGGATCTCCTCAGGATCAGCGGGATCTCCTCTGGATCAGCAGGATCTCCTCTGGATCAGCAGGATCTCCTCTGGATCAGTGAGATCTCCTCTGGATCAGTGAGATCTCCTCTGGATCAGTGAGATCTCCTCAGGATCAGCAGGATCTCCTCAGGATCAGTGAGATCTCCTCAGGATCAGCAGGATCTCCTCTGGATCAGTGAGATCTCCTCTGGATCAGTGAGATCTCCTCAGGATCAGCAGGATCTCCTCAGGATCAGTGAGATCTCCTCAGGATCAGCAGGATCTCCTCTGGATCAGCGGGATCTCCTCTGGATCAGTGAGATCTCCTCAGGATCAGCGGGATCTCCTCAGGATCAGCAGGATCTCCTCAGGATCAGCAGGATCTCCTCAGGATCAGCGGGATCTCCTCAGGATCAGCGGGATCTCCTCAGGATCAGCAGGATCTCCTCAGGATCAGCAGGATCTCCTCAGGATCAGCGGGATCTCCTCAGGATCAGTGGGATCTTTTCTGGATCAGCAGGATCTCCTCTGGATCAACAGGATCTCCTCAGGATCAGCAGGATCTCCTCAGGATCAGCGGGATCTCCTCAGGATCAGTGAGATCTCCTCAGGATCAGCGGGATCTCCTCTCGTGTCCTGTTCTGCTCCCGGTTCTGCTCCCGTTAAATCCCGGTTTTTGCTCCCCAGGTCTCATCCTTGCGCAGCGTTCCCGTCCCTGTCGTTAACGGCGCTGTCCTTAATTAGCTGGCAGTGCAATTAGTGACGGCTCCGCCCCTCCCCTTCCACCCCAGCAGTTAAAATGATGGAAAAAACATCCAGGAATTCCAGAAGGACCGGATTCCCCCTCTGGGGCTCGGGGTGGGGATCCCCCATCCAGCTGCTCTTCCAGAGATGGATCCGGAGCTCAGGGAGCGCGGACACAACTTTTTATGGATCAGACGTCGGCACGGACATCGCTCCGTGGGTGTGGAACGTGTTCCATGGGTCTGGAACGTGTTCCATGGGTCTGGAATGTTCTCCATGGGTCTGGAATGTTCTCCATGGGTCTGGAATGTTCTCCATGGGTGTGGAACGTGTTCCATGGGTCTGGAATGTTCTCCGTGGGTGTGGAACGTGTTCCATGGGTCTGGAATGTTCTCCATGGGTCTGGAATGTTCTCCATAGATGTGGAACGTGTTCCATGGATGTGGAATGTTCTCCATGGGTGTGGAATGTTCTTCATGGATGTGGAACGTGTTCCATGGATGTGGAATGTTCTCCATGGGTCTGGAATGTTCTCCATGCTTGTGGAATGTTCTCCATGGATGTGGAATGTGTTCCATGGGTCTGGAATGTTCTCCATGGGTCTGGAATGTTCTCCATGCATGTGGAATGTTCTCCGTGGGTGTGGAACGTGTTCCATGGGTCTGGAATGTTCTCTGTGGGTGTGGAATGTTCTCCATGGGTGTGGAATGTTCTCCATGCGTGTGGAATGTTCTCCATGGATGTGGAACGTGTTCCATGGGTCTGGAATGTTCTCCATGGATGTGGAACGTGTTCCATGGCTGTGGAACGTGTTCCATGGATGTGGAATGTGTCGGGATTTACAGGAAATCCATGGGAATATTTATGAGATCTGAGCATTTATTGGAAATCAGCAGAGGAGGGGTCGGGAACAGGGACAGGAGGAGAGGGAACGGCCTCAGGAATTTCCCCATGGAAAGGGGGTCAGGCCCTGGAAGGGGAATTTTGGAGTGCCCATCCCTGGAGGTGCCCAGGGAATTCCTGGAGGTGGCACTCAGGGGACAAGGTGGGCATCGGGCACAGCTGGCACTCGGTGACCTTGGAGAGCTTTTCCAGCCCCAGGGATCCCGGGATTCTGTGATCCATATAAATCCTAGGAACATACGTGCCTTTATTTAATATAAAATATAAAACACATGAAAGGCAATTTGGGGCTGATTCCAGGCTCCCCTGGAAGCTTTTCCCCCTCTGTGGGCTCTTCCCGGCCTCTCAGCGGAGCAGGAGCGCCGGGATGTCGCAGCTCCGTCGGGAATCCCATCCCGCCCTGCCGGGCGCTAATGGCTCCGGATGGAGGGGACAGGAGGTGACAGATGGAAAAGGGAGCGATGGAATCCTGCAGCCTCTCATCATCTCCAGCCTCTCCTCATCTCCAGCCTCTCCTCTCCAGCCTCTCCTCTCCAGCCTCTCCTCTCCGGGCGTCGGATGAATCCCGGGAGCGCCGGCCCCGGTGCTCGGCTCCATCCGGGAACAGCACGGATCGGGATGGAGACGGATCTCCAGCTGCTGCAACAGCTGGAAAAGCTGGCCTGGATGGTTGGAATCTTCATCAGGATAGCGGGAATCTCACTGGGATGGCTGGAAAACCTCACTGGGATGGCTGGAATCTCACTGGGATAGTGGGAATCTCACTGGGATGGCTGGAAACTCTCACTGGAAGGACTGGAATCTCTCACTGGAATGTCTGGAATCTCACTGGGACTGCTGGAATCTCACACTGGGATTGCTGGAATCTCACAGGGATGGCTGGAATCTCTCACTGGGATGGCTGGGATCTCTCACTGGGATTGCTGGAATCTCACTGGGATTGCTGGGATCTCCCTGGGACGGCTGGGATCTCTCACTGGAATGTCTGGGATCTCTCTGGGATTGCTGGGATCTCTCACTGGAATGTCTGGGATCTCTCTGGGATTGCTGGGATCTCTCTGGGATTGCTGGGATCTCTCTGGGATGGCTGGGATCTCTCTGGGATTGCTGGGATCTCTCTGGGATTGCTGGGATCTCCCTGGGATCCCCATCTGGGGCTGCCACTGTGGGATGCTCCAATCCTTGGGATGCTCCCGGTGCCTGTGGATGCAGGGAACCATTCCCGAGGCTCAGCCCCCGGAGCCTGCGGCGGGGTTTGGGATCCATCGGATCTGGAGGTGGATCCATCCTCCCCGGAGCCGTCTGCCGGCCCTGGATCCATCGGGAGGCCTCATCCCATCCCAGTTCCTTGGGATGGAAGGAGGAGCCGGTTCCCGGGAAGAGCGAGAGGGGCTCGGTTCTCGGTTCTGCCCCGGAGCTTCCCGGGGTGTCGGTGCCAGCAGCGTTCCAGAGTTCGGGATCTCTCCGTTCCCATTTCCCGTTCCCTGGGATCGGTTCCCGGCCCCACCAGCCGCTCCGGCGGAATTTTCTGGAGCACAAATCTGCTCCAGCCCCCAATTTATCTAAATTGATCTCTTAACTGGGAGCTGTGCGGAGGAGGGGGAGCGGGCGGCGCGGATCCCCATGGGACGGGCGGCGTGGGGCCCTCGGGAGCGCTGGGAATATCCCGGCTCCTTTCCCGGGACCCCCTGGCACAGCCCGGATCAGGCTGGCCCCGGAGGCGAGGGATTCCCCAGGGAATGTCGGGATGGCCCTGGGACGCTTCCAGACGTCTTTTCCCGGGATGCCAGGCTGGGGCTCCCCGGCTTGCCCCGGCTGTGCCCCCCAGCAGGGATCCGGGATTTGGGATGGGGGATCCTGCTGCTCTGCCAGCGCCCCGGCAGGGAAAGGCCGGCGGCACCGGAGAGCTGGAAATGGCTTCGGGAAGAGGGAGAACAGATGGATTTGGGCTCGGGGAGGTTTTTTCCCAGCTCTCGGAGGAGCTGCGTGCGGCTTCCTTGGCTTTCTGCTGACATTCCGAAGGCAGGGAGCTGCTGGATCATCCGGGCCGGGATCCTGTGGGATCCTCGCAGCCGGGGATCGGCATCCCGGCTGGAATGTGGGACATTCCGGGGGTGGTGCCGGGGGAATTCCTGTGCCCGTGTCCTGCCGACCCCAGGGGCTCTCGCAGGTGCCAGGCCTGGACTCCTGGATTTGGGATTTTTGTGTGCCGGGAATGTGGAGGCCGCTGCGTGTCCCTCATTCCCTGGGAGAGCAGCGTGGATGTGGCCGTCCTGCTCATCCAGGATTCCAGCAGATGGCAGGGAATGTTTGAGCCCCTCAGAGCTGCTGCTGTCCCTGTCCCTCGCCGCTTCCCGGGATATTCCCGCGGGATCGGGAGAGCTCCGAGCCTGGAGCTGCGCCAGCCTCGCCGGAGGCAGGCAGGGCACGGAACGACCTTGGAGCCAAGGGCAGCTCCGCTTTGAGGCCGCTCTGGTTGGATTTATAAACCCAGTTGGATTTATAACCCTGCGGGAGAGCTGGGAAAGGAGCCGGGAAAGGAGCCGGGAAAGGAGCCGGGAAAGATCACATCCCACCCGTTTTTAGCAGTCCCAGCTGCTCCATCCCTGGAAAAGAGCCGCCGCTCCCGGCTCTGAGCCACCCTGGATCCCCGCGGGGAGCCCGGGGCCCGTGGGTGCCGCTGCCAGATGGTCCGCAGGTGTCCTCCGGGAGCTTTTCCAGGGAGCAGCCAGCTGGATTTTGGGAAGAGGGCGGCTGCACGGCTTGGCAGCGCCGTGCCGGGAGCTGGGAACGTTCTGGGGCCCTGCAGAGGCTGATGGCACAGCCCTGCCAGGGAGGAGGGGCTGCCACAGGCGGCGTTTTCCAGCCGGGAATGGCTCGGTGGGATCTGCCAAAGCCTCGGGGAGGGGATGGAGGCACCGGCACAAATCCCTGGGACTGCGGTGCCGGGGCTGTGGCTGCCCCTGGATCCCTGGGACTGCCCAGGCCAGGCTGGAAACACCGAGGGCTTGCAGTTCATTTTATCCCAAATATCAGAAAAAATTCTTTACTGGGATGAGGAGGCTCCAGGGAGAGCTTCCAGAACGTTCCAGAGCCTGCAGGGGCTCCAGGAGAGCTGGGGATGTTCCCCTGGAGAGGAGAAGGCTCCAGGGAGAGCTCAGAGCCCCTGCAGGGCCTGAAGGGGCTCCAGGAGAGCTGGGAATGTTCCCCTGGAGAGGAGAAGGCTCCAGGGAGAGCTCAGAGCCCCTGCAGGGCCTGAAGGGGCTCCAGGAGAGCTGCAGAGGGACTGGGCCAGGGCTGCAGGGCCAGGAGCCAGGGAATGGCTCCCAGTGCCAGAGGACAGGGCTGGATGTTGGGAATTGGGAATTGGGAATTGCTGGCTGGGCTGGAATTGCCAGAGCAGCTGGGGCTGCCCCTGCATCCCTGGCAGTGGCCAAGGCCAGGCTGGAGCCTGGGGCTGGGAGCAGCCTGGGCCAGTGGGAGGTGTCCCTGCCATGGCAGGGGGGCACTGGGGGGCTCGGGGGTCCCTTCTATCCCAAACCATCCCAGGATCTTTCTGGTGACAATCCTGGAGGAACCAGCTCGGCCGAGCCCCCCGTGTCCCCCCCTGTCCTTGTCCCTGCCTCGAGGTCGGTCCCGGAGCCGGTCCCGAGGTCCGGGGGTTGGATCTGAGGTCTCGCCGCCGGCGGAGCCGCTGGCAATTCCAATTTATTCCATTCCCGCTGGGAGCGCGGGCAGGATGCGCACGGAGCCGGTGGCGGCCGCGATCCGCGGGGTTTGTACTACACAAATCGCTCCGCACTCAACGAGCATGAAAGATTAACGAGGAACAAAGCCGTGAACTCATCCCGGGCTTGTGTAACGCACCGGGCTCGGCGGCTCCGAGCGCGCCGCACGCGACTTTAATGGATTCTAAATATTGGCAGAGCCGGGAGAGGAGGCGCGGGGGCAGCGGAGTTCCCGGATCAATATTTAATGGGAGCCGCAGTCAGCGTGTGCTGGGAGCCCGGGATGTGCCCTGCGGGCAGCAAGTGCTGCGATTCCCTGGATTCCCGAGCAGCTGCCGGAGTCCTCCCGCCCGGAGCGGCTCTGGAAGCGGGGCCGGATCCCGAGCAGCGCAGGGAGCTCGGATCCGCCGGGGGGGACCCGGGGATGGGCCCCGCTCTGCGCTCCAGGCCTGCTCCGGCTGGGGTTCGTTTGCGAGCTGGCACAGCTGGGCTCC
Source organism: Cyanistes caeruleus (assembly GCF_971803275.1). Classification (NCBI taxonomy): domain Eukaryota; kingdom Metazoa; phylum Chordata; class Aves; order Passeriformes; family Paridae; genus Cyanistes; species Cyanistes caeruleus. The sequence goes on from NC_141704.1 coordinate 362,731, forward strand.
TGTATGGATTTCAGCTGCTGGCATCCCGGGAAATCGCTCACGGCTCGGAGAGCAGCGGCGGAACGGGAGCAGCCCCCGGGCCGGAGCGGCAGCAGGAGCCGGGCTGGTGCCGGAGCAGCCGGGCATGAGCTTTGCCAGCAATTACGGAGCAGCTTTTCCGTGCGGCCCCGCTCGGCCCATCTGCTGCTGGATCTGCCGCTGGCAGGAGCGGCCCCCGGAGACCCGGCTGTGCCAGATCCTTCCCCAGCCGCCTCCTCCCGCCAGGCGCTCGCGTTCCACTCCGGAATTGCTGCCCGGTGTTGTGGCACCGATGCTTGGAGGGGATCCTGGCACCTGCCAGCTCGCGTTCCTGGGAACGCTGCTCCGGGAGCCGCTCCAGAGGTTTGCTCCGTGCCCAGCCCCGGCTGTTTCTCGCTCCGCTGGACGAGCGTGGAAACGCCGCCGGGAGAGCGGAGCTTTGACCTTCTGAGCTCCTCGGGAGCTGCCGGAATTCCTCAGCGCACGGAAAATTGCGCTGAATTGGAGCAGAGCCTCGGTGCTGGCACAGAGCTGAGCTCTGCAATTAACGCTCCGGCCCTCGTGCCTCGGGAATCGATCCCTGCTTTCAGTGTGGGATGAGCCTGCGCTGGCTCCGTTCCCGTCTCCCGGCTCGGGAGCCTCTGCTCCGTGCGGGACGAGGGGGCAGAGCCGGGCCCGCGGTGCCGGCTCCCCCGGCAGGACAGGGAAACTCCGGCCCCAGAACCCCAGGGATCCCATCCCGGTTCCGTCCTGCTCCCGCTTCGGAGCGGTCCTGGGGGTTCCCAGCTGGGCCAGGGCTCCGTGTTCATCCCAGGGCTCCGTGTTTATCCCAGGGCTCCGTGTTCATCCCAGGGCTCTGTGTTTGCCCCAGGGCTCCGTGTTCATCCCAGGGCTCCGTGTTTGTGCCAGGGCTCCGTGTTCATCCCAGGGCTCCGTGTTCATCCCAGGGCTCCGTGTTCATCCCAGGGCTCCGTGTTCATCCCAGGGCTCCGTGTTCATCCCAGGGCTCCGTGTTCATCCCAGGGCTCCGTGTTTATCCCAGGGCTCCGTGTTCATCCCAGGGCTCCGTGTCCATCCCAGGGCTCCGTGTCCATCCCAGGGCTCCGTGTCCATCCCAGGGCTCCGTGTCCATCCCAGGGCTCCGTGTTCATCCCAGGGCTCCATGTTCATCCCAGGGCTCCGTGTTCATCCCAGGGCTCCGTGTTCATCCCAGGGCTCCGTGTTCATCCCAGGGCTCCCATCCCTCCCCGCTCGGAGCCTCCCCAGCCCCGGCAGTGCCGGGGGGTTTGATCCAAACACCCCCATTCCTGCAGCTCCCAGAATTGGGAATCATGAATATTCCCCCTCCGTTAGCGCCGGCTGCGTTTGGTGCCAGACGTTTGGAGACGTGAGGGATGGATGGGATGGAGCGGGGATGGATTGGGAACGGCCCCCCCGGCTCCAGTTCCTGCGCTGCGGTGGCACCGGGCACCCCTGGGGACACCGGGGGCACCTCAGAACCCCCCCGAAATCCCCAGAGCAAGCGGCAGAGCCGTGGGGAGCCTTGGGAAGGATTTTCCATGGAGGAGCTGCCCTGGATCTGCAGGGCCTGGCAGTGGGAAAGGTCTCACCCGGCACGGCCCCGGTGTCACCGTGGTGTCCTGGAGGTGACCTGGGCTGTGCCAGGGGCTGGGGCTGTGCTGGGATCCTGCATCCATCCCTGGATCCATCCTGGCTGTGCTGGGATCCTGGATCCATTCCTGGATCCATCCCTGGATCCATCCCTGGATCCATCCTGGCTGTGCTGGGGTCCTGGATCCATCCCTGGATCCATCCTGGCTGTGCTGGGATCCTGGATCCATCCTGGCTGTGCTGGGGTCCTGGATCCATCCCTGGATCCATCCTGGCTGTGATGGGATCCTGGATCCATCCCTGGATCCATCCTGGCTGTGATGGGATCCTGGATCCATCCGGACTTTTCCCGGAGCTGCCGGCACAGCTCAGCCCCTGGGGGCCGAGGGGGTCTCAGGGTGTCCTGTGGCAGGGCTGGGGTGACAGTGACAGTGACGGTGACAGTGACAGTGACGGTGACAGTGATGGTGCCAGTGACAGTACCAGTGCCGGTGATGGTGATGGTGACAGTGACAGTGCTGGTGACAGTGATGGTGACAGTGACAATGACAGTGACAATGACAGTGACAATGATAGTGATAATGACAGTGCCAGTGACGGTTACAGTGACAGTGTCAGTGATGGTGCCAGTGCCGGTGACAATGACAGTGACAATGACAGTGACAGTGACAATGACAGTGACAGTGACAATGACAGTGACAGTGCCAGTGACAATGACAGTGACAGTGACAGTGAGAATGACAATGCCAGCTCGGTGTGTCCCTGTCCCCTGCAGAGGGGAGGCAGCTCCGCTCTCCCGAGCTCTTCCCTGGCTCCCGGCCCTGCTGTCCCACTTTTCCACAGCTGCTTCTCCTCCTTCCCGTCACGTGCGGCGGCTTTGGATCGCTCCGAGCTGAGCTCCGGGCTGGGAGCTGAGCTGGGATCTGAGCTGGGATCTGAGCTGGGATCTGAGCTGGGATCTGAGCTGGGCTGGGATCTGAGCTGGGATCTGAGCTGGGCTGGGATCTGAGCTGGAATCTGAGCTGGGATCTGAGCTGGGATCTGAGCTGGGATCTGAGCTCTGAGCTGGGATCTGAGTTGGGATCTGAGCTGGGATCTGAGCTCCGGGCTGGGATCTGAGCTGGGCTGGGATCTGAGCTGGGATCTGAGCTGGGCTGGGATCTGAGCTCTGGGCTGGGATCTGAGCTGGGACCTGAGCTGGGATCTGAGCTGGGATCTGAGCTGGGATCTGAGCTCTGAGCTGGGATCTGAGTTGGGATCTGAGCTGGGATCTGAGCTCCGGGCTGGGATCTGAGCTGGGATCTGGGCTGGGATCTGAGCTGGGATCTGAGCTGGGATCTGAGCTGGGATCTGAGCTCCGGGCTGGGATCTGAGCTGGGATCTGAGCTGGGCTGGGATCTGAGCTGGGCTGGGATCTGAGCTGGGATCTGAGCTCTGGGCTGGGATCTGAGCTGGGATCTGAGCTGGGCTGGGATCTGAGCTGGGATCTGAGCTGGGATCTGAGCTGGGCTGGGATCTGAGCTGGGATCCGAGCTGGGCTGGGATCTGAGCTGGGATCTGAGCTGGGATCTGAGCTGGGCTGGGATCTGAGCTGGGATCTGGGCTGGGCTGGGATCTGAGCTGGGATCTGAGCTGGGATCTGAGCTGGGATCCGAGCTGGGCTGGGATCTGAGCTCCGGGCTGGGATCTGAGCTCTGGGCTGGGATCTGAGTTGGGATCTGAGCTGGGATCTGAGCTCCGGGCTGGGATCTGAGCTGGGATCTGAGCTGGGCTGGGATCTGAGCTCTGGGCTGGGATCTGAGCTGGGATCTGGGCTCTGGGCTGGGATCTGGGCTGGGCTGGGATTTGAGCTGGGATCTGGGATCTGAACTGGGCTTGGGCTCTGGGCTGGGCTCTGGGCTGGGCTCTGGGCTGGGCTCTGAGCTGGGCTGGGCTCCGGGCTGGGCTCCGAGCCGCTCCCGCATTCCAGCTCTCCCCGTTCCTGCCCTGACCCCGCTCCGGAGGATCCTCGGGAATGAGCCGGGAGCGGGGACAGAAGGGGCTGGGAGCCCCCAGATCCAGGGCAGGGACGGCTGGAGGGGCAGCCCTGCTGTGCATCCCTTGGGATCTGCAGTTCTCCTGGAATCCGGGATAACGGCAGGGAGTGCCTGGAGCCTCCTCCCGGAGCCCTGGAGCGGCCGTGCCCGGCAGCAGCTGCCGGCTCCGTCCCTGTGCCCGTTCCCTGTGCCCGTTCCCGTCCCCTCGGTGACGGTTTTGGGAAGCAGAGGCATCTCCCGGTGTCCGGATCATCCCCGTTCCAGGAACGCTGACCCCGTTTTCCCTCTCCTGGTCATGGAGCAGCCGGAACCCCGCTGGATTCCAGCAGATCCACCCCCCAATTCCAGCTGCCGGGTTTGGGGTGTCCAGGATGCACCCCCCAATTCCCGGTGCCAGATTTGGGGTGTCCAAGATGCACCCCCCAATTCCAGCTGCCAGGTTTGGGGTGTCCAGGTGCTGCTGAGGATCTGCATTCCAGCAGCCAAAGGAAATTCAGCACAAATCCAATTTCCTGCTGTGATTTCCACCTTTTCCCGGGCACTTCATTGCTGAGGGGGACGCAGGCTGAGGGCGGATGAATCCAGGAGAAGATTCCCGCGTCTCCGGTTTCTGCGGGCAGACCGGGATGCCTGGAGCAGGGAACGCTCCCGGCCGTGCTGGGGCTGCTGGCTCAGCTTTTCCAGGGATCTCGGCTCTCCCGGAGCTGCCGGGGAAGTCGGGCTCGGAGAGCAGCGAATTCCAGCGCCGCAGCGGGGAAATGACAGAGGGAAAAGCGCAGGGATCCGTGGAAGGAGAGGATATTTTGGGATGCCTCAATTTCCTCATCAGCCCCGGGGAGGGGGCAGCGAGCCCAGGGCTGTGGGATGATGAATCCCCCGGGAATGGGCAGAGCCAGGCTCGCTGCTCCCCCGGTCATTCCTTGGGATTGGGGCCGGAGAGCCCCAATGGGGGAATCCCTCCCCTGTTCTTCCTCAGCCAGGAATGCTGGGATCACAAAATCCCGGGATGGTTTGGGATAGAAGGGACCCCCGAGCCCCCCAGTGCCCCCCTGCCATGGCAGGGACACCTCCCACTGGCCCAGGCTGCTCCCAGCCCCAGGCTCCAGCCTGGCCTTGGCCACTGCCAGGGATGCAGGGGCAGCCCCAGCTGCTCTGGCAATTCCAGCCCAGCCAGCAATTCCCAATTGCCAATTGCCAACATCCAGCCCTGTCCTCTGGCACTGGGAGCCATTCCCTGGCTCCTGGCCCTGCAGCCCTGGCCCAGTCCCTCTGCAGCTCTCCTGGAGCCCCTTCAGGCCCTGCAGGGGCTCTGAGCTCTCCCTGGAGCCTTCTCCTCTCCAGGGGAACATTCCCAGCTCTCCTGGAGCCCCTTCAGGCCCTGGAACATTCTGGAAGCTCTCCCTGGATCCTTCCCTTCCCCAGCCTGGGCCAGTGGGAGGTGTCCCTGCCATGGCAGGGGGGCACTGGGGGCTCCTGGGGGTCCCTTCTATCCCAAACCATTCCCCGATTCTATCATTTATAACTTTATTATTTTTAGTTCTCCCTTGTGCTGAAGCAGCTCCGGTTATTTCCGTGCCGTCGCTTCCATCGTTCCCCGCCGTTCCCATTTGTCCTGCGGCGTTCCCGCTACGGCTCCCGGCGGATCCGAGGCTCCCTGGGCCTTCCTCCCTGTCCAGGGTGATGAGGATGATGGAGCAGAGGGGTCCTGGAGCCAGCAGGGAGCGGGGCTGTGGGGTCCTGATGCCCCCTGGCTCCAGGGGGCTCTGGGGGCTGCAGGGTCCTGATCCCCGCTGGCTCCAGGGACTCCGGGGGTCCCGATCCCCCCTGGCTCCAGGGGGCTCTGGGGGTCCCAACCCGTGCTCTGGGGAGCTCCGGGGGGCTGCAGGGTCCCGATCCCCGCTCTGGGGGGCTGTGGGGGCTGCAGGGTCCCAATCCCCGCTCTGGGGGGCTGCAGGGTCCCAATCCCCGCTCCAGGGGGCTCTGGGGGCTACAGGGTCCTGATCCCTGCTCCAGGGGGCTGTGGGGTCCTGATCCCCGCTGGCTCCAGGGGGCTCTGGGGGTCCCGACCCCTGCTCTGGGGAGCTCCGGGGGGCTGCAGGGTCCCGATCCCCGCTCTGGGGGCTGCAGGGTCCCAATCCCTGATCCAGGCTGGCTCTGGGGGGCTCCAGGGGTCCCGCTCCCTGCTCCGGGGGGCTGCAGGGTCCTGATCTCCATTCCCAGGGGGCTCCGGGGGTCCCGCTCCCCACTGGCTCCAGGGGCTCCGGGGGGCTCTGGGGGGCTCCGGGGGTCCCGCTCCCCACTGGCTCCGGGGGGCTCCGGGGGGCTCCGGGGGGCTCCGGGGGTCCCGCTCCCCGCTCCCAGCGCTGCCGTTTCCAGCTGGCAGCTCCCGCTCTCCTCCCGCTCCTTCCGCCCTGGCGCTGGGATTTGATTAGCTCTGCTAATTACTTTACAAATAATGAGCTTCCCTAATTGCGCTGGCAGGGCCGGGGGGGGCTCTCCCCACCTGCCGCCCCTCGGGACCCCCCGGAACGGGGGGGGAAAGACCCGGAATGCGCTGGCGGGGGGCCGGGAGCTGCTCCTGGGGGATGGGGCTGTTCCCCCCGATCCCAGCGCCCCGGAAAAGCGGGAAGCGCGTTCCTGTTCCCTCCGGGGTGGATCTCCGGGATGGAATTCCCACCTGGCACATCCCTGGCGGGTTCAGCCCGGGGTGGAGCGTGGAGCGACATCGCTGGGGAGCCAGCGGCCCTTCCCGGGAGCCTGGGATTCCATGGATTCCTGGGAGCCTGGGATTCCATGGATTCCTGGGAGCCTGGGATTCCATGGATTCCTGGGAGCCTGGGATTCCATGGATTCCCGGGAGCCTGGGATTCCATGGATTCCTGGGAGCCTGGGATTCCATGGATTCCTGGGAGCCTGGGATTCCATGGATTGTTGTGAGCCTGGGATTCCATGGATTCCTGAGAGCCTGGGATTCCATGGATTCCTGAGAGCCTGGGATTCCATGGATTCCTGAGAGCCTGGGGTTCCATGGATTCCCAGGAACCTCCGTTGCTCTGGATGGAATCCTTCTCCCACAAGGAGAAGGGAGCAGGTTCCCCTCCCTGGGATCTCTGGGATGTGGAGCTGGATTTGCCATCCCGGCTCTGGGAGCGTTTCCAGCTGTTCCAGCTGTGCCCTCGGGAAGGGGCTGGGAGCGGGACCGGGAATGTGACATTCCATGTTCCATCCCCCCCGGAATCCCGATGGAAGCTGCTGCGGAATTCGCTGGAAAGAGGGGTTTTAATGAGGCCCCTCCCGGCTGTTAATTGGGCGGGAGAGGCGGAATTGTCTCCCCTGGCGGAGCTGCCGGCCCTGGGGGGCTCCTGGGGGAGGAGGGAATTTGGGAATCCCCCTCCGGAGCCACCAACCGGAGCGTTCCCATCAAATTCGGGATGGAGATCCCGGGAGCGAAGGGAGCGCGGCCCCCCCTGCTCCGACCTCGCCGCTCACGTTAATTAAGTGAGCCTCAGATTAATTAACTTCTCAGTGGCTGATGAGTCTCTCCAGCAGCTGAGGAGAGCCGGGACCGGAATTACATGGAATTCCAGGAGCCCGGGATGGGATGGGATGGGTTGGGATCCATGGGATGGGATCCATGGGATCCATGGGATGGGATGGGATCCATGGGATCCATGGGATGGGATCCATGGGATGGGATGGGATCCATGGAATGGGATCCATGGGATGGGATCCATGGGATGGGATAGGATGAGATCCATGGGATCCATGGGATGGGATCCATGGGATCCATGGGATGGGATGGGATCCATGGGATGGGATGGGGTCCATGGGATGGGATCCATGGAATGGGATAGGATGAGATCCATGGGATCCATGGGATGGGATGGGATCCATGGGATCCATGGGATGGGATCCATGGGATGGGATGGGATCCATGGGATCCATGGGATGGGATGGGTTGGATGGGACCTTGGAGCCCATCCAGGACAGGCAGGGACATTTCCACCACTCCGGGCTGTTCCTGTCTGGCCTCTCCCTGAGTATTCCATGTGATTCCATGTGATGTCCTGGGATTCCATGGATTCCCGGGAGCCTGTGACAGCACCCACAGCTTCCGAGGTGATTCCATCCCCGGGATCCAACTCCCGCCTCGGAAAATGCCTTAAACCCAACAAAATCCCCACTTTCGGTGCCGGAAATTTCCGGAGTTTGCCGCCTGTGGAATTCCGTTCCGTTCCCGCTGTTCCATTGATTTTGGTGTTTGTTTGGAAAAGCTCCGAGGTTTGAGCGGATTCCCGGAGCCGGGGGCTGACGGGGCAGAGCTGGGGGCCCTGAAACCTTCCCAACATCCGGCTCCTGGCAGCGCCGGGAATTCCGGCCGGGAATTCCCGCAGGGAATTGGCACCGCAGCAGCAGCAGCAGCAGCGGCGGGATGGGAGCGCTCGGCCCGGAACATCCGGGGCTGCAACGGTGCCACGGCGGGGGCTGCGCTGGTGATCCCTGCGTGGGGTGATCCCTGCGTGGGGGATCCCTGTGTGGGGGGATCCCTGCGTGGGGGGATCCCTGCATGGGGGGATCCCTGCGTGGGGGGATCCCTGCGCTGGTGATCCCTGCGTGGGGGATCCCTGCGTGGGGGGATCCCTGCGCTGGTGATCCCTGCGTGGGGGGATCCCTGCGTGGGGTGATCCCTGCGTGGGGGGATCCCTGCGTGGGGGGATCCCTGTGTGGGGGGATCCCTGCGTGGGGGGATCCCTGCGTGGGGGGATCCCTGCGTGGGGGGATCCCTGCGTGGGGGGATCCCTGCGTGGGGGGATCCCTGCGTGGGGGATCCCTGCGTGGGGGGATCCCTCTGTGGGTGATCCCTGCGTGGGGGGGATCCCTGCATGGGGGGATCCCTGCTTGGGGGGATCCCTGCATGGGGTGATCCCTCTGTGGGGGGATCCCTGCGTGGGGGGATGCCTTTTTGGGGTGATCCTTTTTTGGAGTGATCCCTTTTTTGGAGTGATCCCTTTTTTGGGGTGATCCCTTTTTGGGGTGATCCCTTTTTGGGGTGATCCCTTTTTTTGGGTGATCCCTTTTTGAAATGATCCCTTTTTTGGGGTGATCCCTTTTTTGGGGTGATCCCTTTTTTGGGGTGATCCCTTTTTGGGGTGATCCCTTTCCAGGCCGGTCCCAGTGGCTGCAGACCCCGTGGGGTTTTGGCCAGGGCTCTGGTCCTGCCCCCTTTGGGAATTCTCTGCCGGGATCTGCCGGGATCTGCTGGGATCTGCTGTCCCCTGGAGCTGGGATCGGGATTTCCCAGCCTGTGCCAGACACTGAGCTGAGCCATAAATCTGGAGTTCGTTAACGAGGATTAATTAGTGTTGGACGGGGCTTCGGTGTTGGAGCTGTGCCGTGACCTTGGCGAGGGCGGGAGCGTCCCAGGGCCGGATCCATCGGATCCCACCGGTGCCAGGGTCCGGGAGAGATCCCGAGGGTGCTCCAGGGGAGATCCCAAGGGTGATCCAGGAGAGATCCTGAGGGTGCTCCAGGGGTGATCCCGAGGATGCTCCAGGGGTGATCCTGAGGGTGATCCAGGGGAGATCCCGAGGGTGATCCAGGGGTGATCCCAAGGATGCTCCAGGGATGATCCCGAGGGTGATCCAGGGGAGATCCCGAGGGTGATCCAGGAGTGATCCCGAGGGTGATCCAGGGGAGATCCCGAGGGTGATCCAGGGGTGATCCTGAGGGTGATCCAGCGGTGATCCCGAGGGTGCTCCAGGGGAGATCCCGAGGAAGCTCCAGGAGAGATCCCAAGGGTGCTCTGGGAATGATCCCAAAGAAGCTCTGTGAATGATCCCGAGGAAGCTCCAGGGGAGATCCCGAGGGTGCTCTGGGAATGATCCCGAGGAAGCTCCAGGAGTGATCAAGGGGTGATCCCAAGGATGCTCCAGGGGTGATCCCAAGGATGCTCCAGGGGTGATCCTGAGGAAGCTCCAGGGGTGATCCCGAGGAAGCTCTGTGAACGATCCCGAGGAAGCTCCGGGATCCCGCGGGCGGGGGCTGGAAGTCGGGAGAGGGGAGCTGTGCCGCCCTGGGCAGGGGCTGAGGGAGAGGCCGGTGCTGCCTCAGTGGCTCCTCAGAGCTCTCCAGGGGCTGGAGCAGCACCTGGGATCTGCTGTGGGATCTGTGGATCTGCCGTGGGATCGGCTGTGGGATCTGCCGTGGGATCTGCCGTGGGATCTGCCGTGGGATCTGTGGATCAGCTGTGGGATCTGCCGTGGGATCGGCTGTGGGATCTGTGGATCAGCTGTGGATTGGCTGTGGGATCGGCTGTGGGATCAGCTGTGGGATCGGCTGTGGGATCGGCTGTGGGATCTGCTTTGGGATCTGTGGATCAGCTGTGGAATGGCTGTGGGATCTGCCGTGGGATTGGCTGTGGGATCTGCTGTGGGATCTGTGGATCTGCCGTGGGATCTGCCGTGGGATCGGCGGTGGGATCTGCTGTGGGATCTGTGGATCAGCTGTGGATTGGCTGTGGGATCTGCTGTGGGATCAGCTGTGGGATCTGCCGTGGGATTGGCTGTGGGATCTGCCGTGGGATTGGCTGTGGGATCAGCTGTGGGATCTGCTGTGGGATCAGCTGTGGGGGCAGGAGATGCCCAAGTGGGGGCTGAGCCCACCCCGGGGCACCCCCTGGGTCACTTTGGGTTGTTTTGGGTCACTTTGTGTCACTCTGGGTCACTTCTGGGTCACTTTTGGGTCACTTTAGGTCACTTTGGGTTGTTTTGGGTCACTCTGGGTCACTTTGTGTCGTGTTGGGTCACGTTGGGTTGTTTTGGGTTGTTTTGGGTTGTTTTGGGTTGTTTTGGGTCACTCTGGGTGTCTCTGGGTGTCTCTGGGTTGTGCTGGATGGCGCTGGGTGCAATCCCCGTTTCCCTTGGGATTCTCCCCTTTTTGTGGGGCTGGGATTCCCTGGGCAGGGCCGGGACAGCCCCGGGGTCACCCCAAATTCCATCATCCCGCTCCCTCCGGAGCTGCCGCTGCTCCAGGCTCCCGATCCCTCCTGGGGGGGATCCCGGGGCCCCTCGGGGTTCAGCTGAGCAGGACCTGGGGAATCCAGGGATCCTGGGATGTGGGGCTGGGGAATCCAGGGATCCCCGGGATGTGGGGCTGGGGAATCCAGGGATCCCTGGGATGTGGGATTGGCTGATCCAGGGATCCCCGGGATGTGGGGCTGGGGAATCCAGGGATCCCTGGAATGTGGGATTGGCTGATCCAGGGATCCCTGGATGTGGGATTGGCCGATCCAGGGATCCCTGGATGTGGGATTGGCTGATCCAGGGATCCCTGGGATGTGAGTCCTAATGTATCCAGGGATCCCTGGGATGTGGGATTGGCTGATCCAGGCAGGAATGGGAATGCTGAGCCGTGTCCCCTCTCCCAGCAGGACAAGAACAGGAAGCTGAGGCCCCTCTACGACATTCCCTACATGTTCGAGGCCCGGGAATTCCTGCGGAAGAAGCTCATCGGGAAGAAGGTACGGAGGGAGCCGGGACAGGCCGGGGTGAGGCCGAGGGATGAGGGAGGCGATGGATGAATCCCTGCGGCTCCGGGGAGTTCCAGGAATTCCGGGACAGCCTCGGGATGCTCTCCCCCTTTCCCAGGAATTCCGCCTCGTTTTCCGCGGCCGGTTGGGAGCGGCTGTGGGAATGAGGGGCGCATTAACCCAGCGGAGCGCGATTTTCCGACGCTCATTAAGCGCTCAAATCCAATCGATTCCCGTCGTGGCCGGGGCTGCTCCGCCGCCTAATCGGATCTTTCCAGCTCGGAGCCTGCCCGGGCATTCCGGAGAAAACCGGGACACGGCAGGAGAGCGGCTGGGGAGGTGTTTTTAGCGGGAATCGGCTGTGGAAGCTCTGGGGGCGCCGTGGGGTTTGCGATGGGATTCTGCCGGCCCAGTTTGAGCCGTTCCGGGGTTACCGGTGCCGGTTCCACCGCCCTGTGTTGGATCAGGGACTGGAATTGGGGATCCCTGGGTTCTGGGATTCGGGGAGCTCCTCCTGCCCCGGGTCCTGGCTCCGGGGATCCTCGGGGATCCTCAGGGATCCTCAGGGATCCCATCCCTGTGCCTTGGGAGGCTCCTCACGGCCACATCCCAATGGAGCAGGATTCCCTGGAATGTCCCACCCAGGGCAGCTCCGTGCTTGGGGCAGATCCCTCAGATCCCCCTCTGGACACAATGGGTTCCCAGGAGATCCCAGGAGATCCCAGGAGATCCCAGGAGATCCCGGCTCCGCATGGCCATTCCCGGCTCCGAGGCTGGGATTCACCAGCTGAATCCAACTGGGATCTTAGTGGGGTGCCGCTGTTCCAGCAGGAGCCTGCAGCACTGGGATTTGGGTCTCCCGGAGCTCCTCCCGCCTGTTCCATCCATCCCAACATTCCCGAGGGGATTCCAGCTCCGGCTGCTCCAGTTCATGCCAGGAGAGCCCAAAACCCACCCTGGCTTTCATCCCAGAATTCCTTTGCCAGATTCCTCCCCGTTCCATCCTGCTGGAATGCTGGGCCAGCCCGGCTTCCCCAAGCAATTCCCAGTGGAGAAAGCAGCGATCCCGTGGTGGCTGCCACGGCTCCGTGTCCCTCAGCTCCTGCTGGGAGAGGAGCCGGGATGTGGGAATGCAGCTCTGCATTCCCTGGGAAGAGACGGAACGCGATGCGCTTCCCCCTCCTGCCCTCTCATTCCCGAGCAGCGGGAATTTTCCAGGCTGGGATTTCCGTGGCACACGAGGACTGGCTTTGGGGTTTTTGGCTCTCCCCGTGTCCTTCCCGGCCGCTGGAATTTGCCCGGGAGCCAGCGGCGGCCGCCCAGGCCGCCATGGGTTTGTGGGATCAATCGGAGCGCGTCGGGAAGGAGCGGCTCCTCCGCCCATGGATCGCGCTCCGCCGGGGAGCGGCTCCGGATAATTGCGCCGGGCGCGGGGGATGGATCGTGGCTCTTCCCTAATTAACTCCGGGATTAATCGCTCGCATGGAGGCCGCTGGCAAGGGAGAGCTCCGGGATGGAAATTCCCTGGGCAGGGAAGCGATGCCGCCCTGCCCTTGAGAGCTGCTCCGGGGGAGAGAAAGGGGGGGATCCCTGGGGTGTCCCAGGACCCCATCCCTGAGTCACATCCCTGAGTCACATCCCTGAGTCACATCCCCGTGTCCCTGTGTCCCCATCCCTGTGTCCCTGTGTCCCATCCCTGTGTCCCTGTGTCCCATCCCCGTGTCCCTGTGTCCCATCCCTGTGTCCCTGTGTCCCATCCCTGTGTCCCATCCCTGTGTCCCTGTGTCCCCATCCCTGTGTCCCTGTGTCTCCATCTGTGTGTCCCTGTGTCCCATCCCTGTGTCCCATCTCTGTGTCCCTGTGTCCCATCCCTGTGTCCCTGTGTCCCATCCCTGTGTCCCATCCCTGTGTCCCATCCCTGTGTCCCTGTGTCCCATCCCTGTGTCCCATCCCTGTGTCCCCATCCCTGTGTCCCTGTGTCCCATCCCTGTGTCCCTGTGTCTCCATCTGTGTGTCCCTGTGTCCCATCCCTGTGTCCCATCCCTGTGTCCCATCCCTGTGTCCCTGTGTCCCATCCCTGTGTCCCATCCCTGTGTCCCATCCCTGTGTCCCATCCCTGTGTCCCATCCCTGTCCCATCCCTGTCCCATCCCTGTCCCCTCCCTGTGTCCCCATCCCTGTGCCCCTGTGTCCCATCCCTGTGTCCCCTCCCTGTCCCCTCCCTGTCCCATCCCTGTGTCCCTGTGTCCCCATCCCTGTGTCCCTGTGTCCCCATCCCTGTGTCCCCTCCCTGTCCCCTCCCTGTCCCATCCCTGTGTCCCTGTGTCCCCATCCCTGTGTCCCCTCCCTGTCCCCTCCCTGTCCCATCCCTGTGTCCCTGTGTCCCCATCCCTGTGTCCCTGTGTCCCCATCCCTGTGTCCCCGTGTCTCCATCTGTGTGTCCCTGTGTCCCATCCCTGTGTCCCATCCCTGTGTCCCATCCCTGTGTCCCATCCCTGTGTTCCTGTGTCCCATCCCCGTGTCCCTGTGTCCCATCCCTGTGTCCCTGTGTCCCCATCCCTGTGTCCCATCCCTGTGTCCCCATCCCTGTGTCCCTGTGTCCCATCCCTGTCCCATCCCTGTCCCCTCCCTGTCCCATCCCTGTGTCCCTGTGTCCCATCCCTGTGTCCCTGTGTCTCATCCCTGTGTCCCCTCCCTGTCCCATCCCTGTGTCCCTGTGTCCCATCCCTGTGTCCCTGTGTCTCATCCCTGTGTCCCATCCCTGTCCCATCCCTGTCCCCTCCCTGTCCCCTCCCTGTCCCATCCCTGTGTCCCATCCCTGTGTCCCTGTGTCCCTGTGTCCCTGTGTCCCGTCCCTGTCCCCTCCCTGTCCCATCCCTCTCGGGAATGCCGATTCCAGCCGGGAATTCCGCCCATCTCCAGAGCCCCGAGTGTTTTCCCGGTGTTTTTCCCGGGCATTTTCCTGTGTGCTCCCCTCAGAGGCCCCGGGATTCCCGGGATTCTCCTTTTGGGGTTTCCGGCGCTGCTGGGGATCAGAGCCGGGATAATTCGGGATTCAAAACGGCTTTGACCCGGGAAAAGCTGGGAACGCCATCCCAGCCCCAGGAAAAGCTGGGAATGCCATCCCAGCCCCGGGAAAAGCTGGGAATGCCATCCCAGCCCCGGGAAAAGCTGGGAATGCCATCCCAGCCCTGGAAAAGCTGGGAATGCCATCCCAGCAGGAGGAAAAGCTGGGAATGCCATCCCAGCCCCGGGAAAAGCTGGGAATGCCATCCCAGCCCCGGGAAAAGCTGGGAACGCCATCCCAGCCCTGGGAAAAGCTGGGAATGCCATCCCAGCCCTGGAAAAGCTGGGAATGCCATCCCAGCCCTGGAAAAGCTGGGAATGCCATCCCAACCCCGGGAAAAGCTGGGAATGCCATCCCAGCCCCGGGAAAAGCTGGGAACGCCATCCTGTGGGATCCGCTCCCGGCAGTGCCCGGGTGGAGCCGGGATCCTGCGGGATCCGCTCCTGGCGGTGCCAGGGGGAGGATGGAGCCGGGATCCTGCGGGATCCGCTCCCAGCGGTGCCGGGGGGAGCCGGGATCCTGCGGGATCCGCTCCTGGCGGTGCCAGGGGGAGGATGGAGCCGGGATCCCGCGGGATCCGCTCCCAGCGGTGCCGGGGCCGCTGGAGGCTCCCGGGAATGTCCTCGTTCCGCATCCCGGGCTGTTCCCGGTTCCCGGAGCGATGGCAGCAGCACGGGGAGGGAAGCGGGGCCGGCTCCTGCTCCCCATTCCCAGGAGATCCCGCAGCGGGATGGGAGCGGGGCGGGGTGAGCTTCCCTGGATCTGCCCCCATCCCCCGGGATCATCCCGCACATCCCTGTCCCTGTCCCTGCCCTGTCCCTGTCCCTGTCCCTGTCCCTGTCCCTGTCCCTGCCCTGTCCCTGTCCCTGTCCCTGTCCCTGTCCCTGTCCCTGCCCTGTCCCTGTCCCTGTCCCTGTCCCTGTCCCTGCCCTGTCCCTGTCCCTGTCCCTGTCCCTGTCCTGTCTTGTCCCTGTCCCTGTCCCTGTCCCTGTCCCTGTCCCTGTCCCTGTCCCTGCCCTGTCCCTGTCCCTGTCCCTGTCCCTGTCCCTGTCCCTGTCCCTGTCCCTGTCCCTGTCCCTGTCCCTGTCCCTGTCCCTGTCCCTGTCCCTGTCCCTGTCCCTGCCCTGTCCCTGTCCCCTGTCCCTGTCCCTGTCCCTGTGTCCCTGTCCCTGTGTCCCTGTCTCTGTCTCTGTGTGTCCCTGTCCCTATCCCTGTCCCCACGTGTCCCTGTCCCTGTCCCTGTCCCTGTCCTGTCCTGTCCCTGTCCCTGTCCCTGTCCCTGTCCCTGTCCCTGTCCCTGTCCCTGTCTCTGTGTGTCCCTGTCCCTGTCCCCAGCCCTGTCCCTGTCCCTGTCCCTGTCCCTGTCCCTGTGTCCCTGTCCCTGTCCCTGTCCCTGTCCCTGTCCCTGTCCCTGTCCCTGCCCCGCCGGCTCTCCGGGAGCCTTCCCCAACACGGGAGGGACCCGGGGGGCACCCACACCCCCCCGAGCCCCCCCGAGCCCCTTCCCGACCCTTCCCACCCCTCCCAGCCCCCTCCCAGCCCCCCGAGCCCCCTCCCAGCCCCCCCTAGCCCCCTCCCAGCCCCCCCGAGCCCCCTCCCAGCCCCCCGAGCCCCCTCCCAGCCCCCCGGAGCCCCCTCCCAGCCCCCCGAGCCCCCTCCCAGCCCCCCCAGCCCCTCCCAGCCCCCCGGCCCTGCGCCCTGCCCGAGCTGCCAGGGAAATAGAAATATTCCCGGCAGCGGGTGACGCCGCCGGGCCGGGAGATCCGCGGGCGGGAGGGGTATTTTTATCCCGGCAGGTCTGGGCTGCCACCCACCCCCCATCTGTCCCCCCCCGTGTCCCCGCGGCCCCCCGGAGCCCCCCGTGGGATGCGGGAATAGCGGGGATCCTGTCCCCTGTCCCCTGCCCCCTGTCCCCTGCCCCCTGTCCCCTGTCCCCTGCCCCCTGCCCCCTGTCCCCTGCCCCCTGCCCCCTGTCCCCTGTCCCCTGTCCCCTGCCCCCTGTCCCCTGTCCCCTGTCCCCTGCCCCCTGTCCCCTGTCCCCTGCCCCCTGTCCCCTGTCCCCTGTCCCCTGCCCCCTGTCCCCTGTCCCCTGTCCCCTGCCCCCTGTCCCCTGTCCCCTGCCCCCTGTCCCCTGCCCCCTGTCCCCTGTCCCCTGTCCCCTGCCCCCTGTCCCCTGCCCCGCCCCGCCCTCCCCATCCCAAAGGTGGGGGGGGTGTGAGCCCCTCGCCCCTCTCCAGGCGGGCCCGGGGGGTCCCCGCTGTCCCCCCGGGGGTGGGGACGTGTCCCCGGTGCCGCGGGGTCCTGGGGCCGGAGCGGGGGATGGGCCTGCAATGTCCCACTGTGTCCCCCCGGGATGGAACTGGGGCGGGACATGGGGGGCGGGGGTCTGTCCCCCACCTCGGGACAGGGTGGCACCCCGGGAACCCCACCCGGGTGGGGACAGGGGCTGGGAACGGCCGCCAGGGGACAGGGGACAGGGGACAGAGGCTGGGAACGGCCGCCAGGGGACAGGGGACAGGGGACAGAGGCTGGGAACGGCCGCCAGGGGACAGGGGACAGGGGACAGGGGCTGGGAACGGCCGCCCGGGGACAGGGGACAGGGGACAGGGGACAGGGGACAGGGGCTGGGAACGGCCGCCCGGGGACAGGGGACAGGCGACAGGGGACAGGGGACAGGGGCTGGGAACGGCCGCTCTGGGACAGGTGACAGGGGACAGGGGACAGGGGACAGGGGACAGGGGACAGGGGACAGGGGACAGGGGCTGTGTCCTGGGGACCCCATCCCCCCAATTCCAGCTCTGCACCCGTGACCCCAGGCAGCGAGGGCTGGGTCCCCATGGGTGACATTGGCAGGGGGGGCTGGGTCTGTGGGTCCCCAGGTCCCTCTGGGTGACAGTGCCAGCCCTGGCTGGGTCCCCACGGGTGACACTGTCAGGGGTGGATGGGTCCCTCTGGGTCTCCATGAGTGACAGTGCCAGCCCTGGCCAGGTCCCTGTGGGTCCCCAGGTCCCCGTGGGTGACGGTGCCAGCCCCGGCCGGGTCCCTGCGGGTCCCCATGGGTGACAGTGCCAGCCCCGGCCGGGTCCCCGTGGGTCCCCAGGTCCCCGTGGGTGACAGTGCCAGCCCCAGCCGGGTCCCCGTGGGTCCCCAGGTCCCCGTGGGTGACGGTGCCAGCCCCAGCCGGGTCCCTGTGGGTCCCCATGGGTGACAGTGCCAGCCCCGGCCGGGTCCCCGTGGGTCCCCGTGGGTGACAGTGCCAGCCCCGGCCGGGTCCCCGTGGGTCCCCGTGGGTGACGGTGCCAGCCCCAGCCGGGTCCCCGTGGGTCCCCATGGGTGACAGTGCCAGCCCCGGCCGGGTCCCCGTGGGTCCCCGTGGGTGACAGTGCCAGCCCCGGCCGCTCAGCCCGGGGCGGTGCCGCTGTTCCGGGCTGGATTCGCTCCCGGGAGCTGCCGGGGTGATTCCATCCTCCCTGACCCTGGAACCGCCCTGGAGCCCCGGCCGGCCCTTCCCAGCCCTGCCGTGGATCCCGGGAATGTCCCTCTGTCCCCGGAGCCGGGGGGTGCCGGTGCCACCTCTGGGGTCACATGGGGTGCCACAGGGGGTGTCACACGGGCTGTCACAGGGGGTGTCACACGGAGCATCACAGGGGGTGTCACAGGGGGTGTCGCACACGGTGTCACACAGGGTGTCACACGGGGTGCCACAGGGGGTGTCACACACGGTGTCACACGAGGTGTCACACGAGGTGTCACACGTGGTGTCACACGGGGTGTCACAGGGGGTGTCACAGGGGGTGTCACAGGGGGTGTCACACACAGTGTCACACGGTGTCACACGGTGTCACACGCGGTGTCACACGTGGTGTCACACGGGGTGTCACATGTGGTGTCACACGGGGTGTCACACGGGGTGTCACACACGGTGTCACACACGGTGTCACACACGGTGTCACACGGGGTGTCACACACGGTGTCACACACGGTGTCACACACGGTGTCACACGGGGTGTCACACGTGGTGTCACACATGGTGTCACACAGGGTGCCACACGTGGTGTCACACGGGGTGTCACACATGGTGTCACACGAGGTGTCACACGTGGTGTCACACGGGGTATCACACGTGGTGTCACACACGGTGTCACACATGGTGTCACACGAGGTGTCACATCGGGTGTCACACGGGGTGCCACACGTGGTGTCACACGGGGTGTCACACGTGGTGTCACACGTGGTGTCACAAGGGGTGTCACATGTGGTGTCACACGGGGTGTCACACGTGGTGTCACACGTGGTGTCACACGAGGTGTCACACGGGGTGTCACACGGGGTGCCACACGTGGTGTCACACGTGGTGTCACAAGGGGTGTCACATGTGGTGTCACACGGGGTGCCACACGTGGTGTCACATGTGGTGTCACATGTGGTGTCACACGGGGTGTCACACGGGGTGTCACACGTGGTGTCACATGTGGTGTCACACGTGGTGTCACACACGGTGTCACACGAGGTGTCACACGGGGTGCCACACGGGGTGTCACACAGGGTGTCACACGTGGTGTCACACACGGTGTCACACGGGGTGTCACACGTGGTGTCACACGGGGTGTCACACGTGGTGTCACACACGGTGTCACACATGGTGTCACACGAGGTGTCACATCGGGTGTCACACGGGGTGCCACACGTGGTGTCACACGGGGTGTCACAGGGGGTGTCACACGGGGTGTCACACGTGGTGTCACACGGGGTGTCACACGTGGTGTCACACGGGGTGTCACACGTGGTGTCACACGTGGTGTCACAAGGGGTGTCACATGTGGTGTCACACGGGGTGTCACACGTGGTGTCACACATGGTGTCACACGAGGTGTCACACGGGGTGTCACACGGGGTGTCACACAGGGTGTCACACGGGGTGTCACACGTGGTGTCACACGGGGTGTCACACGTGGTGTCACACGGGGTGTCACAGGGGGTGTCACACGTGGTGTCACACAGGGTGTCACACGGGGTGTCACACGTGGTGTCACACAGACCCCGCCCTGCCCTGGGACGATCCCAGCGCTGTCCCTGCAGCTCCGGGGCCTTTCCCAGCTTTCCGTGTCCGGAGTGATCCAGGGCTGGGCGTGGAATTCCATGGAATTGTGGAGTGGTCCCAGCCCTGCCATGGCAGGGACGCGTCCCCTGTCCCAGCTGGCTCCGAGCCCCGTCCGGCCCTTCCAGGGATCCCTGTGGATCCCTCTGGATCCCTCCTGCCCCTGGCACATCCGTGCCCTGGGACACAGCAGGACACGGCTGGGGGGTTTCCTGCTGAGGGGTCACCCCACCCCATGGATCCCACGGATCCCATGGATCCCATCCCACGGATCCCATGGATCCCATCCCATGGATTCCCATGGATCCCATGGATCCCGTCCCATGGATGGATCATGGATCCCCCCATGGCAGGGGGGCACTGGGGGGGCTCGGGGGTCCCTTCTATCCCAAACCATCCCGGGATTCCCTGATCCCCCGGCTGATCCCGAGCCCTGGTGCAGTGAGAGCCGATGGATCCAGCGGGATCCGCCCCGAGGTGTTCCCGGTTCGTGTCCGGGATCCCAGAGGTCTCCCGTGGGGATTCCGTGGGATTCCGGGCCCGGGATGATCCCGGCCCTGCCCTTCCCCTCCCATCCCATCCCATCCTGGCGGGAATGTCGTGTCCATGAACCGGGAAGTGCCGGGGCCGCCGTGCCTCGGGATCCCCACGGAGCTCTGGGAACACCCGGCCGGCTCCGGATCCCGGCTGGAACCTCGTCCTGGTTCCGTGTGCCCGCAACTCCGGCAGCGCCGGAACCGCCGGGAAACGGCTCCGGGACCCCGGCAGGGACAGCGGGAATGCGGGATGGGATGGGATCCGTGGGATGGGATCCGTGGGATGGGATCCATGGGATGGGATACGTGGGATGGGATCCATGGGATGGGATGGGATCCATGGGATGGAATCCGTGGGATGGGATCCATGGGATCCATGGGATGGGATCCATGGGATGAGGATGAGGAAGAGGATGGGGATGGTGATGATGATGATGAGGATAAGGATGATGATGGGGATGATGATGATGATGAAGATGAAGATGATGAAGATGAGGATGATGGTGATAATGATGATGAGGAAGATGATGATGATGATGATGATGAAGATGATGATGATGATGAAGATGATGATGATGAAGATGAAGGCCTGTCTGGCCGATCCGGGGGTTTGGCCCTGAGCCGTGTCCCCGTTGCAGGTGAACGTTTCCGTGGATTACATCCGTCCCGCCAGCAGCGCCACCGAAACCGTCCCGGCCTTCTCGGAGCGCACGTGTGCCACCGTGTCCATCGGCGGGATGTGAGTCCTTCCAGGGATTGGTGTTCCCACCCGGCATTCCCACCCGGCATTCCCACCTGGCATTCCCACCCGGCATTCCCACCTGGCATTCCCACCCGGCATTCCCACCCGGCATTCCCACCCGGCATTCCCACCCGGCATTCCCACCCGGCATTCCCACCTGGCATTCCCACCTGGCATTCCCACCTGCCATTCCCACCCAGCATTCCCACCCGGCATTCCCACTGCCGTTCCCACTGCCATTCCCACTGCCGTACCCAGGATCCATTCCCAGATTCCATTCCCAGGATCCATTCCCAGGTTCCATTCCCAGGTTCCATTCCCAGGTTCCATTCCCAGGATCCATTCCCAGATTCCGTTCCCAGGATCTATTCCCAGGATCCATTCCCAGGATCCATTCCCAGGATCCATTCCCGGATTCCGTTCCCAGGATCCATTCCCAGGATCCATTCCCAGGTTCCATTCCCAGGATCCATTCCCAGGATCCATTCCCAGGATCCATTCCCAGGTTCCATTCCCGGATTCCATTCCCAGGATCCATTCCCAGGTTCCATTCCCAGGTTCCATTCCCAGGATCCATTCCCAGGTTCCATTCCCAGGTTCCATTCCCAGGATCCATTCCCAGGATCCATTCCCAGGATCCATTCCCAGATTCCGTTCCCAGGATCCATTCCAGGTTCCATTCCCAGGATCCATTCCCAGGATCCATTCCCAGGTTCCATTCCAGGATCCATTCCCAGGTTCCATTCCCAGGATCCATTCCCAGATTCCGTTCCCAGGATCTATTCCCAGGTTCCATTCCCAGGATCCATTCCCAGGATCTGTTCCAGGACTCTGGGGTGTGAGGGAGTCTCGCTCCCCCCTTGGCCCAGCCCCCATTCCCGGTTTCCTGGCATTGGGATCCTGTGGGATCCTGTGGGATCCGTTGGGATCCTGTGGGATCCGTTGGGATTCTGGACCCCCCCGGCTGTGTCGGTTTTGGGGACACCGGGATGAGGTTCCCCCAGTCCCAGGGGTGGCTTTGGAGGATTCATCCCCGCTCTGCATCCCGGGATAAACGTTTGTCCTTCCCGAGGGCCCCTCCCTGATTTCCCTTCCCCACCAGGAGCTTTGGGAGTGGGGAATGTTCCAGAGCAGCTTCCCTGCAGCTGGAATGTGTGGCCTTTCCTCCTGGGGGCGGGGGGCTCCGGCAAATCCCGGGAGAGAGGAGGGGCTCGGGCACATCCCTGTGGGCAGGGGGCTCCAGAACATCCCTGGCACGTCCCTGGCACGTCCCTGGCACGTCCCTTGGAGCGGGGGCTCCGGCACATCCCCGCGGAGCGGCCGGGCTCCGGCTGGCAGCGGCTCCGGGAGCTGCGTAGGGAGGATTTGTCATAGGCCCTTGGTTGCATTCCCAGTTTTTTTTCCCGGTAGCAGCTATTTTGGAAAGCGCCCAAAGCGCTGCAGCGCTGCCTTTCCCTCCCTGATCCAGGGGCTGGGAGCTGCACTCGCCTGCCTTCCCTTCCTTCCCGTCCTTTCCCTCCTTCCTGCAAAATCCGGGATCAGAGCTGGGTGTTCCTGCTCCCTAATCCCAGGGCTGGGAGAGCCGGGAGAGCTGGGGGAGCTGTCCCTGCATCCCGGGATATTCCAGCAGGGCCATTCCCGGTGCTGCATCCCGGGATGTTCCAGCACTGCCAGGGCCATTCCCGGTGCTGCATCCCGGGATATTCCAGCAGGGCCAGGGCCATTCCCGGTGCTGCATCCCGGGATATTCCAGCACTGCCAGGGCCATTCCCGGTGCTGCATCCCGGGATATTCCAGCAGGGCCAGGGCCATTCCCGGTGCTGCATCCCGGGATGTTCCAGCACTGCCAGGGCCATTCCCGGTGCTGCATCCCGGGATATTCCAGCAGGGCCAGGGCCATTCCCGGTGCTGCATCCCGGGATATTCCAGCACTGCCAGGGCCATTCCCGGTGCTGCATCCCGGGATATTCCAGCAGGGCCAGGGCCATTCCTGGTGCTGCATCCCGGGACATTCCAGCACTGCCAGGGCCATTCCCGGTGCTGCATCCCGGGACATTCCAGCACTGCCAGGGCCATTCCTGGTGCTGCATCCCGGGATATTCCAGCAGGGCCAGGGCCATTCCTGGTGCTGCATCCCGGGATATTCCAGCAGGGCCAGGGCCATTCCCGGTGCTGCATCCCGGGATATTCCAGCACTGCCAGGGCCATTCCCGGTGCTGCATCCCGGGATATTCCAGCAGGGCCAGGGCCATTCCCGGTGCTGCATCCCGGGATATTCCAGCAGGGCCAGGGCCATTCCCGGTGCTGCATCCCGGGATATTCCAGCAGGGCCAGGGCCATTCCCGGTGCTGCATCCCGGGATATTCCAGCACTGCCAGGGCCATTCCCGGTGCTGCATCCCGGGATATTCCAGCAGGGCCATTCCCGGTGCTGCATCCCGGGATGTTCCAGCAGGGCCATTCCCGGTGCTGCATCCCGGGATATTCCAGCACTGCCAGGGCCATTCCCGGTGCTGCATCCCGGGATATTCCAGCAGGGCCAGGGCCATTCCCGGTGCTGCATCCCGGGACATTCCAGCAGGGCCATTCCCGGTGCTGCATCCCGGGACATTCCAGCAGGGCCATTCCCGGTGCTGCATCCCGGGATATTCCAGCAGGGCCAGGGCCATTCCCGGTGCTGCATCCCGGGATGCCGGGGGCGGAACAGAGCCGGGTCTGTGTCCCGAGGCCTTTGCCAGGCTGGGATGGAGCAGGGAATAAAGCCTGGCTTGTCCTCCTGGAGTGTCCGCCCGGCATCTGGGCTGGGCTGAGCCTGCTTGGAATTCCGGGCACGACAGCGCCGGGGTGGGAGCCAGGGCAGGAGCTGCAGCCCTGATCCCAGTCCTGATCCCATTCCTGATCCCAGCCCTGATCCCAGTCCTGATCCCAGCCCTGATCCCAGCCCTGATCCCAGTCCCAATCCTAGTCCTGATCCCATTCCTGATCCCAGCCCCAATCCTAGTCCTGATCCCAGCCCCGATCCCATTCCTGATCCCAGTCCTGATCCCAGCTCTGATCCCATTCCTGATCCCAGCTCTGATCCCATTCCTGATCCCAGTCCTGATCCCAGCCCTGATCCCAGCCCTGGTCCCAGTCCTGATCCCAGTCCTGATCCCAGCCCCGATCCCATTCCTGATCCCAGCTCTGATCCCATTCCTGATCCCAGCCCCAATCCCATTCCTGATCCCAGCTCTGATCCCATTCCTGATCCCAGCCCCAATCCCATTCCTGATCCCAGCTCTGATCCCATTCCTGATCCCAGCCCCGATCCCAGCTCTGATCCCATTCCTGATCCCAGCCCCGATCCCATTCCTGATCCCGGCTCTGATCCCAGCTCTGATCCCATCCCTGATCCCATTCCTGATCCCAGCGTGGTGCTTTGGCTCTGGGAAGCAGCCGGAATTCATGGCTGGGGATTCCGGGAATGCTCCGGAACATCCAGGCTCTCCGGTGGCCCAGGGAGGGACAAGGGGGGAGCTTTTCCACTCTCCAGGATTGGGATGGGGAGCGGGATCTCTGGGATCGGGAATGTCAGGGAGTGCCAGGAGCCCCCCGGCCCTTCCCTGGCTTCCCCCGGCTCCTGCTCCTTCCCGAGCATTCCCGGGGTGTTCATTCCCAGTGCTCGGAATTCCCAGGGTTCTCATTCCCAATGCTCAGAATTCCCAGGGTTCTCATTCCCAATGCTCAGCATTCCCAGTTCTCGGCATTCCCAGGATTCCCATTCCCAGTTCTCGGCATTCCCAGGTTCCCACTCCCAATGCTCAGAATTCCCAGGGTTCTCATTCCCAATGCTCAGCATTCCCAATGCTCAGCATTCCAAATGCTCGGCATTCCCAGTTCTCAGCATTCCCAGGGTTCCCATTCCCAGTGCTCGGAATTCCCAGGTTCCCATTCCCAATGCTCAGCATTCCCAATGCTCAGCATTCTCAGTTCTCAGCATTCCCGGGGTGTTCATTCCCAGTGCTCGCCATTCCCAGGGTTCCCATTCCCAATGCTCAGCATTCCCAGTGCTTGCCATTCCCAGGGTTCCCATTCCCAATGCTCAGCATTCCCAGTTCTCGGCATTCCCAGGTTCCCACTCCCAATGCTCAGAATTCCCAGGGTTCTCATTCCCAATGCTCGCCATTCCCAGGGTTCCCATTCCCAATGCTCAGCATTCCCAGTTTTCAGCATTCCCAGTTTCCATTCCCAGGTTCCCATTCCCAGTTCTCAGCATTTCCAGTGCTCAGCATTCCCGGTTTTCAGCATTCCCAGGGTTCCCATTCCCAGGGTTTCCATTTCCAATGCTCAGCATTCCCAGTTCCCATTCCCAGGTTCCCATTCCCAGTGCTCAGTATTCCCACTGCTCAGCATTCCCAATGCTCAGCATTCCCAGTTCTCAGCATTCCCAATGCTCAGCATTCCCAGTGCTCAGCATTCCCAGTTCCCATTCCCAGGTTCCCATTCCCAGTTCTCAGCATTCCCAATGCTCAGCATTCCCGGTTTTCAGCATTCCCAATGCTCAGCATTCCCGGTTTTCAGCATTCCCAGTGCTCAGCATTCCCAGGGTTCCCATTCCCAGTTCTCAGCATTCCCAGTGCTCAGCATTCCCGGTTTTCAGCATTCCCAGGCTGCCGCAGCTGCTCCGGCTGCAGCGATTCCCTCGCCTGCCAATCCCGAATTTTTGATTCCTCCCCCTGCTCCGAGACCTAATTCCAGCTCCCGGAATTTGCCCTTCCCCCTCCCCGGGATTCGGCACTCCGGGGATTCGGGGATTCGGGGATCCGGATCCTGGGGATGGATCCGCTCGTTTGGGATCCGGAGGGAGCTGGGGGGGGGGGGGTTGGAGGAGAATCGGGGATGTGCTGGCAAAGGAGAATCCATGGATTTGCTGAGAGCAGTGGAATGTGCTGGACTCATCCCTGCCCTGCCCAGCCCCCCTGGCTGATCCCAGAAATCCCGGAAATCCCCACGGGAATGGGGGCGGGGGGTCGCCCTGCCCAGCCCCCCCCAAACTGCTCTCCCAGGAAAAAGTGGGATGGTGGAATCGGGGAGATTCCCCTCGGATCTGGGGGGATCCGGGATGGGATTGGGAAACGCAGGAGGCTCCTGGGGCTGGGAATGCTGAGCCTGCGGGGTTTGGGGTTTGGGAGCTGGGGGTGCAATTTTGGGGTGCAATTTTGGGGTGCAATTTTGGGGTGCAATTTTGGGGTGGAATTTTGGGGTGGGGTTTTTGGGGTGGAATTTTGGGGTGGGGTTTTTGGGGTCCAGTTCTGGTCCCCCCCCAGTGTGCTCAGAGAACTGGGATGTGTCACTCCAGGCCTTCCCTTGGGATGGGATGGGATTGGGTGGGATTGGGATGGGAATGAACAGGATTGGGTCAGGATTGGGATGGGATTGGGGCAGGGTTGGGTGGGATTTGGGCAGGATTGGGGCAGGGTTGGGGCAGGGTTGGAGCAGGATTGGGATGGGAATGAACAGGATTGAGGCAGGATTGAGGCAGGATTGAGCAGGATTGGGATGGGATTGAACAGGATTGGGGCAGGATTGGGATGGGATTGAACAGGATTGGGGCAAGATTGGGATGGGATTGAACAGGATTAGGGCAGGATTGGGGCAGGATTGACATATGGGATTGGGATGGGATTGAACAGGATTGGGGCAGGATTGGGATGGGATTGAACAGGATTGGGGCAGGATTGACATATGGGATTGGGATGGGATTAGGGCAGGATTGACATATGGGACTGGGATGGGATTGAACAGGATTGGGTCAGGATTGGGATGGGATTGAACAGGATTGGGGCAGGATTGGGATGGGATTAGGGCAGGATTGGGTGGGAATGGGGCGGGATTAGGGCAGGATTGGGATGGGATTGGGGCAGGATTGGGATGGGATTGGGGCAGGATTGGGATGGGATTGAACAGGATTGGGGCAGGATTGGGTGGGAATGGGGCGGGATTGGGGCAGGATTGGGATGGGATTGGGGCAGGATTGGGATGGGATTGGGGCAGGATTGGGATGGGATTGGGGCAGGATTGACATATGGGATTGGGATGGGAATGAACAGGATTGGGGTGGGATTGGGGCAGGATTGGGGCAGGATTGGGATGGGATTGAACAGGATTGGGGCAGGATTGACATATGGCATTGGGATGGGATTGAACAGGATTGGGGCAGGATTGGGTGGGAATGGGGCGGGATTGGGGCAGGATTGGGATGGGATTGGGGCAGGATTGGGATGGGATTGAACAGGATTGGGGCGGGATTGGGGTCTCCGTGCCCCAGTTCCCGACCCGTTCCCGTTCCCGTTCCCGTTCCCGTTCCCGCAGCAACATCGCGGAGGCGCTGGTCAGCAAGGGCCTGGCCACGGTGCTGCGCTACCGGCAGGACGACGACCAGCGCTCGGCACACTACGACGAGCTGCTGGCAGCTGAGGCTCGGTGAGTGTCACCTCTGTCACCTGTGTCACCTGTGTGTGTCACCTGTGTGTGTCACCTGTGTCACCTGTGTGTGTCACCTGTGTGTGTCATCTGTGTCACCTGTGTCACTGCGTGTGTCACTACAATGAGCTGCTGGCAGCTGAGGCTCGGTGAGTGTCACCTCTGTCACCTGTGTCACCTGTGTGTGTCACTGTGTGTGTCACTGTGTGTGTCACTGTGTGTGTCACCTGTGTCACCTGTGTGTGTCACCTGTGTGTGTCACTGTGTGTGTCACTGTGTGTGTCACCTGTGTCACCTGTGTGTGTCACCTGTGTGTGTCACTGTGTCACTGTGTGTGTCACTGTGTGTGTCACTGTGTGTGTCACTGTGTGTGTCACCTGTGTCACCTGTGTGTGTCACCTGTGTGTGTCACTGTGTGTGTCACCTGTGTCACCTGTGTGTGTCACCTGTGTGTGTCACCTGTGTGTGTCACTATGATGAGCTGCTGGCAGCTGAGGCTCGGTGAGTGTCCCCTGTGTCACCTCTGTGTGTCACCTGTGTCACCTGTGTCCTGTGTCACCTGTGTCACTGTCCCACGGCCTCATCCAGAGGGAACATCCCAAGGGAACATCCCAAAAGAACACCCCAGGAGCATCCCAAGGGAACATCCCAAGGGAACATCCTGGGAACATCCTGGGAACATCCCAAGGGAACATCCCAGGAGCATCCCAAGGGAACATCCCAAGGGAACATCCCAAGGGAACATCCCGGGAACATCCTGGGAACATCCCAAGGGAACATCCCAAGGGAACATCCCAGCCCCCATCCCTGTGCCGGGACAAGGATCCGGCTGGGCCTGGATCCAGCTGGGATCTGCCGCTGCTTTTCCATCCCTCGGTTCCATCCCCACGTTCCCGGTCCAGGCTCCTCCGGCCCCGCTGCTCAGGGCAGGGCCGCGCTCCGGGCGGATCCCGGTGATCCCGGGATCCACAGGAGCTCGTTCCCGCTGATCCCGGGATCCACAGGAGCTCATTGCCGCTGATCCCGGGATCCACAGGAGCTCATTCCCGCTGATCCCGGGATCCACAGGAGCTCATTCCCAGTGATCCCGGGATCCACAGGAGCTCATTGCCGCTGATCCCGGGATCCACAGGAGCTCGTTCCCGCTGATCCCGGGATCCACAGGAGCTCATTCCCAGTGATCCCGGGATCCGGCAGGAGCTCATTCCCGCTGATCCCGGGATCCACAGGAGCTCATTCCCGCTGATCCCAGGATCCACAGGAGCTCATTCCCGGTGATCCCGGGATCCACAGGAGCTCGTTCCCGCTGATCCCGGGATCCACAGGAGCTCATTGCCGCTGATCCCGGGATCCACAGGAGCTCATTCCCGCTGATCCCGGGATCCAGCAGGAGCTCATTCCCGCTGATCCCGGGATCCACAGGAGCTCATTCCCGCTGATCCCGGGATCCACAGGAGCTCATTCCCGCTGATCCCAGGATCCACAGGAGCTCATTCCCGCTGATCCCGGGATCCGGCAGGAGCTCATTGCCGGCGATCCCGGGATCCACAGGAGCTCATTCCCGCTGATCCCGGGATCCACAGGAGCTCATTCCCGCTGATCCCGGGATCCACAGGAGCTCATTGCCGCTGATCCCGGGATCCACAGGAGCTCATTCCTGCTGATCCCGGGATCCGGCAGGAGCTCATTCCCGCTGATCCCGGGATCCACAGGAGCTCATTCCCGCTGATCCCAGGATCCGGCAGGAGCTCATTCCCGCTGATCCCGGGATCCACAGGAGCTCATTCCCACTGATCCCGGGATCCACAGGAGCTCATTCCCGCTGATCCCAGGATCCGGCAGGAGCTCATTCCCGCTGATCCCGGGATCCACAGGAGCTCATTCCCGCTGATCCCGGGATCCACAGGAGCTCATTCCCAGTGATCCCGGGATCCACAGGAGCTCATTGCCGCTGATCCCAGGATCCGGCAGGAGCTCATTCCCGCTGATCCCGGGATCCACAGGAGCTCATTCCCGCTGATCCCAGGATCCGGCAGGAGCTCATTCCCGCTGATCCCAGGATCCACAGGAGCTCATTCCCAGTGATCCCGGGATCCACAGGAGCTCATTCCCGCTGATCCCGGGATCCACAGGAGCTCATTCCCAGTGATCCCGGGATCCACAGGAGCTCATTCCCGGCGATCCCGGGATCCGGCAGGAGCTCATTCCCGCTGATCCCGGGATCCACAGGAGCTCATTCCCGCTGATCCCGGGATCCGGCAGGAGCTCATTCCGGTGATCCCGGGATCCACAGGAGCTCATTCCCGCTGATCCCGGGATCCACAGGAGCTCATTGCCGCTGATCCCGGGATCCACAGGAGCTCATTCCCGCTGATCCCGGGATCCGGCAGGAGCTCATTCCCGCTGATCCCGGGATCCACAGAAGCTCATTCCCAGTGATCCCGGGATCCACAGGAGCTCATTGCCGCTGATCCCGGGATCCACAGGAGCTCATTCCCAGTGATCCCGGGATCCACAGGAGCTCATTGCCGCTGATCCTGGGATCCACAGGAGCTCATTCCCGCTGATCCTGGGATCCGGCAGGAGCTCATTCCCGCTGATCCTGGGATCCACAGGAGCTCATTCCCGCTGATCCCGGGATCCACAGGAGCTCATTCCCAGTGATCCCGGGATCCACAGGAGCTCATTCCCACTGATCCCGGGATCCACAGGAGCTCATTCCCGGCGATCCCGGGATCCACAGGAGCTCATTCCCGCTGATCCCGGGATCCGGCAGGAGCTCATTGCCGCTGATCCCGGGATCCACAGGAGCTCATTCCCGCTGATCCCGGGATCCGGCAGGAGCTCATTCCCAGTGATCCCGGGATCCACAGGAGCTCATTCCCGGCTCCTCTTGCAGGGCCATCAAGAACGGGAAGGGGCTGCACAGCAAGAAGGAGGTGCCGATCCACAGGGTGGCCGACATCTCCGGAGTAAGGATCCAAACGGGATAAAACCTGTGGGGAGAAATGGGATAAAACACACAGGGATAAATGGGATAAAACCTGGAGAAATGGGATAAAACCTGTGGGGAGAAATGGGATAAAACCTGTGGGGAGAAACGGGATAAAACCCACAGGAACAAACGGGATAAAACCCACAGAGATAAAACCCACGGGAATAAATGGGATAAAACCTGTGGGGAGAAATGGGATAAAACCTGCAGGGATAAAATCCATGGGGAGAAACGGGATAAAACCCGTGGGGACAGATGGGATAAAACCTGTGGAGATAAAACCCGTGGGAATAAATGGGATAAAAGCCACAGGGATAAAACCCGTGGGAATAAACGGGATAAAAGCCACAGGGATAAAACCCACGGGAATAAACGGGATAAAAGCCTCCCGGCACCGTTTCCCGGGAGCTCCGGGGTTGTTCCCGTTTCCCCTCGGGTCAATAAACCGGGAGCTGCCCCAGAGCCTGGGATCCAGAGCCCAGCACTGGAATGCCAGTGGGAAAATCCGGGATTCCCCAGCTCTGCTGAGGGGATCTGGGGATCCCCACACCTCCCGGCAGAGCTCGTTAAGTTTCCCTCCGTTAATTAACATTTCCAAGGATTTCTGTGGAGCTCTTGGCGGATGGGATGGGATGGGATGGGATGGGATGGGATGGGATGGGATGGGATCCATGGGATGGGATCCATGGGATGGGATGGGATGGGATGGGATCCCAGGAAAGCCGCGGGATGCTCCGTTAGGGATGGGGGAAATGGGGCTGGAGCTCTCCTGCTGCTCCAGCCCTGGGGAGGATTTGGGATTTGGGATTTGGATGGGTTTGGGGATGGGTTTAGGGATTTATTTTGGACGGATTTTGGCTGGATTTGGGATGTATTTGGGATGTGTTTTGGGATATATTTAGGATTTATTTTGGGATGGATTTGGGATTCTTGGATGTCATTTGAGATGTGTTTTGAGTTGCATTTTGAGACGTGTTTCGGGATATATTTGGGGTTTGGGGATGGATTTTGGCTGGATCTCGGGATATGTTTGGGATGTGTTTTTGTATGGATTTGGGGCTTATTTTGGGCTGTATTTAGAGATGCGCTTTAGGACGTATTTGGGATTCCGAGACGGATCCGGCCGGTGTTTGGGGCCCATCCCGAGCTGGACACGCTCGGCTCCGTGCCCAGACCCCGATCCCAGCAGGAACAGGGGATGGGATCCCTGGGGCCAGGATTCTGGAGGGGCTCTGAGCTGGACACGGCTCCGTGCCCAAACCCCGATCCCAGCGGGAACAGGGGATGGGATTCCTGGGGCTGGGATTCCGGAGGGGCTCTGAGCTGGACACGGCTCGGTTCCCAAATCCCGATCCCAGCAGGAACAGGGGATGGGATTCCTGGGGCTGGGATTCCGGAGGGGCCGGGATTCCGGAGGGGCCGGGATTCCGGAGGGGCCGGGATTCCGGAGGGGCTCTGAGCTGCCGATTTCCCGCAGGACACGCAGAAGGCCAAGCAGTTCCTGCCGTTCCTGCAGCGCGCCGGCCGCTCCGAGGCCGTGGTGGAGTACGTGTTCAGCGGCTCCCGCCTCAAACTCTTCCTGCCCAAGGAAACCTGCCTGATCACCTTCCTGCTCGCCGGTGAGCGCCGGGATCCAGCCGCGGGGATCCGGGATCCGGGGGGATCCAGGATCCGGGGGGATCCGGGATCTGTGTACTGGGGGAATCTGGGATTGACACTGTGGGATCCAGGATCTGTGTCCTGGGGATCTGAGATTGGCACTCTGGGATCTGTGTCGTAGGGATCTGGGATCTGTGTGCTGGGGGGTCCTGGGGATCCGTGTCCTGGGGATCTGGGATCTGCACTCCGGCATCTGTGTCCTGTGGGGTTCTGGGATCAGGATCCAGGATCCGTGTCCTGGGCTGATCTGGGATCAGGATCCAGGGTCCGTGTCCTGGGGATCTGGGATCGGGATCCAGGATCCATGTCCTGGGGATCTGGGATCAGGATCTGGGATCCTGGATCCGTGTCCTGGGGTGATCTGGGACCGGCACCGGAACACCCCCCAGGCTGTGACGGGAACATTCCCTGGTCTGGGGATGATGAAGGGTCCCAATTAACGCTGGAGCTGGGAACGTGTCCGGTCTCCGTCCCCCGGGAACACCGGGATCGGCCTCTGGGATCTGGGGGCTCCATCCCTGCTCCCGCTGGGGCTGGGAATCTCCTGGGGAAATGTCCCGGTGCTGCCATCCCTGTTCCATTGGGATTCCCGTTCTGTGGGAATTCCTGTTCTGTGGGAATTCCTGTTCCGTGGGAATTCCTGTTCCACTGGGAATTCTTGTTCCATTGGGAATTCTTATTCCATTGGGAATTCCTGTTCAGTGGGAATTCCCCTTCCATTGGGATCCCTGTTCTGTGGGAATTCCCGTTCTGTGGGAATTCCTGTTCCGTGGGAATTCCTGTTCTGTGGGAATTCCTGTTCCATTGGGAATTCTTATTCCATTGGGAATTCTTATTCCATTGGGAATTCCTGTTCTGTGGGAATTCCCGTTCCATTGGGATTCCTGTTCTGTGGGAATTCCTGTTCCATGGTCTTGTTCCATGGGAATTCCTGCTCCGTGGGAATTCCTGTTCCCTTGGGATTCCTGTTCCATTGGGATTCCTGTTCTGTGGGAATTCCTGTTCCATGGGAATTCCTGCTCCGTGAGAATTCCTGTTCCATAGGGAATTCCTGTTCTGTGGGAATTCCTGTTCCATTGGGAGTTCTTCTTCCCTTGGGATTCCTGCTCATGGGAATTCCTGTTCTGTGGGAATTCCTGTTCTGTGGGAATTCCTGTTCCATTGGGAATTCCTGCTCCATTGGGATTCCTGCTCCGTGGGAGTTCCTGTTCCATGGGAATTCCTGTTCCATTGGGATCCCTGCTCCGTGGAATTCCTGCTCTACCCTGCTCTGTTCCAGATGGGATTGCTCCCCAAGACCATCCCATCCCATCCCATCCCATCCCATCCCATCCCATCCCATCCCATCCCATCCCATCCCATCCCATGGATCCCATCCCATCCCATCCCATCTCATCCCATCCCATCCCATCCCATCCCATCCCATGGATCCCATCCCATCCCATCCCATCCCATCCCATGGATCCCATCCCATCCCATCCCATCCCATCCCATCCCATCCCATCCCATGGATCCCATGGATCCCATCCCATCCCATCCCATGGATCCCATGGATCCCATCCCATCCCATCCCATGGATCCCATGGATCCCATGGATCCCATCCCATCCCATCCCATCCCATCCCATGGATCCCATCCCATCCCATCCCATCCCATCCCGCAATCCCGGCAGGACCTTCTGGCTTTTATTTTCCCGGTTTTCTGTTGGATTTCTCCCCGGTGCCATTCCCAACCCTCCTCTGCCAAGCCAGGAATAGGATAAATATCCGCCTTTTATCAACGCCTGCCTTTTTTATGGATATCAAATGCAAATGAGCACCAGAAAGAGATGCCAAGTCCCTTAAAATGTGACTCCAGGGATGCTCCCGCGGGAGCTCATCCCGGCTTTCCAGCTAAAATAGATCCGTCAGAGCACTATAAATATGTGCAAATACCGGCGCCGCTCTAATCCCCAATTCCTCTCCCGGCAAAACTCGGGAGCCTGACGCCTTCCCGGAGCGGGGGCTGGGGGCGGGAGAATTCCCGAGGGATGAGGGGGCACCTCCGGGGCTCTTGGAGCGGCCGAGAGGCTCCGAAGGGCCCAAAACCTTCCCGGAATCGGGATGGGAATCCGGAGGTTTTCCACGTCGGCGTTCCCAACGTGGGGCTGTCCCGGAGCAGATCCTCGGCATTCCAGTGCCATTCCCGCAGTTCCCGGCTGTCCCCTCCCTCCCCGGCTCCCAGAATCCGCCAATCCCGCGGGAGACGGATCCCGGTGCCGGCTCTGGCACAGCCGGGGGCACAAAGCCGCCCAAATCCCTGGAATCGAGGCTGGAATGGTCCTGATCCATCTGTCCCCACCAAGGGCCCGGGAGGAATTCCTCCTGGAATCCTGGTGCGGGATCCTCCAGGGATCCTCTGGGATACCCAGGAACGCCTTGGGATGCTCCAGGATATCCCAGAGATGCTCTGGGATGCTGTGGAATGTTCTGGGATGCTCCAGAATATCCCAGGGATGCTCTGGGATGCTCCAGCATATCCCAGGGATGCTCTGGGATACCCAGGAGCGCCTTGGAATGCTCTGGAATACCCAGGAACGCTCTGGAATGTCCGTGGGACGCTCAGGGATACCTCGGGACGCTCAGGATGCCGCGGGACACTCTGGGATTGTTGCCGGGTCCCTGCAGGGCCGGTTCCGGGCTGGGAGCGGCCCCACGGCCGCCGGATTTCTCCAGGATTGTGCTGGAATTGTCTGGGAAGCCCGGGGAGCGCGGTGGCTGCGGCGCTCGCAGCCGCATCCCTCATTAATCCGTCACGGCTTCCCGGGAAGCGCGGCTCCGCCGCCGGCTCGGGATTAGCTGCTATTTATAAAGCGCTGGAGAACTTTTCCGGGTGCCAGGCGTCCCCTCCCCTCTCCCGCCAGCATTCCCGGCCTTCGCAGCTTCCCCTTTTCCAGAACCTTCCCTCGGCTGGGTCTGGGAGGCGCCAGAGGCCGGAGAGGATCCGGAGCGCGGTCCCGGCCCGGGGAGCCGGGGCTGGCGGAGTTGAAGGATTCCGGTGCTTGCTCAGCTCTTCCCTCGTTATTTTGAGGGGAAAAATTCCGTTGTGGCCCCTGAGCCCTCCTGGGGGAGGAAGGGCAGCTCCAGCCCCTCATTCCCATTCCCGGGGCGGCGCTGGGGAAGTTTGGGATCACAGGCAGGGTCGGGATCAGAGCCCAGCCGGGGCTGGAAGGAGGATCCCGGGCTGATCCCGGGTTCTGGGGGGACCTGATGGTTCCAGCTCATTAACAAAGATCCCGGAATTTCCTGATCCCCATCCCACATCCTGCTGTGTTTCCCAGAAATCCCCTTTTCCAGAAATCCCCTTTTCCAGAAATCCCCTTTTCCAGAAATTCCCTTTCCCAGAAATCCCCTTTTCCAGAGTCCCAGAGATGATGATGAGGATGAGGATGAGGATGAGGAAGAAGATGAGGATGATGAGGATGAGAAAAATGAGGATGAGGATGAGAATGAAGATAGGAAGAAGATAAGGATGAGGATGAGGATGAGGATGAGGATGAGGATGAGGATGAGGATGAGGATGAGGATGAGGAAGAAGATGAGGATGAGGAAGAAGATGAGGAGGATGAGGATGAAGATGAAGATGAGGAAGAAGATAAGGATGATGAGAAAGATGATGAGGATGAGGATGAGGATGAGGATGAAGAGGACGGGGATGAGGATGGGGATGGGAATGGGAATGGGATGAGGATGAGGAAGAAGATGAGGATGAGGATGGGAATGGGAATGGGAATGGGAATGGGATGAGGATGAGGATGAGGATGGGGATGAAGATGAGGATGAGGAAGCAGATGATGAGGATGAGGATGAGGATGAGGATGAGGAAGAAGATGATGAGGATGAGGAAGGAGCCGGTGGCACTGGGACATTGTCCCTTGGGATGGGCTCTGGGCGCTCCCGGCTGCTCCGGGCAGGATCTGTGTCCCTGTGTCCCTGGTGTTGGTGACACGGACGTGGCCCTGGGGATGTGGCACCTCCTCACTCGGGGCTCCGGCTGGGAGCTGCAGTTCCTGGCTCTTCATTCATTATGCAAATTATGTAAATGATCATTAATGATGCAGGACCTCGCTCCGAGCGGGGGCAGGGGGATCCTGGGGACAGCGGGAGAAGGGACAGGGGAGCGGCTGTGACAGAGGGGTCGGGATGGGGGCTGGATGTGTCCCCGTGTCCCATCCCTGTCCCCATCCCTGTCCCCATCCCTGTGTCCAATCCCTGTGTCCAATCCCTGTACCATCCCCGTGTCCCATTCCCAGGATCCATTCCCAGGTTCCATTCCAGGATCCATTCCAGGATCCATTCCCAGGATCCATTCCCAGGTTCCATTCCCAGGTTCCATTCCCAGGTTCCATTCCCAGGATCCATTCCAGGATCCATTCCCAGGATCCATTCCCAGGATCCATTCCCAGGATCCATTCCCAGGATCCATTCCAGGATCCATTCCCAGGTTCCGTTCCCAGATCCATTCCTGGGTTCCATTCCTGGGTTCCATTCCAGGATCCATTCCCAGGTTCCATTCCCGGGATCTGTTCCCAGGATCCATTCCCAGGTTCCATTCCCAGGATCCATTCCCAGGTTCCATTCCCAGGATCCATTCCCGGGATCCATTCCCAGGATCCATTCCCGGTCCCTGATTCCCGGTTTTCCCGCAGGGATCGAGTGTCCGCGGGGTGCCCGGAACGTTCCGGGGCTGGCGCAGGAGGGGGAGCCCTTCAGCGAGGAGGCCACGCTCTTCACCAAGGAGCTGGTGCTGCAGCGGGAGGTACGGCCGGGGGATCCGGGGGGATCGGGGGGATCCGGGGGTGGAATCCGGGGGACCGGAGAGTGCGGTGATACCCAGAGATCCCAGGGATACCCAGAGATCCCAGGGGATCTGGAGACATCCCGGGTGATTCTGAGGGATCCCAGGGGATCCCAGAGGATACTGAGTGTGCCCTGGGCAGATCCTGGGGTTGGATTCCAGATGGATCCCCCTGTTTGAAGCTGTTCTCGTTAACGTCTCCAGATACTGAAATTCCCGGGATTCCCAGGATTTCCCTGATTGCAGCTCCAGGGCCCTTTTGGGTAATTGATCCCTGATCCACATTCCCGAGGTGGATCCCAGATCCCTCCCCCAGCTCTCACCGGCCCCTGGGCCAAAATTCAGGGACTGAGGCTCCCATCCAGATATGGGCACGGATCGAGATGGGATTCATGGATCCAGGTGGGATTTGTGGATCCAGGTGGAATTTGTGGATCCAGGTGGAATTTATGGATCCAGATGGGGTTTATGGATCCAGGTGGAATTTATGGATCCAGATGGGATTTATGGATCCAGGTGGGGTTTATGGATCCAGGTGGGGTTTATGGATCCAGGTGGAATTTATGGATCCAGATGGGATTTATGGATCCAGGTGGGGTTTGTGGATCCAGGTGGGGTTTATGGATCCAGGTGGAATTTATGGGTCCAGGTGGGGTTTGTGGATCCAGATGTGGTCATGGCTGCAGGCACAGTTGATGCAGATATGGACACAGCTGCAGTTTTGGGTGTGGATCCAGATGTGGGCATGGATCCAGCTGTGGGCGTGGATCCAGGTGTTGCTGTGGATCCAGATGTGGGCAGGGATGCAGTTGTTGCCATGGATTCAGTTGTTGGCAGATCCAGATGTGGTTTGTGGGTGCAGATGTGGCTGCAGATCCAGCTGTGGGCATGGATCCAGGTGTTGCCATGGATGCAGATGTGGCAGACGCAGGTGCAGGTGTGGACCCGGATGCAGGTGTGGATCCAGCTGTGGGCATGGATCCAGCTGTGGGCGTGGATCCAGCTGTGGGCGTGGATCCAGGTGTGGGCATGGATCCAGCTGTGGGCGTGGATCCAGGTGTGGGCGTGGATCCAGCTGTGGGTGTGGATCCAGCTGTGGGTGTGGATCCAGCTGTGGGCGTGGATCCAGCTGTTGCCATGGATGCAGTTGTTGGCAGATCCAGCTGTGTCAGCAGCTGCAGGCCGGTGGTGCCGGATGTGGGGACGTGGGAACACAGGGACACGAGGGTGTGGAATGCTGGGAAATGGGGACACGGGAATGCTGGGACACGAGGAAATGGAAACGCGGGGACAGGAGGACACTGGGACACATGGACACAGGACACACGGACAGGACACACGGACACAGGGACACACGGACAGGACACACGGACACACGACACACGGACAGGACACACGGACACAGGGACATATGGACACACGGACACATGGACAGAGGGACACACGGACGGGGACACATGGACACAGGGAGACAGGGACAGGACACGGGGACACAGGGACACACGGGCAGGGACAGGACACAAGGACAGAGGGACACAGGGACACGGGGACACACGGACACACAGACACAGGGACAGAGGGACAGTGACAGGACACAGGGACAGGGACACACGGACACACGGACACAGGGATACAGGGACAGTGACAGGACACACAGACACACGGACAGGGACACAGGGACAGGGACACACAGACACACAGACAGGACACAGGGACACAGGGACAGTGACAGGACACACAGACACACGGACAGGGACACAGGGACAGGGACACACGGACAGGACACAGGGACACAGGGACACAGGGACACAGGGACACAGGGACACAGGGACAGTGACAGGACACACAGACACACGGACAGGGACACAGTGACACCGCAGCCGTCCCTCCCCGCGCTGCCGGGAATTGCTGACCCGCATCCCGAGGGTTTGGCTCCGCTGCCTCGGCACATTCCGGAGCTGCACCTGCCCGGGAATGGCGGATGGAGCTGGAGCATTCCCGGGAATGCTGTTGGCAGGAGGACACGTGGGAGCTGGAACATTCCCGGGAATGTCGTGGGGAGGCCGTGGGAAGGGATGGGCTGCTGCCCAGGAACGTGGCGGAGGGGAGGCCACGTGGGACTCGGGATGCAGGGGTGGGATTCAGGATGCAGGGATTTGGGATTCAGGGATTGGGGATGCAGGGATTCGGGATTTGGGATGCAGGACAGGGATTGGGGATGTAGGACAGGGATTGGGGATGCAGGGATTCGGGATTTGGGATGCAGGACAGGGATTGGGGATGCAGGACAGGGATGGGGGATGCAGGGATTCAGGATTTGGGATGCAGGACAGGGATTGGGGATGCAGAACAGGGATGGGGGATGCAGGGATTCAGGATTTGGGATGCAGGGATTCGGGATTTGGGATGCAGGACAGGAATTCAGGATGCAGGGATTCAGGATTTGGGATGCAGGACAGGGATTGGGGATGCAGGACAGGGATGGGGGATGCAGGGATTCAGGATTTGGGATGCAGGGCAGGAATTCAGGATGCAGGGATTCAGGATTGGGGATGCAGGACAGGAATTCAGGGTGCAGGGATTCAGGATTTGGGATGCAGGGATTCGGGATTTGGGATGCAGGAACGCCGTGGGTGAGGCCGGGATGCTGCCCAGGCCCGTTCCTGGCCGCGGGTCGGGGTCCCCGCGGTTCCCACGGCCGCGTTCCCGCCGGCAGCCGATCCCTGCCCACCCCCACAGCCCTGGGATATTTTTATCCGGCGGCTCCGGCTGCTGCTGACTCACGGGCCCGGAGCCGCCGCTGACGAGCCGGCCCCGCCGAGCGGGGGGTGCCGGGATGATCCCGCGGGATCGCGGCCCCCAGAGACCCCGAAAGGGCCCAGGGGACCCCCGGAGCCCCTCGGCTCCGCAGGGACCCGGCGGGAGCCGCCGATCCTCCGGGAACGCCGGGAAACTGCCCCGGAGCCCCCGCTCCAGGTAGAGCTGGGAATTGCCAGCCTGATCCCAATCCCAGCCTGATCCCTGCTCTGATCCCAATCCCAGCCTGATCCCTGCTCTGATCCCAACCCCAATTCCAGGGCTGATCCTAGCATTGATTCCAACTCCAATCCCAACCCTGATCCCAGGGTCACTTCCAACCCTGATCCCAATCCCAGGGCCAATCCCAGCCCTGTGCTTGGAGCATCCGCCATGTCCCACTGCATCCTCCCACAGCCCATGGATCCCATGGATCCCATGGATCCCATGGATCCCATGGATCCCATCCCATAGATCCCATCCCATGGATCCCATGGATCCCATCCCAGGATCCCATCCCATGGATCCCATCCCATGGATCCCATCCCATCCCATCCCATGGATCCCATCCCATGGATCCCATCCCATGGATCCCATCCCAGGATCCCATCCCAGGATCCCATCCCATGGATCCCATCCCATCCCATCCCAGGATCCCATCCCAGGATCCCATCCCAGGATCCCATCCCAGGATCCCATCCCATCCCATCCCATGGATCCCATCCCATGGATCCCATCCCAGGATCCCATCCCAGGATCCCATCCCAGGATCCCATCCCATCCCATCCCATGGATCCCATCCCATGGATCCCATCCCAGGATCCCATCCCAGGATCCCATCCCAGGATCCCATCCCAGGATCCCATCCCAGGATCCCATCCCGCTCCCTCCCTGATGCCGGGGAGGCACCAGAGCTCCAATTCCCGCTGCCGTGGGGACTTCCCTGACATTCCCCCAAAATCCCGGGATCGGATTTGTCAGCGTTTGCCTTCCCCCCATCCCGGATTCCCGCCCTGATCCAAAGGAACCGTTCCGGGAATGCTGGGGCTGCTCCGGGGGTCCCGGGATGCAGGGATGGGATGGAATTCCGGGAATTGGGAGCTGGGATTTGGGAATGGGAACGGGAATGGGGATGGAGATGGGCAGGATGAGGATGAGGATGAAGATGAGGGTGGGATGGGATGAAGACGAGAATGAGGATGAAGATGAGGATGAGGATGAGGATGACGACGGTGACGATGACGATGACGATGACGATGACGATGAGGATGGGAATGGGATGGGGATGAGGATGTGAGGATGAAGATGGGAAATGATGGCGATGATGATGACGATGATGACAATGACGATGATGATGATGACCATAATGATGACGACAATGATGATGATGATAATGATGATGATGACGATGACAATAATGATAATGATAATGACGATGATAATGATGATGACGATAATGATGACAATGATGATGATGACAATGATGATGATGATGACGATGACGGTGATGATGACGATGGCGATGACGATGATGATGACAATGACAATGATGACGATGATGACGATGATGATGATGACAATGACAATGATGATGATGATGATGACGATGATGACAATGACGATGACAATGATGATGACGATGATGATGATGACAATGACAATGATGACGATGATGATGACGATGATGATGATGACGATAATGTTGACAGTGATGATGATGACAATGATGATAATGATAATGACGATGATGACGCTGATGATGATGGCAATGATGATGATGATGATGATGACGATGATGACGATGACGATGATGACGATGATGATGATGACAATGACAATGATGACGATGATGATGACGATGATGATGATGACGATAATGATGACAATGATGATGATGACAATGATGATGATGATGATGATGATGATGACAATGGCAATGATGACGATGATGATGACGATGATGACAATGATGATGATGACAATGACGATGATGATGATGATGATGATGATGATGATGATGATGATGATGATGATGATGATGAAGAGCTCGGCTGCCCCGATCTGGGGCTCAGATCAATGCCAGTTAAATCCGTAAATCCTTCCTGCAGCATTCCCAGGATTTTTGGGATCGCTCCTCTCGCAGCGCAGGGAGGAGCGGCAGGAGGAGGTGTTGGCATTCCCACGCTGGCCTGGCTGGGAAAACTCGGGAATAGAGGGAAAAGCAGGAATGTGCTTTGGGGAAAAACTGACCCGGATCTGCCAAAAACAGCAAAAATCCTAAAAACGCCCCAAAAGGCAGCTCTGAACCCCAGAGCTCCGGGGGAACCGGCCCTGGCACGGGGCTGGAGGTGGCACCTGGGGGACACCAAGGGTCCCCTGGTCCCCACAGGGGTGTCCCTTGTCCCCACAGGGGTGTCCCTTGTCCCCAGCCCCAGCACAGCCCGTGTGGCACTGGCACCGCTGCTCTGACGCCCTGCTGGGGGTGCCGGTGTCCCCTCAGGGGTGTCCCGGTGTCCCCTCGGGGGTGTCCCGGTGTCCCCTCGGGGGTCCCGGTGTCCCCTCGGTGGTCCCGGTGTCCCCTGTCCCTCCGGGCAGCGCCAGCCCCGCTGATTGATCCCGGTCCCTCCCTCCCATCCCGATTCCAGCTGGGGGCGCCCCCCAAGCCCCGGCCGGGGGTCCCGCTGTGCCCCCGCTTCTCATCACACTCCCCAATGTCACCACCTGATTGTCTCCCCCGTGTCCCCCCCGTGTCCCCCCCCCCCGTGTCCCCCCCGTGTCCCCTCACCCCCCCGTCCCCCCCGTGTCCCCCCCCGTGTCCCCCCCGTGTCCCCCCCCGTGTCCCCCCCGTGTCCCCCCCGTGTCCCCCCGTGTCCCCCCCTGTCCCCCCCGTGTCCCCCCCCGTGTCCCCCCCGTGTCCCCCCGTGTCCCCCCCCGTGTCCCCCCCCCGTGTCCCCCCCGTGTCCCCCCCGTGTCCCCCCCCGTGTCCCCCCCGTGTCCCCCCGTGTCCCCTCTCCCCTCCCCTCCTCCATCCTCTCCCTCCCGTCCTTTCCCGGCTCCGCGATTTTTCCAAAGCTTTTCCTGCTGAGAGGACAAAAAACCCCTTTGAGGCAGGGGGGGGAGGGGGCGCCCCCCCCCCGGGCCCCCCCGTTTAACCCCTCGGGCACTCGCTGGTACAAATTTGGAACAATATTTATTAAAATACAAAAATACACTTGATTTTTTTTTTTTGTTGTTGTTGTTGTTGTTGGATTCGCGGTACAGTCGGATCCTTCCGGCGTTTCCAGCCTGAGAGGGAATTTCTGCATCTCCTTCCCGCCTTCTGCCCCCCCCGGACATCCCCAAAAACAAAATTTGAGCTCAGCTTTGCCCCCCCCTCCCCTCCCCCGCCCCCCCCCTCCCCATTTCCGAGAACATTTTAAAGCTAAAACGAGAAATTAAAGTAATTCCAGCGCCCGAGCGAGCGGGGGAGCCCCCCCCGCGCTGCTGCCCGACCCCCCCAAACCCCCGGGACCCCCGCGAGGCACTTGGGGTCCCCAGCGGGACCCCCCCGGCGCCACCTCCGATGCTGGTGGCCCCCCCATTGTCACCTCCCCCCTCTCCCCGAGCCCTTAATTTCTCCCAGCCCCCCCCCCCCCCCCGTTCCATGAGCAGCCCTTGGGGGGGTCCCCAGGGTCCCCCCGCCCGGGGAAGGGGGGTGTTCCCCATCCCCCCCCCCAAAAAAGGACAGAAATGCCGTTTTTAGCGAAGGTGGTTACAATCATTGGTCAGGTCTCCCGTGGGGGCCCCCCCAGCCCCCCGGGAGCCGTAGCCCTGTGCCGGGGGGTCCGGGGGGTCCGGGGGGGGGGTGACAAACACCGTGGGAAAAGGGGGTACGGAGCGGGGGGGGGGATGGGGGGGGCACCCTCTGTCCCCCCCGAGCTCCCCCCCAAACCGCCCTTCCCCTCCCCCCCAGGCGCTTGCGGGGTTTTTCCCCTTCCCGTGGGTTTTTG
Organism: Cyanistes caeruleus; assembly: GCF_971803275.1. Lineage (NCBI taxonomy): Eukaryota > Metazoa > Chordata > Aves > Passeriformes > Paridae > Cyanistes > Cyanistes caeruleus. Next base: position 406,102 of record NC_141704.1, read on the forward strand.
AGGAATTTTTTTTTGCTTGAATACATTGCAGCCGTCCATCCCCAGCCCCCCCCCGAGCCCCCCTCCCCAAAATCCGTTCCTTTATTGCATTGGGAAGGTCCTGGCGCGGGGCCGAGATCCCGCGGCGAGCGGCCAAGGGCAGAGCCTCGGGCTCGGGGGGGGGCCGAGCTCCCCCCTCTTCCCCCGGAGAACCCCCAAAAAAACCATCCTCGACCCCCCCGAACCCCCCCCGACAGCCCCCGGCCCCGCTCCGGCGTCCCCCGCGTCCCCCGCGCCGCTCGGCCCCGAGCACGGGGGGCTTTTCCTCCGATTACCGATTTGTTTGTGGGGTTTGGGTTTGTTTTTTTTTCCTCCTCTGTTTCTCCTGGTTTTGTTTTTTTGTTTTTTTTCTGTGTTTAAATAGAACCTGCGAGTTAGAAAATAGTGGTTTGGGGTTTTTTTTGTTTTTTTTTTTTTTTTGTAGGAGTTTTAGGTGGGTTTCGTTAAATTTTAATAGAATCTGCTGCTCTTCTCGGCCCCGAGGTTGGCTATAGAAGCATGTACACGAAAAAGAGTCTCTCCCCCCCCTGTACAAAAGTTGTGTCTATTATTGAGGAATTCTCCTGGTTTTCCTTAGTGTTGAGGAATTCTCCTGGCTTTCCTTCTTTTTTGGAGTTCTGCTTTTGTGCATCTATCGTGTTTATAATAATTCGGGCTTGGAGGAGAAGAGGGGGGGGGGAGGACGACCCAGAAAAAAAAGCAGGAAAAAGCCCCAAAACAAAAAGAGTCATATCTGGGTTTCCTGAACTTTCTCCTTGGGGTGGGTCTGGATTAAATAGGGGTCGGCCAGGGTGGTCCCGGGGGGGTGCAGGGAGTTGCCCAGCGCGTTCTCTGTCCAGTGGGCGCCGTGTCCGGCCTTGTAGGTGTTGTAGTTGAGGTGCTCGTGGATGTTGGGCAGCACCACGGCCCCCTCGCCGGCCCCGCCGGCCGGAGCGGCCGCGGGCGTGGCCGCGGCGGCCGGGGCGATGTCCTCGTCCACCTGGATGATCTCCACGGTGCGGGCGGCGGTGACGGTGCTGCGCTGCTGGTGCCGCTTGCGGAGCTTGTAGAAGACGATGAGCATGGCGGCGGCCAGCAGCGTCACGGCCACGAAGCAGCCGATGATGATCTTGGTGGTCTTCATCACCTCGTCCAGGCTGGTCTGCAGCTTGTCGCCGGCGTCGGCCGTGGGCACGGCCACCTGCTTGGGCGGGCGCGTGGTCTGCACCAGCACGGTGGTGGTGGTGGTGTAGGCCGGCTGGTAGCCCGTCGAGGCGGTGGGCACGGGCTTGGTGAACTTGGGGGACACGTCCTCGGGGGAGATCTCGGTGGTCTCCACCGTGACGGTGGTGAAGAAGCTGTAGTTGGAGGTGTTGAGCTCGGCCGTGCTGACGTTGAGGAAGGCCGAGGCGTTGGAGTTGCCGGCCACGTTGGTCACCATGCAGGTGTAGAGGCCGGTGTCGGCCAGCAGCACGTGCGAGAAGTTGAGGGTGCCGTCGTTGAGCACGGCCAGGCGCGGGTGGCTCGAGGCGTGGCTCAGCACCGTCCCGTTGGGCAGCAGCCACCGCACCGACGACATGGACGGCGTCCGGCAGCGCAGCTCGGCCACGCGCCCCTCCGAGATGTTGAGGTCCGCGGGCGCGTCCATGATGAAGGGCGCCGAGCACTGGAAGGAGGTCTGGTCCACCTCCACCAGGAAGCGGCCCCGCATGTGCAGCGGGGCGTGGCAGCGGCCGCAGCAGGTGGAGTTGGTGGGGATGTACTCCCGCAGCCACCACGACAGCCAGAGGATGTCGCAGTCGCAGTCCCAGGGGTTGTGGTGCAGGTGCAGCTCCACCAGGTAGCGCAGCGGGGCGAACAGGTCGTGGGGCAGCGAGGACAGGTTGTTGTGGGCCAGGTTGAGCTCCACCAGCGCCGTCAGGTCGTCGAAGGCGTTGCGCTCGATCAGGTTGATCTGCGAGTTCATGATCCAGAGCTTTTTGAGGGATTTGAGCCCGTGGAAGGAGCCCGGTTTGATCTCGGGGAAGTTGTTGCCCGACATCTCCAGCTCCTCCAGGCCCACCAAGGGCGTCAGGTTGGGCATGTCCTTAATGTTGCACATCCCCAGGTTGAGGTACTTGAGGTTGTACAAGCCCTCGAAGGCGCCCTCGGAGATGTACTCGAGCTTCTTGAGCTCGCCCAGGTCGAGGCGCATGAGCGAGGGCACGCGGTTGAAGGCGTAGCTGGGGATGCTCTCGATGGGGTTGTTGCGCAGCCACAGCTCCCGCAGCTTGGACAGGTACTCGAAGGCGCCGCTGGGGATCACCGTCAGCCAGTTGTCGAAGAGCTCCAGGGTGTTGAGGCTGGCCAGGCCGTTGAAGGCGCCCACCTCGATCTGCCGGATGGCGTTCCTGCCCAGCTGCAGCACCTCCAGGTGGTGCAGGTGGCGGAAGGTGTCCGCCTGGATCATCTGGATGTTGTTCTCCATGAGGTTGAGATAGCGGGTGTTGGAGGGGATGCCGGGGGGCACCTCGGCCAGGCCGCGGCGGGTGCACACCACCTTGCTGAACTGGTTACTGCAGGAGCAGACGGAGGGGCAGCTCTGGGGGCCGGGCGAGGCGGCGGCCGCGGCCAGGAGCCAGGCGTGCAGGGTCAGGGAGGCGGCCAGGAGCCCCGGCCAGGTGCGGTGGCGGCGGTGGCGGCGCAGGTGGTGCACAGTTACCTGCCACAAGAGCTTCATGGTGTGGCACGTTCATCATTCACCATCGTCTGGGGATGGCGGCGAGAACAGGAGAACGGGCTGGGGCCCCCCCCTCTCCCGGCTCCCACCAGCTGGGGAGGGGGCCCGGCCGGCCGGAGTTTGGGGGGGGGGGGGGTGTGGGGGTGCTGGGGGTCGGGGGGCGCGCTCCGAGGGGAGCGGGGCTTTAGGAGGGAAAAATTAAAATTTAGGGCGGAAAAAAAAAATCGGCGGTAGGTGCTGGGGGTGGGGGGGGTGGGGGGAGAGGAGGAGAAGGAACCCCCCCCGCCCGGCCCCGTTCGCCAGTACCTACCTGGGGCAGGGGGATCGGGGGGTCCGGGGGGGCTCGAGGCGAGCGCGGGACCGAGGAGGGGGGAGGGGGGGGGCAGGCTCCCAAAAAAAAAAAAAAAAAAAAAAAAAAAAAAAGACAAAATGGCTCCTGGAGGCTGCGGTGCAGGGAGGGGGGGGCCGGCCCGGCTAAGCGGGGGCCCCGCAGCCCCCGAGCCCGGCCGAGCCCGCGGCTTCGCTCCTCCGCCCGTGGCGCCGGCCCGGGGGGCTCGGCGGGGCCCGCATGGCCGCCCCCCCCCGCAGGCCGCGGGGAAAAGGGGAGGGGGGGGGGGAGACGCGGGGAAAGTGGTGAAAAAGGAAATAATTAAAAAAAAAAGAAGCGGGGAGAAAAGGAAGAATTGGGGAAAGGGGAGGGAGCGCAGGAGAAAAAAAGTGGGGGGGGGGGGGGGAGGAAAAAAAAATTTTAAAAAAATAAAATTAATGAAAACCGGAGAGGAAAATGGGAATGGGGAGAGAAAAAAAAAAAAAAAAAAAAAAAAAAAAATTGGCGAGGAAAGGGAATTGGGAAAGGAGGTAAAAACGGAATAAAAAAAAAATTTAAAATCAAATCAAGATAAGAACGGAAATGAGGATAAAAGTTAAAATAAGGCTAAAATCAGATGAAAAACTAAAAATAAAAATTCAAAATATTAAAAAAAAAAAAACCAAAAAAAAAAGAAAAAAAAAAAATCAAAAAACCCAAACAACCCGGACGAAACCTAAAAATAAAACAGGAAAATAAAGATTAAAAATAGGCCGAAATAAATAAATAAATGGCGGGGAGCCCCCCCCGGGAGAGGGAAAATCGCGGTTCGGGGAGGGAGCGGGGGGGAGGAAAGGGCGTCGGCGGGGGGGGGAGGGGGGGTGGGGGGAGATGCCGGGGGCACCTCCCGGTAGCGGCGGCGGCTGCGCTGGTGGCGGGGCGGGGGGGTCCCGTCCCGTCCCCTCCCGCGTGTCGTTCCCGCGTCCCCGCGTGGGTGTCGCGTTCAGCGGCGGCGCGGGGCGATGGTGGCGGTGACAGCGGCGGTGACAGCGGTGGCGGTGGCGGTGCCGGCGGGCATCCTCCGGTGGCGGGGGCCGCGCGGGGCGGTGCGGGCGGTGCGGGCGGTGCGGTGCGGGGCGGTGCGGGCGGTGCGGGAAGCAGCCGCGCAGGCGGCTGGCTCATCCTTTTGTCCTTCAGTGCGAGCGCGGATGGATTGCTGCTGCCGCCGCTCCCGCTGCTCCTGCTGACGCATCCCGGCTCCGCACAGACCCCCCCGCGCCCCCCCGCGCCCCCACCCACCCACCCACCCGCCGCGCTCCGGAGGGGCCCCCGCCGGCCCCGCTTCGGCCGGTGCGGCGGCCCCGGAGCGCTTTTGTGCGCGGGGAGGGGGATGCGGGATGCGCCGCTTCCTCCTCCTCCTCTTCCTCCTCCCTCCCTCCCTCCCGCCGCCTCCTCCTCCTCCCCCCCGCTCCCCGCAGCCCCGCTCGGGGCTCGGGGAAAAGAGGGGGGGGCGCTCCCTGAGCGACCCCTCCCCGCGGCCGGGGCCGGACAGACGGGACGGACAGACGGACGGACGGACAGGGATGGACGGAGAGGGATGGACGGACAGAGGGACGGACAGAGGGACGGACGGGGACAGCGCGGGGGGCAGAGCTCGGCGGCTTTGAGGTGACAAGGACCGGGGAGACCCCGGCCCCGGAACCCCCCGGCTCCGGCCCCGCGGGGCTGAGACCCGAGCCAGGCTGTGACACTGACGGGAGCGCGAGCCCTGCAGGGCCGGGGGGGACACGGGGGGACACGGGGGGACATGGGGGGGCGTGGGGACCACGGCCTGGTGTCCCCAGCTGTGCCCTGTCCCGTCCCCCCCCGGCTCCTGGCATGGGGAGCTCGGTGCCACCTGCAGCCCCTGTGAGTGCCCTGTGCCCTCCCCTGCTCTCGGTGGCACTGGTGGCCCTTGGGGCTGTCACCTGAGTGCCACCAGTGGCTGGTGGGGACCTCGGTGGGGCTGGTGGCCCTTCTGGGACACCCTGTCCGGCAGTGTCCCAGGGCCCTCCTGTCCTTCCTCACCGGGGTGGCTGTCCCCATGAGGGTGGCACGTCCCCAGGGGGCTGCAGCTGTTCCAGGCTCGTCCCCCCCAGGAGCTGCAGGGGCTGGTGGCTCCTGAGCCCCCCCCGGGGGTGGCTCCCACGTGTTCCCGGGTCACAAGCGGCCACATCTCGTCCCCGAGTCCATCGGCTCCTGCGCGGCCCCCAGCCAGGGACGCGGGGGTGGCGCAGGGGACAGGGACACTGTTGTCACCCGGAGCGTCACCCGGTGGCACCGGGGTTGTGCCACAGCTGTGCACAGGGTGCCGACCCCGGGGCCCAGCCCGGCACTGGCACTGTGGGGACAGCGGTGGCCTGGGGCCGGGTCCTGCACCGCGGCCCTGCCACACACCGGCCTCGGCAGGGACAGTGCCACGGCCAGTACAGTGTGATGTCCAGTGCGGTGCCACGTCCGTACTGGTGCCACGTCCATACCGGTGCCACGTCCATACCAGCGCCACGTCCATACCGGTGCCGTATCCATACCGGTGCCGTGTCCAGTCTGGTGCCATGATGTCCATACTGGTGCCACGTCCATACGGGTGCCGTGATGTCCAGTGCGGTGCCCTGTCCATACTGGTGCCGTGTCCATATTGGTGCCACGTCCATACTGGTGCCACATCCATACTGGTGCCACGTCCATACCGGTGCCGTGATGTCCAGTGTGGTGCCACGTCCATAGTGGTGCCATGATGTCCATTCTGGTGCCATGATGTCCATACTGGTGCCACGTCCATACTGGTGCCATGATGTCCATACTGGTGCCACGTCCATACTGGTGCCATGATGTCCATACTGGTGCCATGATGTCCATACTGGTGCCATGATGTCCATACTGGTGCCACGTCCATACTGGTGCCGTGTCCATACTGGTGCCATGATGTCCATACTGGTGCCATGATGTCCATACTGGTGCCGTGTCCATACTGGTGCCGTGATGTCCATACCAGTGCCACATCCATACTGGTGCCGTGATGTCCAGTGTGGTGCCATGATGTCCATACTGGTGCCGTGTCCATACTGGTGCCATGATGTCCAGTGCAGTGCCACGTCCATACTGGTGCCACGTCCATAGTGGTGTCAAGATGTCCATACTGGTGCCATGATGTCCATACTGGTGCCGTGTCTGTACTGGTGCCATGTCCATACTGGTGCCGTGATGTCCATACTGGTGCCATGATGTCCATACTGGTGCCATGATGTCCATACTGGTGCCATGTCCATACTGGTGCCACGTCCATACTGGTGCCGTGATGGCCATACTGGTGCCATGCCCAGTACAGTGTAATGTCCAGTACAGTGCTGTGTCCATACTGGTGCCGTGTCCGTACTGGTGCCATGGCCATATTGGTGCCACGTCCATACTGGTGCCGTGATGTCCATACTGGTGCCATGTCCAGTCTGGTGCCATGATGTCCAGTCTGGTGCCGTGATGTCTATACTGGTGCCACGTCCATACTGGTGCCGTGTCCATACTGGAGCCGTGTCCAGTCTGGTGCCATGATGTCCATACTGGTACCGTGGCCATACTGGTGCCATGATGTCCATACTGGTGCCATGATGTCCATACTGGTGCCATGTCCAGTCTGGTGCCATGATGTCCATACTGGAGCCGTGTCCGGTGCAGTACAAGGACAGGGGGACACCTGCAGGCTTTGGGGAGCAGCGGGAGCGGTTGTGGTGGGACAGGGGGGCTCAGGGGTGGGACAGGGATGTGATCCCAGGATGATCCCAGGGTGTGAACCCAGGGTGTGATATCAGGATGTGATCCCAGGATGTGATCCCAGGGTGTGATCCCAGGGGGTGATCCCTGGATGATCCCAGGGTGTGATATCAGGATGTGATCCCAGGGTGTGATCCCAGGATGTGATCCCTGGGTGTGATCCCAGGATGATCCCAGGGTGTGATCCCAGGATGTGATCCCAGGGGGTGATCCCAGGGGGTGATCCCGGGATGTGATCCCAGGATGTGATCCCAGGGTGTGATATCAGGATGTGATCCCAGGATGATCCCTGGGTGTGATCCCAGGGTGTGATATCAGGATGTGATCCCAGGATGATCCCTGGGTGTGATCCCAGGGTGTGATATCAGGATGTGATCCCAGGATGATCCCTGGGTGTGATCCCAGGGTGTGATATCAGGATGTGATCCCAGGGTGTGATATCAGGATGTGATCCCCAGGTGTGATCACAGGATGTGATCTCAGGATGGACTGGGATAGGGGATGTGGCAGGACCTGGTGGCCACCTGTACCCTGTGGTTGGGTCCCCGTGTCCCTTGTCCCCCCCTCAGGAACACTTTGGGGGTGTCTGGGTGCCGGGAGGTGGCTCTGGGGTCCCCCCCGGGCAGTTGGGGCAGGCTGGGGTGGGACGGGCACTGACGGCTGCTGCGGCTCCCGGGGTCCCACAGGTGGAGGTGGAGGTGGAGAGCATGGACAAGGCCGGGAATTTCATCGGGTGGCTGCACATCGAGGGCGTGAACCTGTCGGTGGCGCTGGTGGAGCAGGCGCTGTCCCGCGTCCACTTCACGGCCGAGCGCAGCCCCTACTGCAAGGCGCTGCTGGCGGCCCAGGACGCGGCCAAGCAGAGGAAGGAGAAGGTGAGGGGACATCAGGGGACCCGGCCCAGCACTGTCACCACCCCAGAGACGTGGCCCCATCCCTGGAGATGGCCCCACCACACCACGTGTGCCCACCAAAGGATGTCCCGTGTCAAGAGGTGGCCTCGCTCCAGGGGGAGTCTCCACCCTGAGAGATGTCCCCACTCTGAGGGGCGTCCCCGTGCCAAGAGACATCCCACCCCAGAGGTGTCCCCATGCCAAGAGACGTCCCACCTCAGGGATGTCCCAGCCCAGGGATGTCCCACCCAAGGCACACGACCGCCCCAGCTGAGGCCTGGGGATGTTCCCAGTGCCGGCTGCAGCCCCCCACGCTCCCACTGCCGTCCCCTGGAGCGTGGCCGGGGTCCCCACGCCCGTGTCCCCCCAGGTGTGGTCCCACTACGAGGAGACGCCGGTGGAAGAGGTGGTGCCGGTGCTGGAGGAGAAGGAGCGCGCGGCCAACTACAAACCCGTGTTTGTCACCGAGATCACCGACGACCTCCACTTCTACGTGCAGGACGTGGAGACGGGTACGGGGGGACACCTGGGCCCCCCCAGACCCGGCACGGCGGGGGCCAGCGGGACGGGATGAGGGTTTGTGGCTTTGGTGGGTAACGCCCAAACCTGGATGTCCGGGGGGGTCACCTCTCCTCCCCCCAGGGTGGGGGTCCATGGGTGGGATCCATTTTGGGGTCCAGAGGTTTGGGTCTTGCGGCAGGGGCTGAGCTCCAGGTTTGGGATTTACCCCTGGAGTCGTCGTTGGGGTTCAGGCTCCAGGGCCGCACTGGGGAGCGGGGCTGGGGTCAGCTTTGGGACGGGACCGGGGGTTTATCGGGGATCGGGACCCCGCAGGCGCCCAGCTGGAGAAGCTGATGGAGAACATGCGCGCCGAGGTGGGCACCCACCCGCCCGTGGAGGGCTCCTTCGCCCCGCGCCGCGGCGACTTCTGCATCGCCAAGTTTGTCGACGGGGAATGGTGAGGAGGGCACGGGGCTGGGCCAGGGCAGCAGCGGGGCGTGGGCTGAGCACCAAACCCCAAATCACACCCTGCAGGTACCGCGCCCGCGTGGAGAAGGTGGAGTCGGGTGGGAAAGTGCACATCTTCTACATTGACTACGGCAACGTGAGTGGCACCGGGAAACGGGGGGGGAAAACAGCCTGCCTTCCATGGATCCCTCTGTCCATGGATCCATCTATCCATCCATGGATCCATCCATCCATCATCCATCATCCATCCATGGATCCATCCATCCATCATCCATCATCCATCCATGGATCCATCCATCCATCATCCATCCATCCATCCATCCATCCATCATCCATCCATCCATCCATCCATCATCCATCCATCCATCCATCCATCCATCATCCATCCATCCATCATCCATCCATCATCCATCATCCATCCATCCATCCATCCATCCATCATCCATCATCCATCCATCCATCCATCCATCCATCCATCCATCATCCATCCATCCATCATCCATCCATCATCCATCCATCATCCATCCATCCATCCATCCATCCATCATCCATCATCCATCCATCCATCATCCATCATCCATCCATCCATCATCCATCATCCATCCATCATCCATCCATCCATCCATCATCCATCCATCCATCCATCCATCATCCATCCATCCATCCATCCATCCATCATCCATCCATCCATCATCCATCCATCCATCATCCATCCATCATCCATCATCCATCATCCATCCATCATCCATCATCCATCCATCATCCATCATCCATCCATCATCCATCCATCATCCATCCATCCATCATCCATCATCCATCCATCCATCCATCATCCATCCATCATCCATCCATCATCCATCCATCCATCCATCATCCATCCATCCATCATCCATCCATCATCCATCCATCCATCCATCCATCATCCATCCATCCATCATCCATCCATCCATCCATCATCCATCCATGCATCATCCATCCATCCATCATCCATCCATCCATCCATCCATCCATCATCCATCCATCCATCATCCATCCATCCATCATCCATCATCCATCCATCCATCCATCCATCCATCATCTATCCATCCATCATCCATCCATCATCCATCCATCCATCATCCATCCATCCATCATCCATCCATCCATCCATCCATCCATCCATCCATCCATCATCCATCCATCCATCATCCATCCATCATCCATCATCCATCCATCATCCATCCATCATCCATCCATCATCCATCATCCATCCATCATCCATCATCCATCCATCATCCATCCATCCATCATCCATCCATCATCCATCCATCATCCATCCATCCATCCATCCATCATCCATCCATCCATCATCCATCATCCATCCATCCATCCATCCATCCATCATCTATCCATCCATCATCCATCCATCATCCATCCATCCATCATCCATCCATCCATCATCCATCCATCCATCCATCCATCCATCATCCATCCATCCATCATCCATCCATCCATCATCCATCCATCCATCCATCCATCATCCATCCATCCATCCATCATCCATCATCCATCCTCCATCCATCCATCCATCATCCATCCATCATCCATCCATCCATCCATCCATCATCCATCATCCATCATCCATCCATCCATCCATCATCCATCCATCCATCATCCATCCATCATCCATCCATCCATCCATCCATCCATCATCCATCCATCCATCCATCATCCATCATCCATCCATCATCCATCCATCCATCCATCATCCATCCATCCATCATCCATCCATCATCCATCCATCCATCCATCCATCCATCATCCATCCATCCATCCATCATCCATCCATCCATCCATCATCCATCATCCATCCATCATCCATCCATCCATCATCCATCATCCATCCATCATCCATCCATCCATCCATCCATCATCCATCATCCATCCATCATCCATCCATCATCCATCCATCATCCATCCATCCATCCATCATCCATCCATCCATCCATCATCCATCCATCCATCATCCATCCATCCATCATCCATCATCCATCCATCATCCATCCATCATCCATCCATCATCCATCCATCCATCCATCATCCATCCATCCATCCATCATCCATCCATCCATCATCCATCCATCCATCCATCCATCATCCATCCATCATCCATCCATCCATCCATCCATCCATCCATCATCCATCCATCCATCCATCCATCCATCCATCATCCATCCATCATCCATCCATCCATCCATCATCCATCCATCCATCCATCCATCCATCATCCATCCATCCATCATCCATCCATCCATCCATCCATCCATCCATCATCCATCCATCCATCCATCCATCCATCATCCATCCATCCATCCATCCATCATCCATCATCCATCATCCATCCATCATCCATCATCCATCATCCATCCATCATCCATCCATCCATCATCCATCCATCATCCATCCATCCATCCATCCATCCATCATCCATCATCCATCCATCATCCATCCATCCATCATCCATCCATCATCCATCCATCCATCCATCATCCATCCATCCATCCATCCATCCATCATCCATCCATCCATCCATCCATCCATCATCCATCCATCCATCCATCATCCATCCATCATCCATCATCCGTCCATCCATCATCCATCCATCATCCATCCATCATCCATCCATCCATCATCCATCCATCCATCCATCATCCATCATCCATCATCCATCCATCATCCATCCATCATCCATCCATCATCCATCCATCATCCATCATCCATCCATCCATCCATCCATCCATCCATCATCCATCCATCCATCCATCCATCCATCCATCCATCATCCATCCATCATCCATCCATCCATCATCCATCCATCCATCCATCATCCATCCATCCATCCATCCATCCATCATCCATCATCCATCATCCATCCATCATCCATCCATCATCCATCCATCATCCATCCATCATCCATCCATCCATCCATCCATCCATCATCCATCCATCCATCCATCCATCCATCCATCCATCCATCATCCATCATCCATCCATCCATCCATCCATCCGTCCATCATCCATCATCCATCGTCCATCATCTGTCCCTCCATCCCTCCCCTTGGTGTCCCTGGTGTCCCTCACGCTGTGACCCCTCAGTGATGTCCCCGGTGGTGTCCCTGCAGAAGGAGACGTTGCCCCCGAGCCGCCTGGCCCCGCTGCCCCCGGCGTTCTCGCCGCGGGTGCTGCCGCCCCAAGCCACCGAGTACACCTTCGCCTTCATCCAGGTGCCGCAGGACGTGAGTACCGGGGGTCCCACTGTGCCCCCACACCTCAGCCCCAGCCCTGAGCCCCTCTGTGACCCCTCTGTCACCTTGGACCTCCACCCCATGTCCCACCCGTGGGTCCAGTCCCACACCCCTGCCCCAGGTCCCACCTCTGGACCCCAACCCTGGGATCAGGGGTTGGACCCCAAAGCGTCTCCCCAAACTTGGTCCCGATTGGGAACGTTTAACCTGGAACCCAAATGTGTCTCCTGACCCCGAACACCAACCCCAGGTCCCCAGTGCGTGCCCTGAACCCCAAAACCCCAACCCCGAACCCCAATCCCAGGGGAACCCCAAGCCCACGGTTGTGGAGTCCCCAAAACACCCAGTGGGGGGGTCCCTGGGGTCTGGGGGGGGTTCCTGAAGGCCACAGGGGACCTCTGAGGGTTCGGGGGTCCCCAACAGTCATGGGGGGGTCCCCGAAGGCCGGGGGGTGTCAGTGGGGTGCGGGGCGGCCCCGCGGGGTCCCCGCGGGGTCGGTGACGGGCGCGGCCGCAGGAGGAGGCGCGGGCGGACGCGGTGGACAGCGTGGTGAGGGACATCCAGAACACGCAGTGCCTGCTCAACGTGGAGCACCTGGGGCCCGGCTGTCCCCACGTCACCCTGCAGTTCGCAGACTCCAAGAGCGACGTGGGGCTGGGGCTCGTCAAGGAGGGGCTGGTGATGGTGGAGCCCCGCAAGGAGAGGCAGTTCCAGAAAGTGGTGGGTGCTGGGGGGCTGGGGGGGCTCGGGGGGGCTGGGGGGGTGTTCTGGGGGTGCTGGGTGGGCACTGGGGGTTGTTCTGGGGGGGCTGGGGGGGCTCGGGGGGGGCTGGGAGGGTGTTCTGGGGGGGCTGGGTGGGTGCTGGGGGTTGTTCTGGGGGTGCTGGGTGGGTGCTGGGGGTTGTTCTGGGGGGGCTCGGGGGGTGCTGGGTGTGCTGGGGGTTGTTCTGGGGGTGCTGGGTGGGTGATGGGGGGCTGGGGGTTGTTCTGGGGGGGCTGGGGGGGCTCGGGGGGGGCTGGGAGGGTGTTCTGGGGGTGCTGGGTGTGCTGGGGGTTGTTCTGGGGGTGCTGGGTGGGTGCTGGGGGTTGTTCTGGGGGTGCTGGGTGGGTGCTGGGGGTTGTTCTGGGGGTGCTGGGTGGGTGCTGGGGGTTGTTCTGGGGGTGCTGGGTGGGGGCTTAGGGGGAGTTTGGAGGGGCTGGAGGCTCTAGGTGGGTGCTGGGATGTTGGGCTGGTTTTTGGGGATCCTTATATGGGTGCTTGGAGGGGTGGGGGGACTGTCGGGGGTGTCGGGTGGGTTCTGGGGGGTGCTGGGGGTGTCAGGGGGAGTCAGGTGGGTTCTGGGGGGTCCCTGTGCCCCCACCCCACCAGCGCTGATCGATCCCAGCCCAGCCACTGCCCCACTGGGGGGATGGGGTCCCCCACCCCCCATGCTGCCCACCCCCCCAGACCCCCGGGTCCCCCCTGGGGCTGTCACCCCCCCCCCAACCCCCCCGTGGGGACCCCTGTGGGCAGTGGGAGCCACAGAAGGAGGGGGGGTCCCATCCCCGGGGGGTCCCGTGGGGAGGGGCCCGGGGTCACCCCAGGACTGCCCCCCCAGATCACCGAGTACCTGAACGCGCAGGAGGCGGCCAAGAGCGCCCGGGTGAGTCGGGGGGACCCCAAATCCGGGGGGACCCCTGGGCCAGGGGCTGGATGTGGCACCCCCGACCCCGGGGTGGTGCCAGCTGCAGCCCCCCCCATTTGGGGGAGCCCCCTGACCCCCCCGTGTCCCCCCCAGCTGAACCTGTGGCGTTACGGCGATTTCCGCGCAGACGACGCCGACGAGTTCGGCTACAGCCGCTGAGGGGCCGGGGGGGCCCTGGGGGCACCCCAAAACCCCCCGGCCCATGGGGGGGCGGCCGGGGGGCGGCTCCGAGCCCTGGGGGTGCTGGGGGGGGAGGGGCGCCCTCAGCCCCCCCGCCCTGCCTTGCCCCCCCCCCGGCCCCCCCAAACCCTGGCCTGTATTTAAAGCTGCAGAGGCCCAATAAACGTAGAGAAGCGTCCTGGTGTTTTGGGGTCCCCTCTGTGCTGGGTCAGCGCCCCCCACCCCTCGGAACGAGCCTGGGACCCCCGCTCTGTGGGGGGGGGTTCTCTCTGGGGGTGCAGCCCTGGGACCCCCACCCTGTCCTGGCTGCTGGGGGGGCGTGGAGGGGGATGGGAACAGGAACAGCAGCCAAATCCCCCCGGGGCAAAGTGGGACCCCCAAATCGGGACCCCAACCCTGGAACCTGGACTTGGACCCCAAACCCGGGTCCCAGTCGGGGACCCCCGCCCTGGGACCCCAAAACAGCCCCTGCCCTTGGACCCCCACCCCCAGAGCTGGGTCCCAAAGTGGCTCCTGAACCTCAACTCTGGCTCCCAAACCTGGACCCCAAACCTGGACCCCTCTCCCTGAACCCCGAAAGGACCTGGGGGGGGGCAGCGTCCCCCCCCGAGCCCCCCGCTTCCCCTCCCCCCGCCCCAGGGTCACCCCGACCCCCCCGCGCTGTCCCCGCTGTCCCCGCGGGTCGATGCTGGGGGGGGGGGGCTGCAGGGGGCAGCGCTAATTGAATCCCAAGCCAATTAACATGGAGCGGCAGGATCGATAATTAACGCCGGGAACCGATCGTAATTAAAGGGGGGGGAGGGCGGGGGGGCCCTGTCCCCCTGTCCCCCTGTCCCTGTCCCTCTGTCCCCCTGTCCCTGTCCCCACCCGGCCACCCTCACCTGCCCCACACGAGGCTCTGGGGGCGCGGGGGGGGCTCCGGACCGGGGAGGGGGCTCTGGGGGTCAGGATGTGACCGGGGGGGCTCTGGGGGATGTGACAGGGGGGGCTCTGGGGGGCTCTGGGGGTCAGGATGTGACCGGGGGGGGCTCTGGGGGGCTCTGGGGGTCAGGATGTGACCGGGGGGGGCTCTGGGGGGCTCTGGGGGTCAGGATGTGACCGGGGGGGGCTCTGGGGGTCAGGATGTGACCGGGGGGGGCTCTGGGGGTCAGGATGTGACCGGGGGGGCTCCGGGGGGCTCTGGGGGTCAGGATGTGACCGGGGGGGCTCCGGGGGGCTCTGGGGGTCAGGATGTGACCGGGGGGGGCTCTGGGGGGCTCTAGGGGTCAGGATGTGACCGGGGGGCTCTGGGGGTCAGGATGTGACCGGGGGGGGCTCTGGGGGGCTCTGGGGGTCAGGATGTGACCGGGGGGCTCTAGGGGTCAGGATGTGACCGGGGGGGGCTCTGGGGGGCTCTGGGGGATGTGACCGGGGGGGCTCTGGGGGGCTCTGAGCCCATCGGGGGCCTGGGAAGGGTTCGGGAGGTCTCTGGGGGTCCCTCGGGGGCTCCGGGTGCATCTGGGGGTCTCTGGGGGTCGGCAGGTGCAGGGGTGCTGCTGGAGCAGAGGGGGACTGGGCGGTACTGGTCAGTACTGGTCCGTACTGGGCGGTACTGGTCAGTACTGGTCTATACTGGTCCGAACTGGTCCGTACGGGTCCGTACTGGTCTATACTGGTCCGTACTGGTCCGTACGGGTCCGTACTGGTCTATACTGGTCCGTACTGGTCCGTACTGGTCCGTACTGGTCCGTACTGGTCCGTACTGGTCTATACGGGTCCGTACTGGTCTATACTGGTCCGTACTGGTCTATACTGGTCCGTACTGGGCGGGCTCCGTCGGCAGAAGGGAAATGGCGCCACCTGGCGGGACCGACCGGAACGACAAACACAGAACAGCCCAGTACAGAACCGGTACCGGTACCGCCCATCCCAGTACAGAACCGGTACCGGTACCGCCCATCCCAGTACAGAACCGGTACCGGTACCGCCCATCCCAGTACAGAACCGGTACCGGTACCGCCCATTCCAGTACCGGTACCGGTACCGGTACCGCCCATCCCAGTACAGAACCAGTACCGGTACCGCCCATCCCAGTACAGAACCGGTACCGGTACCGCCCCTCCCAGTACAGAACCAGTACCGGTACCGCCCATCCCAGTACAGAACCGGTACCGCCCATCCCAGTACAGAACCGGTACCGGTACCGCCCATCCCAGTACAGAACCGGTACCGGTACCGCCCATCCCAGTACCGGTACCGCCCATCCCAGTACAGAACCAGTACCGGTCCCGCCCATCCCAGTACAGAACCAGTACCGGTACCGCCCATCCCAGTACCGGTACCGCCCATCCCAGTACAGAACCAGTACCGGTACCGCCCATCCCAGTACAGAATCAGTGCCGGTACCGCCCATCCCAGTACAGAATCAGTGCCGGTACCGCCCATCCCAGTACCGGTACCACCCGTCCCAGTACAGAACCGGTACCGGTACCGCCCATCCCAGTACAGAACCAGTACCGGTACCGCCCATCCCAGTACAGAACCGGTACCGGTACCGCCCATCCCAGTACAGAACCGGTACCGGTACCGCCCATCCCAGTACCGGTACCACCCATCCCAGTACAGAACCGGTACCGGTACCGCCCATCCCAGTACAGAACCGGTACCGGTACCGCCCATCCCAGTACAGAACCGGTACCGGTACCGCCCATCCCAGTACAGAATCAGTGCCGGTACCGCCCGTCCCAGTACCGGTACCACCCGTCCCAGTATAACTCATCCCAGTACAGTTCCACCCCAGTGGAATGCACAGTGTAACCAGCCCGGTACAGCCCAATCCCAGTACAGCCCATTCCCAGTACAGCCCAATCCCAGTACAGCCCAATCCCAGTACAGCCCCATTCCCAGTACAGCCCATCCCAGTACAGCCCATTCCCAGTACAGGCCATTCCCAGTACAGCCCCATCCCAGTACAGCCCCATCCCAGTACAGCCCCATCCCAGTACAGCACCATTCCCAGTACAGCCCCATCCCAGTACAGCCCCATCCCAGTACAGCCCATTCCCAGTACAGCCCATTCCCAGTACAGCCCAATACCAGTACAGCCCCATTCCCAGTACAGCCCATTCCCAGTACAGCCCATTCCCAGTACAGCCCCATCCCAGTACAGCCCCATCCCAGTACAGCCCCATCCCAGTACAGCCCAGTCCCAGTACAGCCCCATCCCAGTACAGCCCATTCCCAGTACAGCCCATTCCCAGTACAGCCCCATCCCAGTACAGCCCATTCCCAGTACAGCCCATTCCCAGTACAGCCCCATCCCAGTACAGCCCATTCCCAGTACAGCCCATTCCCAGTACCGCCCATTCCCAGTACAGCCCCATCCCAGTACAGCCCATTCCCAGTACCGCCCATTCCCAGTACAGCCCATTCCCAGTACAGCCCCATCCCAGTACAGCCCAATCCTAGTACAGCCCATTCCCAGTACAGAACCAGGACTGGTACCGCCCATCCCAGTATAACTCATCCCAGTACAGTTCCACCCCAGTGGAATGCACAGTGTAACCAGCCCGGTACAGCCCATTCCCAGTACAGCCCCATCCCAGTACAGCCCAATCCCAGTACAGCCCCATCCCAGTACAGCCCATTCCCAGTACAGCCCCATCCCAGTACAGCCCCTATCCCAGTACAGACCCATCCCAGTACAGCCCCATCCCAGTACAGCCCCATCCCAGTACAGCCCATTCCCAGTACAACCCATCCCAGTACAGCCCATTCCCAGTACAGCCCCATCCCAGTACAGCCCATTCCCAGTACAGCCCATTCCCAGTACAGGCCATTCCCAGTACAGCCCCATCCCAGTACAGCCCCATCCCAGTACAGCCCCATCCCAGTACAGCACCATTCCCAGTACAGCCCCATCCCAGTACAGCCCCATCCCAGTACAGCCCATTCCCAGTACCGCCCATTCCCAGTACAGCCCAATACCAGTACAGCCCCATTCCCAGTACAGCCCATTCCCAGTACCGCCCATTCCCAGTACAGCCCCATCCCAGTACAGCCCCATTCCCAGTACAGCCCCATCCCAGTACAGCCCATTCCCAGTACAGCCCATTCCCAGTACAGCCCCATCCCAGTACAGCCCATTCCCAGTACAGCCCATTCCCAGTACAGCCCATTCCCAGTACCGCCCATTCCCAGTACAGCCCCATCCCAGTACAGCCCATTCCCAGTACCGCCCATTCCCAGTACAGCCCATTCCCAGTACAGCCCCATCCCAGTAAAGCCCCATCCCAGTACAGCCCATTCCCAGTACAGAACCAGTACTGGTACCGCCCATCCCAGTATAACTCATCCCAGTACAGTTCCACCCCAGTGGAATGCACAGTGTAACCAGCCCAGTACAGCCCAATCCCAGTACAGCCCCATCCCAGTACAGCCCCATCCCAGTACAGCCCAATCCCAGTACAGCCCATTCCCAGTACAGCCCAATCCCAGTACAGCCCATTCCCAGTACAGCCCATTCCCAGTACAGCCCCATCCGAGTACAGCCCCAATCCCAGTACAGCCCAATCCCAGTACAGCCCAATCCCAGTACAGCCCCATCCCAGTACAGCCCCATCCCAGTACAGCCCATCCCAGTACAGCCCCATCCCAGTACAGCCCCTTCCCAGTACAGCCCATTCCCAGTACAGCCCATTCCCAGTACAGCCCCATCCCAGTACAGCCCATCCCAGTACAGCCCCATCCCAGTACAGCTCATTCCCAGTACAGCCCCATCCCAGTACAGCCCATTCCCAGTACAGCCCATTCCCAGTACAGCCCAATCCCGGTACAGCCCCATCCCAGCACAGCCCATTCCCAGTACAGCCCATTCCCAGTACAGCCCATTCCCAGTACAGCCCATCCCAGTACAGCCCATTCCCAGTACAGCCCAATCCCAGTACAGCCCCATCCCAGCACAGCCCATTCCCAGTACAGCCCATTCCCAGTACAGCCCAATCCCAGTACAGCCCAATCCCAGTACAGCCCCATCCCAGTACAGCCCATTCCCAGTACAGCCCCATCCCAGTACAGCCCATTCCCAGTACAGCCCCATCCCAGTACAGCCCCATCCCAGTACAGCCCATTCCCAGTACAGCCCCATCCCAGTACAGCCCCATTCCCAGTACAGCCCCATCCCAGTACAGCCCAATCCCAGTACAGCCCCATCCCAGTACAGCCCCATCCCAGTACAGCCCATTCCCAGTACAGCCCAGTCCCGGTAGGGCCCCATTGCAGCTGTGACCGTCCCTACCCCCCGTCCCTGTTCCCGTCCCCTGTCCCCTCTCGCGGTGTCCCGATGTCCTCGTGTCTGTCTGTCCCCATGTCCCGGTGTCCCCATGTCCCGGTGTCCCGGTATCTGCCTGTCCCAGTGTCCCCTCTCTCACTATCCCAGTGTCCCGGTGTCCCGGTGTCCCCGTGTCCCGTTGTCCTGGTATCTGCCTGTCCCAGTGTCCCCCCTCTCAGTGTCCCGGTGTCCCCGTGTCCCGGTATCTGCCTTTCCCAGTGTCCCCTCTCTCACTATCCCGGTGTCCCCATGTCCCGGTGTCCCGGTGTCCTGGTATCTGCCTGTCCCAGTGTCCCCCCTCTCAGTGTCCCGGTGTCCCCGTGTCCCGGTGTCCCCGTGTCCCGTTGTCCTGGTATCTGCCTGTCCCAGTGTCCCCTCTCTCAGTGTCCCGGTGCCCCGTGTCCCCTTGTTCCCCGGTTGTCGCCTGTCCGCTGTGATGGTGTCCCCCCATGTCGCTGTCCCCATGCCCGTCCCCACCGTGTCCCCCCCGTGTCCCCCCCCGTGGCCCCTCCCGTGTTCCCCCCGCGTCCCCCCCGTGTCCCCCCGTGTCCCCCTGTGTCCCCCCCGTGTCCCCCCCGTGTCCCACTCGTGCCCCACCCGTGTCCCACTCGTGTCCCTCCCGTGTTCCCCCCGTGTCCCCCCCGTGTCCCCCCCCCGTGTCCCCCCCGTGTCCCCCCCCCGTGTCCCCCCGTGTCCCCCCCGTGTCCCGCGGGTGTCCCCGGTGTCCCCCCCGTGTTCCCCCCGTGTCCCCCCGTGTCCCCCCGTGTCCCCCCCGTGTCCCCCCCCGCGTCCCCCCCGTGTCCCGCGGGTGTCCCCGGTGTCCGCCCCCGGTGTCCCCGCGCCCCCCGTGGGGGTGTCCCCGCGGCGGGAGTGGCCGCTCTATATTTGTCGCTTTGTCCCCAGAATAGCGGCAGACGCGGGGGAGGGGGCGGCCCCCGCCCCGCCCCCCGCCCCCCCGGGCTATTTTTAGCCCCCGCGTGTTTCCAGGGGAACCCTGGTGACGCAGTGACGTCAATGCGGGTCAATCGCCGCCGCCGGGGCTCGCGCGGCCGCCGCGGGGCCCCCCCGCACCCCGGGACCCCCCCGGGCCCCGCGGGCCCCCCGGGACCCCCGGGACCCCCGGGACCCCCGGGACCCCCGCCCCCAGCGCAGCGCGGCCGCAGCTCCAGGTAGGACCGAGGGGTCGGGGGGGGAGGGGCGGGATCCCCCTGTCCCCCCCCCCGCCCCGCCCCCGCCCCGCCCATGGGGGAGCCCCCACCCGGGGACCCCCCCCCACCCCCCGGAACCCCCCCTCCCGGGACCCCCGCCCTGCCGGCCCCGAGCGCGGCTCAGGGGGGGCCCCGCCAGAGCCCCCCGGGACCCCCGGGACCCGAGCCCCGTCCGAGACCCCCGGGACCCCCGGGACCCCCCGGGACCCCCCGGGACCCCCGGGACCCGAGCCCCGTCCGAGACCCCCGGGACCCCCGGGACCCCCCGGGACCCGAGCCCCGTCCGAGACCCCCGGGACCCCCCGGGACCCCCCGGGACCCCCCGGGACCCCCGGCCCCGGCCCCTCCCTGCCCCCCCCCGTGTCCCCTCTGTCCCGGGGGGCACCGGGGGTCCCTCAGCTCCAGCTGCCCCCGGGGGGGTCACACCGAACGTCCCCGGGGGTGGCACCGCCCTCCCCACCCGGGGGACCCCAAACCCGCCCGCGGAGATCTGGAAAGGTCTGTGCCACACACGGCCACTGTCACTGCCACTGTCACCGCCACTGTCACCGTCACTGTCACTGTCACTGCCACTGTCACTGTCACTGCCACTGTCACTGTCACTGTCACTGTCACCGCCACTGTCACCGCCACTGTCACCGCCACTGTCACCGTCACTGTCACTGTCACTGTCACTGCCACTGCCACTGTCACTGTCACTGTCACTGTCACTGTCACTGCCACTGTCACCGCCACCGCCACTGTCACTGTCACCGCCACTGTCACTGCCACTGCCACCGCCACTGTCACTGCCACTGTCACTGTCACTGTCACTGTCACTGCCACTGTCACCGCCACCGCCACTGTCACTGCCACCGCCACTGTCACTGTCACCGCCACCGCCACTGTCACTGTCACCGTCACTGTCACCGCCACTGTCACTGCCACTGTCACTGTCACCGCCACTGCCACTGTCACCGCCACTGTCACTGTCACTGTCACCGCCACCGCCACTGCCACTGTCACTGTCACCGTCACTGCCACTGCCACTGTCACTGCCACCGCCACTGTCACTGCCACTGTCACCGTCACTGTCACTGCCACTGCCACTGTCACTGCCACCGCCACTGTCACTGCCACCGCCACTGCCACTGTCACTGTCACCGTCACTGTCACTGTCACTGTCACTGCCACTGCCACTGTCACTGCCACTGTCACTGCCACTGCCACCGCCACTGTCACCGCCACTGTCACTGTCACCGCCACTGCCACTGTCACTGCCACTGTCACCGTCACCGCCACTGTCACTGTCACCGTCACCGCCACTGTCACTGTCACCGCCACTGCCACTGTCACTGCCACTGTCACTGTCACTGTCACCGTCACTGTCACCGTCACTGTCACTGTCACTGTCACCGCCACTGTCACTGCCACTGTCACTGCCACTGCCACCGCCACTGTCACCGCCACTGCCACTGCCACCGCCACTGCCACTGTCACTGCCACTGCCACTGCCACCGCCACTGTCACCGCCACTGTCACCGCCACTGCCACTGCCACTGTCACCGCCACTGTCACTGTCACCGCCACTGTCACCGCCACTGTCACCGCCACTGCCACTGCCACTGTCACCGCCACTGTCACTGTCACCGCCACTGCCACCGCCAGTGTCCCCCTGCGCCCGGCCCCGGCTGCTGGCAGCGCTCAAGGACCCTCTGGGATCCCCCCGGTCCCCTCTGAGCCCCTCC
This sequence comes from Cyanistes caeruleus, assembly GCF_971803275.1. Classification (NCBI taxonomy): domain Eukaryota; kingdom Metazoa; phylum Chordata; class Aves; order Passeriformes; family Paridae; genus Cyanistes; species Cyanistes caeruleus. The sequence continues at coordinate 428,206 of NC_141704.1, forward strand.
CAAGCTCTGGGGGACCCCCGGGTGAGGGGGAGCCACCCCCAAGTCCCCGCAGGCGCAGCCACCGAGGGATGTCCCCTCTGTCCCCTCTGTCCCCTCTGTCCCCTCTGTCCCCTCTGTCCCCTCTGTCCCCTCATCCCCCCGAATGGGCTCCCCCCGGGCTGGGGGTGACAGGGCTGTGGTGACCTCAGCCGTGTCCCCCGGGCTGGGGGTGACAGGGGTGTGGTGGCCTCAGCCGTGTCCCCCGGGCTGGGGGTGACAGGGCTGTGGTGGCCTCAGCCGTGTCCCCCGGGCTGTCCCGCTCTGGCTGCAGCCGGGGGGGACACACGGCCGGGGGTGGCAGCCAGCAGAGTGTCACCATCCCTGTCCCTGGCGTGCTGGGGCTGCAGGGTGGGGACGGGGGGGAGTGGGGACATGGGGTGGGGATGTGGGGTGGGGACAGGGCCATGGGGACGGGCACACGGGGTGGGGACAGGGCCATGGGGTGGCGACAGGATCACGGCTGGGGATGACGTGGGGCAGGGACGCGTTCGCTGCTGCAGGTGACGGTGACACCAGTGCAGGCCCAGGTGACACCAGTGAGGAGCCAACTGCCCGCTGGTGGCCTCGGGGCCGCTTCCCGCTGTCCCCGGGGTGGCACCTCGGCACCAGCCCTGGGGAGTGCCACCAACGGGGGATCCCCACAAAGGCCCTCGGGGACACCCGTGGCACCGGGACCCCGAGCTGGGGACACCTCCCTGGACTGGCCACAGAGCCGGTCTGAGCACGGGGACAGGGACACAGAGCCACGGGGACAGGGACACAGAGCCACGGGGACAGGGACAGCAGAGCCACGGGGTGACCGTGGGGACACAGAGCCACGGGGACAGGGACAGCAGAGCCACGGGGACAGGGACACAGAGCCACGGGGACAGGGACACAGAGCCACGGGGACAGTGACAGCAGAGCCGCGGGGACAGGGACAGCAGAGCCACAGGGTGGCCGTGGGGACACAGAGCCACGGGGACAGGGACAGCAGAGCCACAGGGACAGGGACAGCAGAGCCACAGGGTGGCCGTGGGGACACAGAGCCACGGAGCTCCGGAGCCACGGGCCCGTCCTGTCCCCAGCCCCGGCCACGGCTCGGACACCCCGAACTCGGGCACTGCCACTCAGCCAATGCCACCAAGGACGGGATCGGTCACGGCCACGTCCCTGTGGGGACATAGATTCGACTGTTGAGGTGACACCGAGCGATGGCTCCTGAGGTGACACCATGCAATGGCTCCTGCAGTGACACCGAGCGATGGCTCCTGAGGTGACACCGAGCAATGGCTCCTGAGGTGACACCGAGTGATGGCTCCTGCAGTGACACCGAGCAATGGCTCCTGCAGTGACACCGAGCGATGGCTCCTGAGGTGACACCGAGCGATGGCTCCTCTGGTGGCCTCCTGCCATCCCCGGGTGCTCTGGTGGCTGAGGGACAGGAGCCTGGGGACACCCAGGATGAGCTGGCAGGAGCTGGGGACACGGCTCTGTCCCATGCCACCATCGCTCTGTGCCATGTCCCGTCACCCTGTGCCACATCCCTGTCACCCCGTGCCATGTCCCCAGTGGTCTGTGCTGTGTCCCCATCACTCTGTGTCACACCAGCATTGCTCTGTGCCGTGTCACCTCACTCTGTGCCATGTCACCTCTGTGCCATGTCACCTCACTCTGTGCCGTGTCACCTCTGTGCCGTGTCACCTCACTCTGTGCCATGTCACCTCACTCTGTGCCGTGTCACCTCTGTGCCATGTCACCTCACTCTGTGCCATGTCACCTCACTCTGCGCCGTGTCACCTCACTCTGGGCCGTGTCACCTCACTCTGGGCCGTGTCACCTCTGTGCCATGTCACCTCTGTGCCATGTCACCTCTGTGCCATGTCACCTCTGTGCCGTGTCACCTCACTCTGTGCCGTGTCACCTCACTCTGCGCCGTGTCACCTCACTCTGTGCAGTGTCACCTCACTCTGTGCCATGTCACCTCTGTGCCATGTCACCTCACTCTGTGCCGTGTCACCTCACTCTGCGCTGTGTCCCCGTGGCTCTGTGTCACACCCATGTCACTCTGTGCCACAGTGTCACCTCACTGTGCCAGTCCCCATCGCCCCGTGCCCTGTCCCTGTCCCTCTGTGCCCTGTCCCTCTGTGCCACCTCTCAGGGGTGGCAGTGCCGGGGCAGCGCGCAGGTGACAGGTGGCACACGGCAGGTGACAGGTGGCACACGGCAGGGGCACACGGGGGGTGGCACCCAGGGCTGGCAGCGTCCCCTGTCCCCCCCAGCACAGGGGACAGCGTGGGGCTGGCGGGGGCCGCGTCCCCCCTCAGGGCCACCCCGGGGGCTCCGCGTGTCCCCCTTGTCACCGCTCCCTTGTCACCGCTCCCTTGTCACCGCGGGGCCACCTCGGGGCCACCGTCCCTGTCCCTCTCGGGTCTTTTTGCGGTCTGGGCTTGCTGTCCCTCCCCCAGCCAGGAAGCCCTTACCCCAAAAAGCATCCGCGGGGGGCCGAGCCAGCGGGGACCCCCGGGACCCCCGGGACCCCCGGGACCCCCGGGACCCCCGGGACCCCAGGTAAGTGCGGGGGGGGCTCATTGGGCCCTTTGGGGACAGCGAGGGGACAGCGGGGGGGCCGTGCCGCGGGGGGGGCACGAGGCCACCGCAGCTCCCGCCATGGTCGGGGACCAGCGGGGGGTGACACTGGGGACACCCGAGGGCGGGGGGTGACACTGGGGACACCCGAGGGCGGGGGGTGACACTGGGGACACCCGAGGGCGGGGGGTGACCCTGGGGGTGCCAGGGGGGTCCCCAGTGCTCCCAGTTTGGGTCCCCATCGCTGCCCAGTGACGGGGGAGGGGCGGGTGGCCGCGTGACCCCTGGTGGCCCTCGGTGGTGGGGACGGGGACATGAGTGACACCGGCTTGGGGACAGGGATGGGGACACAAGGGGAGCCGGCAGGGAGGTGACAGGGACAGGGGACAGGGATGGGGACACAAGGGGAGCTGTCCAGGAGGTGACAAGACCGGCGACACGAAGGATGCCAGCTGGGAGGGGACACGCCGTGACGTCACCCAGGTCACCGTGCTGGCCGCGGGGAACGCTGTGTGTCCCCAGTGTGTCCCCAGTGTGTCCCCAGTGTGTCCCCAGTGTCCTGGCGGTGGCACCTGGGGTCCTGCCAGCGGCTGCCGGGCACTGGTGTCACCAGTGTCACCGCCGGCCTTCCCGGAAGGGCCACCACAGTGTTGGCCGAGTGTCACCGCCGTGGTGACACCAGCTCCGGCGGTGACAGCCCCGCCTGGGGACCCCGACCCTCCCCGGGGCCTGGGGACCCACTCGGGGACACTTTGGGGACACCCCGGGCCGGGGCGGTGACAGGGACAGGAGCCACCCTGCTCCCCCCAGTGACACTGCGGGGGTCCCCCCTCCCCCCGTGTCACCCTGGCGGTGTCCCCGGCCGGGGGGGGGGGGGGGGACATGGTCCGGGGGCATCCTTGGGGACACCGGGGAGCCTCGAGGACATCGGTGCTGTCCCTGTCCCTGTCCCATCCCTGTCCTGTCCCTGTCCCTGTCCCTGTCCCTGTCCCTGTCCCTGTCCCTGTCCCCTGTGTCCCTGTCCCTGTCCCTGTCCCTGTCCTGTCCCTGTCCCTGTCCCTGTCCCCTGTGTCCCTGTCCCTGTCCCATCCCTGTCCTGTCCCTGTCCCTGTCCCTGTCCCCATCCTGTGCCAGGTGTGTGTGCCTGGGGACGGGTGGGACACGGGGAGGTGACACGGGGGGACACGGGGGGACACGGGAGGGGACACAGGGGGACACGGAGGGACACGGGAGGTGACACAGGGGGATACGGGAGGTGACACAGGGGGACACGGAGGTGACACGGAGGGACACGGGAGGTGACACGGGGACATGGGAGGTGACACAGGGGGACACGGGAGGTGACACAGGGGGACACGGGAGGTGACACGGAGGTGACACAGGGGGACACGGGAGGGGACACGGGAGGGGACACGGGGGGACACGGAGGGACACGGAGGTGACACAGGGGGACACGGGAGGTGACACGGAGGTGACACAGGGGGACACGGGAGGTGACACAGGGGGACACGGGAGGTGACACGGAGGTGACACAGGGGGACACGGGAGGTGACACAGGGGGACACGGAGGGACACGGAGGGACACGGAGGGACACGGAGGGACACGGGAGGTGACACGGGAGGTGACACGGAGGGACACGGGAGGTGACACGGAGGTGACACGGAGGTGACACGGGAGGTGACACGGAGGGACACGGGAGGTGACACGGAGGTGACACGGGAGGTGACACAGGGGGACACGGGCGCGTGTCCGCGGTCAGGGCGCGGGGGATGTGTCACCGCCACGCGCGGGGCTGCGCTCACCTGGGCACGTATGCGCGGGGGGGGAGGGGACTGGGGGGGGCGGGGAACCGGGACCCCCCCGGACCCCCCCGGACCCCCCCGGACCCCCCCGGACCCCCCCGGACCCCCCGGACCCCCCCGGACCCCCCGGACCCCCCGGACCCCCCCGGACCCCCCCGGACCCCCCCCGGACCCCCCGGACCCCCCCGGACCCCCCGGATCCCCCCAGACCCCCCCGGATCCCCCCAGACCCCCCGGACCCCCCGGACCCCCCCGGACCCCCCGGACCCCCCCAGTGCCCCGCGACCCCCCGCAGCCATCCCAGTGTCCCCAGTTCCTCCTGCTCCGGGACCCCCGCCCCGCATCGAGGCACCCGGGACCCCCCACCCCGCGCACCCCGGGGGGACACGGCTCGGACACCCCGGGGGGACACGGCTCGGACACCCCTGGGGGACACAGCCGGACACGGCTCGGACACAGCCGGACAGCCCGGCCGGACAGCGCGGGGGGCGGGGGGCGGGGGGCGGGGGGCGGGGGCGGGCAGCGCTTTGGGGATCGGCCCCGCCGCTATAAAAGGGGGGGGCGGCGCGATGGAGCCACCGCCGCGACCGACGGGACCCGCCAGGCCACCAGGTGAGCCCGACCCCCCCCGAACCCCCCTGATCACCCCCCGACCCCCCCCGAACCCCCCCGATCAGCCCTGACACCCCCCGAACACCCCTGACCCCCCCCGAACACCCCTGACACCCCCCGATCAGCCCTGACACCCCCCGGACACCCCTGACCCCCCCCGACCCCCCCCGAACCCCCCCGATCACCCCTGACACCCCCCGAACCCCCCTGATCACCCCTGAACCCCCCCCTGACCCCCCCGACCCCCCCCGAACACCCCTGATCACCCCTGACCCCCCCCGATCACCCCCGACCCCCCCCACCCCCCCCGGCACCGGGACAGCCCAACCCCCCCAGAGGGACCCCCCCCACTGTCCCCCGCCCCCCTCCCCGGGACCCCCACCCTGGGACATCGCCCCCGGCCCCTCCCCCCGGGGGACCGGCGGGGACAGGGGGGGTCTGGGGGGGTCTGGGGGGGTCCTTGTCCCTGTCATTGTCCCCCCGGCCCTGCTGTCCCCGAGGTGCCGGCAGTGCCACCAGCCGGGGGTGACCCAGGGGACACGGGCCCTCCCCGCCGGGGTGGTGGCACCGGGGGGGCCTGGCGGGGGTCCCCGTGTCCCCTCAGCCGGCACCGTCCCGTTCCAGGCTCAGCGAGTGCGCGCGAGGCTCCGGTGAGTGGCACTGTCCCCGTGTCCCCTGTCCCCGTGTCACCCGTGTCCCCTGTCACCCTGTCCCCGTGTCCCCGTGTCCCCTCGGCTTCCCCCCTGTCCCCTGTCACCGTGTCCCCTGTCCCCGTGTCACCCGTGTCCCCTGTCACCCTGTCCCCGTGTCCCCTCGGCTTCCCCCCTGTCCCCTGTCCCCGTGTCCCCTGTCCCCGTGTCACCCGTGTCACCCTGTTCCTGTGTCACCCTGTCCCCCTGTCCCCGTGTCCCCTGTCCCCTGTCCCCGTGTCACCCGTGTCCCCCTGTTCCTGTGTCACCCGTGTCACCCGTGTCCCCTGTCCCCGTGTCCCCCCGCTCCTGTGTCACCCGTGTCCCGTGTCCCCGTGTCACCCGTGTCCCCACGTGCCCCCCATCCTCAAGCAGTGGGTGACGAGGTGACCCCGCTGTCCCGCCCCACCGAGGGCAGGGGGTCCCCAGGGAGGTGACACAACCCTGGGGACCCTCCCCCCACCCCTCCGAGCCACTGTCACCGTCACGGCGCTGGCCCCGGTGACAGGAGCCGAAGGGCTCCGGGAAGGCGTCAGGGACACGGCGCGGGCTGCACGTGCCGGCGGGGACACGGCGACACCGGGCGGGCTCCGGAGTCCCCGCGCCAGCAGCGCCACCTCCCGCGTGTCCCCGCTCCCGTCCCGCTCGTGTCCCCTCTCCCGTCCCCGCTCGTGTCCCCGCTCCCGTCCCCGCTCGTGTCCCCGCTCGTGTCCCCGCTCCCGTCCCGCTCGTGTCCCCGCTCGTGTCCCGCTCGTGTCCCCGCTCGTGTCCCCGCTCCCGTCCCCGCTCCCGTCCCGCTCGTGTCCCCGCTCGTGTCCCCGCTCGTGTCCCCGCTCCTGTCCCGCTCGTGTCCCCGCTCGTGTCCCCGCTCGTGTCCCCGCTCGTGTCCCCGCTCCTGTCCCGCTCGTGTCCCCGCTCCCGTCCCCGCTCCCGTCCCCGCTCGTGTCCCCGCTCGTGTCCCCGCTCCCGTCCCGCTCCTGTCCCCGCTCGTGTCCCCGCTCCTGTCCCCTCTCCTGTCCCCGCTCCCGTCCCGCTCCCGTCCCCGGTGACGTCACCGCCGGGGGTCACGCGTGTCCCCGCTGTCCCCGCTGTCCCGGGGGGTTTTGGGGCTCCCCGGTGAGCGGGGTGACGCGTGTCCCCGCTGTCCCCGCGGGCAGAGGCGGCGGGATGCGGTGTCCCCGCGTGTCCCTGTGGGGGCTGCTGGCCCTGGCCCTGGCCCTGGCCCGGGCTCGCCCCGTCGGGCTCGAGCGGGCCCGGGCGGACGCGCGAGCCCTGACCCGGACCCTGAGCGCGCGCCTGCAGCAGCTGCAGGTGACAGGGGGGACAGGGGGGACAGGGGGGGACAGGGGGGGAGACCGGGGGGTGACAGGGGTGACACCGGGGGGACAGGGGGGACACCGGGACACCGGGGGGACAGGGGGGACACCGGGGGGACAGGGGGGACAGGGGGGGACAGGGGGGACAGGGGGGAGACCGGGGGGTGACAGGGGTGACACCGGGGGGACAGGGGGGACACCGGGGACACCAGGGGGACAGGGGGGGACAGGGGGGACAGGGGAACAGGGGTGACACCGGGGGGACACCGGGGGGACAGAGGGGACACCGGGGGGACATTGGGGCGGGGAAGGGAACGTCCCCCAGATTTGGGGGGCTGGTTCTCAGTGGGGGGGATCCCGTACCCAGATTTCGGGGGTCCCCAGGAAGGGGCGCCTGTGGCTGGGGGGGGGGGGGGGGTCTGACCCTAAATCGGGCATTTCCTGAGGGGGGGGCTCTGCACCCCCAGGGATGGGGTCTGGGGGGGTCTGGGGGGTGTGGGGGGCTCTGCACCACCAGGGATGGGGTCTGGGGGGGTCTGGGGGGGTCTGGGGGGCTCTGCACCCCCAGGGATGGGGATTCGGGGGGGGTCTGGGGGGCTCTGCACCCCCAGGGATGGGGTCTGGGGGGTGTGGGGGGGTCTGGGGGGCTCTGCACCCCCAGGGATGGAGATTCGGGGGGGGCTCCGCACCCCGAGGGTTGGGGGTCCCCAGCGAGGGACACCCAGAGCTGGGGGGGCTCCGTGCCCCAAACTGGGGTCCCCGGGGGGGTCCCCTCCAGCCCGACCCCCGCGTTCGTGTCCCCCCCCAGCTGTTCCCGCTGACCCTGCGCGTCACCGGCCTGGAGGGGGTCCCGGAGGGGGGGGTCCCGGAGGGGGGGGTCCCGGCCGGGGGGGTCGCTCCGGGGCTGGCGTGGGCGGCCCAGCGGCTCCAGCTGTTCCAGCGGCTCCTGGGGGCGCTGGCCGGGGGCGACCTGCGCCTGGCCCAGGTGGCCAACGACCTGGAGAACCTGCGGAGCCTCCTGGCCGTGCTGGGGGCGCTGCTCGGCTGCGCCCCCCCCCGCCAGCCCCCCCCGCCGCCCCCCGCCCCGCTCGCCGAGGCTCCGCACACGGTGGCCGGGGTGGCCCTGGCGCGGCTCCGGGGCTGCCTGGAGGGGGTCGCCGCCTGCCTGGAGGGGGTCCCCGCGTGTTAGGGACCCCCGGGACCCCCCCGGGATCCCCGGGACACCCCCGGAACACCCCCGGGACACCCCCGACCCCCGGGACACCCCCGGGATCCCCGGGACACCCCCGGGACCCCACGGAGACCCCCGGGATCTCATCAGGACCCCCGGGACCCCCCCGGGACCTCCCTGGGACCCCCCCAGGACCTCAGCAGGGACACCAAGAGCATCCCCAGACACCGGAGAGAGCTCGAGCTGCTTTTATCTACAACATTCCATTATTATTATTATTATTATTATTATTATTATTATTATTATTATTATTATTGTTGTTGTTATTGTTATTATTATTATTATTATTATTATTATTATTATTATTATTATTATTATTATTATTATTATTATTATTTACTATTATTAATAATTTATTGAATTTAAAGCCCCTTTTCCAGCAGCCTCACTCGTGTCTGTGGTGACTCTGGGGACAAGGGACACCGGGACCCTGGGGACCCTGGGGACCCTGGGGACATGGGGGGACATGGGGACACACGGGACCCTGGGGACACACGGACACACGGACACACGGGGACATGGGGGGACATGGGGACCCTGGGGACACACAGGGACATGGGGGGACATGGGGACCCTGGGGACACACAGGGACGCACAGGGACAAATGGGATCCTGGGGACACACGGGGACACGGGGGGACATGGGGACACACAGGACCCTGGGGACACACAGGGACACACGGGGTGACAGGGCCAGCGGGGCCCCAGGATGTCCCCAGGCCAGGGGTGACGCGGGGACACGGCCGCGGTGACTCAGGGGCTGTTGGTGACTCACTGGTGGCTTCGTCACCCCCCGGCCCCGAGTGACCCCAACACCTCCAGAGGAGGGGACACGGGGGGGACACAGGAGGGCACACACAGTGTCACAGTGTCAGTGTCAGTGTCACAGTGTCACAGTGTCAGTGTCACAGTGTCAGTGTCACAGTGTCACACAGTGTCACAGTGTCAGTGTCACAGTGTCACAGTGTCAGTGTCAGTGTCACAGTGTCACACACAGTGTCACACAGTGTCACACACAGTGTCACAGTGTCACAGTGTCACACAGTGTCAGTGTCACAGTGTCAGTGTCACACAGTGTCACAGTGTCAGTGTCACAGTGTCACACAGTGTCACAGTGTCAGTGTCACACAGTGTCACAGTGTCAGTGTCACAGTGTCACACAGTGTCACACAGTGTCAGTGTCACAGTGTCACACAGTGTCACACAGTGTCAGTGTCACAGTGTCAGTGTCACAGTGTCAGTGTCACAGTGTCAGTGTCAGTGTCACAGTGTCACACAGTGTCACAGTGTCAGTGTCAGTGTCACAGTGTCAGTGTCACAGTGTCAGTGTCACAGTGTCACAGCGTCAGTGTCACACAGTGTCACAGTGTCACAGTGTCAGTGACAGTGTCAGTGTCACAGTGTCAGTGTCACAGTGTCAGTGTCACACAGTGTCACAGTGTCACAGTGTCACACAGTGTCAGTGTCACAGTGTCAGTGTCACAGTGTCACACAGTGTCACACAGTGTCACAGTGTCACAGTGTGTCACACAATGTTAGTGTCACAAAGTGTCACATACAGTGCCAGTGTCACACACACTGTCACACACGCAGTGTCACACACACAGTGTCACACACAGTGTCACACACACACTGTCACACACACACTGTCACAGTGTCACACACACAGTGTCACACACACTGTCACACACACAGTGTCACACACACAGTGTCACACACAGTGTCACACACACTGTCACACACACACTGTCACACACACTGTCACACACAGTGTCACACACACAGTGTCACACACACACTGTCACACACACTGTCACACACACAGTGTCACACACACTGTCACACACAGTGTCACACACACTGTCACACACACTGTCACACACACTGTCACACAGTGTCACACACACACTGTCACACACACACTGTCACACACACAGTGTCACACACACACTGTCACACACAGTGTCACACACAGTGTCACACACACTGTCACACACACAGTGTCACACACACTGTCACACACACTGTCACACACACACTGTCACACACACACTGCCACACACACTGTCACACACACAGTGTCACACACACTGTGTCACACACACTGTCACACACAGTGTCACACACACACTGTCACACACACACTGTCACACACACTGTCACACACACAGTGTCACACACACTGTCACACACACTGTCACACACACTGTCACACACACACTGTCACACACACTGTCACACACACAGTGTCACACACACTGTCACACACACAGTGTCACACACACTGTCACACACACACTGTCACACACACTGTCACACACAGTGTCACACACACAGTGTCACACACACTGTCACACACACACTGTCACACACACACAGTCACACACACAGTGTCACACACAGTGTCACACACACTGTCACACACACACTGTCACACACACAGTGTCACACACAGTGTCACACACACTGTCACACACACACTGTCACACACAGTGTCACACACACACAGTCACACACACACTGTCACACACACACTGTCACACACACTGTCACACACACACAGTCACACACACACTGTCACACACACTGTCACACACAGTGTCACACACACAGTGTCACACACCATGTCACACACAGTGTCACATGCACAATGTCACACAGTGTCGCACACAGTGTCAGTGTCATACACACAGTGTCACACACGGTGTCAGTTTCACACACATGGTGTCAGTGTCACACACGGTGTCAGTGTCACACACACGGTGTCACACACAGTTGCACACAGTGACAGTGTCACACACAGTGTCAGTGTCACACACAGTGTCAGTGTCACACGCACAATGTCATACAGTGTCACACAGTGTCAGTGTCACACACACGGTGTCACACGGTGTCAGTGTCACACACGGTGTCAGTGTCACACGCACAGTGTCACTGTCACACATGATGTCACTGTCACACACGATGTCAGTGTCACACAGTGTCAGTGTCACACACGGTGTCAGTGTCACACGCACAGTGTCACTGTCACACATGATGTCACTGTCACACACGATGTCAGTGTCACACAGTGTCAGTGTCACACAGTGTCAGTGTCACACGCACAGTGTCACACACACGGTGTCAGTGTCACACACACGGTGTCAGTGTCACACGCACAGTGTCACTGTCACACATGATGTCACTGTCACACACGATGTCAGTGTCACACAGTGTCAGTGTCACACATGGTGTCAGTGTCACACACGATGTCAGTGTCACACAGTGTCAGTGTCACACAGTGTCAGTGTCACACAGTGTCAGTGTCACACGCACAGTGTCACACACACGGTGTCAGTGTCACACACACGGTGTCAGTGTCACACATGGTGTCACTGAGAGCCGCTCGCTGTCCCTCCCGGCCCTGCCCGGATCCCCCCGGTGGGGACACCCCAGGACAGGGTGGCCGTTGGTGGCCGTTGGTGGCTGTTGGTGGCCGTTGGTGGCCGTTGGTGGCCGTTGGTGGCTGCTGGTGGCCGTTGGTGGCTGTTGGTGGCCATTGGTGGCCGTTGGTGGCCGTTGGTGGCCGTTGGTGGCTGCTGGTGGCCGTTGGTGGCCGTTGGTGGCCATTGGTGGCCGTTGGTGGCCGTTGGTGGCTGTTGGTGGCTGTGGGGCAGTCACCCCCGGGTCACCTGCCACACACCCAAGGCTCCGCCCACTGGCCGGGGGGGACACAGGGGTGACACAGGAGGTGACACACGGGGTGACACAGGTGGTGACACAGGAGGTGACACAGGGGAGGTGACACAGGAGGTGACACAGGGGAGGTGACACAAGGGGTGACACAAGGGTGACACAGGGGAGGTGACAGGGGGGGTGACACGGGGTGAGACAGGGGTGACAGAGGAGGTGACACAGGGGACACAGGGGAGGTGACACAAGGGGTGACACAGGGGTGACACAGGAGGTGACACAGGGGTGACACAGGGGAGGTGACACAGGGGAGGTGACACAGGGGGTGACATGGAGGGGACACACGGGGGGTGACATGGAGGGGACACACGGGGGGGACATGGGCGCTGTCCCCCACCCCAGGGGAGACGTCCTGGGGACCCCCCCAAGGTGGAGGTGACACCAGGAGCCCAAATTTTCCTTAAAAAACGCATTTTTATTAAAACCCAGAACAACAGCGGGGGGGGAGGGGAGCACCCCCAAATCCCGGGGGGGGCTGGGGGCACCCAGGGCCGGGTCTGACCCCCCAACCCCCCCCGGGCTGCACGGGAGCAGCACCCCAAAAACGCCCTGGTACCCCAAAACCAGCCGGGGACCCAAAAACCTCCCTGGGACCCCAAAACCAGCCTGGTACCCCAAAACCAGCCGGGGACCCAAAAACCTCCCTGGGACCCCAAAACTGCCTGGACCCCAAAACTGCAAGGACCCCAAAATCCCCCAGACCCCAAAACCCCCCCCGGGACCCCAAAACCCCCTGGGACCCCAAAACCCCCCTGGGAGGTTTGGGACCCCCCGCACCCCCAGGTGTGGGGGGATGTGTGGGGTGCCGGGGGGGTGTTTTGGGGTACCAGGGGGGGTTTTGGGGTGCCAGGGATGATTTGGGGTGCCAGGGGGGGTTTTGGGGTGCCAGGGAGGGTTTTGGGGTGCCAGGGATGTTTTGGGGTGCCCGGGGGGGGGTCTCAGCTCTCGAACCATTTGCCCCCCTGGGCCGTGGGGGGGTTGCTCCCCAAAATCTTCCTCTTGTACCTCTCCACCAGCTCCTGGAACCGAACCTCGGCCCCCCCGGGGCCCCCCCGGCGCCGGCCCTGCGGAACCGAGAGTCAGGGGGACCCCAAAACCCCCGGGGCTGGGGGGGGGGGGGGGTGGGGGTGAACCCCCAAATCCCTACCTGGGGGAGGGGCAGTTTCTCCTTTCGCCGCCGGGAGCCCCGGGGGGCTTTGGGGGGCTTCGGGGGGGGCTGGGCCTGAGCCCGGTCCCGTTTCCTGCGGGAAAAGCGGAATTGGGGACAGAGACCCCCGGGGGGAAACGGGGGGAAGGGAAGGGGGAGGGAAAAAGGGGGGAAAAGGAAAAAAGAGGGGAAAAGGAAAAGGGAAATGGGGAGAAAAATGAGGGGGAAAGGGGAGAGAAAGGGGAAATGGTGGGGGAAGAGGGGAAGGAAAAGGGGGGGAAAGGGAAGGAAAAGGGGGGAAAAGAGGGGAAAAGGGGAAGGAAAAGGGAGGGAAAAGGGAAGGAAAAGGGAAGGGAAGGGGGGAAAAGGGGAAGGAAAAGGGAAGGAAAAGGGAAGGGAAAAGGGAAGGGAAAAGGGAAGGGAAAAGGGAAGGGAAAAGGGAAGGAAAAGGGAAGGAAAAGGGGAAGGAAAAGGAAAAGGAAAAGGAAAAGGAAAAGGAAAAGGAAAAGGAAAAGGAAAAGGGGGGGATGAAGTCTGGGGGCTCCGGGCCCCCCTCACCTGATTTTGGGGCCGCGGTGGGAGGGCACTGCCAGCACTTTGGTGCGGGGGGCACCGGGAGCCCCCCCCTGCCCCGGGCCCTGCGTCAGGAACCCGGCCCAGGGGGTCCCGGGGGGCGGCCCGGGGGGGGCCCGGGGTCCCCCCGAACCCGCGGGGGGGTCTGGCTGCCCCCGGGGGGGATCCGGGGGTCCCTGGGGCGGCTCTGGGGGTCCCGCGGCCGCCTTGGCCTTGGCCTTGGCCTTCAGCTGGGGGGAGAGAGGGGTGGGGGTCAGGGGGGGTCAGGGAGGGGTCTGGGGGGTCTGGGGGGTGCTCAGGAGGATCAGGGGGTTCAGGGGGGGCTCAGGGAGGGTTCAGGGGGGGCTCAGGGAGGGTTCAGGGGGGGTCAGGGAGGGGGCTGGGGGGTCTGGGGGGTCAGTGGGGGGCTCAGGAGGATCAGGGGGTTCAGGGGGGGCTCAGGGAGGGTTCAGGGGGGGTCAGGGAGGGGCTCAGGGGGGTTCAGGGGGGGCTCAGGGGGGGCTCAGGGGGGTTCAGGAGGGGTTTAGGGGGGCTCAGAGAATGTTCAGGGGGTTCTGGGGGGGTCTCAGGGGTGTCTCAGGGGGTTCAGGGGGGTTTCAGGGGTCCCAGGGGGGTCTCAGGGGTGTCTCAGGGGGTCCCAGGGGGGTTTCAGGGTTCCCAGGGGGAATCTCAGGGGGTTCAGGGGGGTTTCAGGGGTCTCAGGGGGGTTTCAGGGGGGTTTCAGGGGTCTCAGGGGGTTCAGGGGGGTTTCAGGGGTCTCAGGGGGGGATCAGGGCGGGCTCAGGGGGTTCAGGGGGGTCTCAGGGGGGGTCCCAGGGGGGGTCCCAGGGGGGTCTCAGGGGGGCTCCCCGTACCAGGCCCCGCTGGATCCGCTGTTCCCGCAGCCGCAGCTTCCGCCGGTCCTCGAGCGCGAACTCCACGATCGGGCGCTGGGGGGGCACCGTGGGGACCCCGAAACAACACCCAAACAACACCCAAACAACACCCAAACAACACCCAAACAACACCCCAAACAACACCCAAACAACACCCAAACAACACCCCAAACAACACCCAAACAACACCCCAAACACTGAGGGGACCCCGAAACAACACCCAAACAACACCCAAACAACACCCAAACAACACCCAAAACAACACCCCAAACAACACCCAAACAACACCCCAAACAACACCCAAACAACACCCCAAACACTGAGGGGACCCCGAAACAACACCCAAACAACACCCAAACAACACCCAAACAACACCCAAACAACACCCCAAACAACACCCAAACAACACCCAAACAACACCCAAACAACACCACACCCAAACAACACCCCAAACAACACCCCAAACAACACCCAAACAACATCCAAAACAACACCCCAAACAACACCCCAAACAACACCCCAAACAACACCCAAACAACACCCAAACAACACCCCAAACAACACCCCAAACAACACCCCAAACAACACCCAAACAACACCAACACCCAAACAACATCCAAAACAACACCCAAACAACACCCAAACAACACCCCAAACAACACCCAAACAACACCCAAACAACACCCAAACAACACAACACCCAAACAACACCCCAAACAACACCCCAAACAACACCCCAAACACTGAGGGGACCCCGAAACAACACCCAAACAACACCCAAACAACACCCAAACAACATCCAAAACAACACCCAAACAACACCCAAACAACACCCCAAACAACACCCCAAACAACACCCAAACAACACCCCAAACAACACCCAAAACAACACCCCAAAAAACACCCCAAACACCGAGGGGACCCCAAAACAACACCCCAAACACTGGGGGGACCCCGAAACACCCAGAGGGACCCCAAAACACCCAGGAGAACCCCCAGAAGCCGTGGGGTACCCCAAAACCCCCGGGGGGTCCCAGGAATGCCAGGGGGACCCCGGAGTGTGGGGGGCAGCTCCGGGGTGTGGAAACGGGGTCCCCCCGGATTTGGGGTGCCCCCACTGACCTTGTGCGCCCCGAAGAGCTCGGGGTTGTTGTTGAGGCACCGCAGGGCCCCCAGCGCCTCCTCGTGCTCCCCAAACTCCACGAAGGCGAACCCCAAAGATTGGCCCTGGCCCCGCAGCTCCCGCATCACCCGGCACTGGGGAAGGGACGGGGTCACCCCAAAACATCCCTGAGTCACCCCAAAACCATCCCTGAGTCACCCCAAAACATCCCTGAGTCACCCCAAAAACATCCCCGGGTCACCCCTGAAACACCCTTGAGTCACCCCAAAACCATCCCTGAGTCACCCCAAAAACATCCCCGGGTCACCCCAAAACCATCCCCGAGTCACCCCAAAAACATCCCCGGGTCACCCCTAAAACATCCTCGGGTCACCCCTAAAACATCCCCCAGTACCTCTCCAGTGTCCCCCCAGTGTCCCCAGTGTCCCCCAGTGTCCCCCCAATGTCCCCCCAGTGCCCCCCAGTGTCCCCCAGTGCCCCCCAGTGCCCCCCAGTGTCCCCCCAATATCCCCCAGTGCCCCCCAGTGTCCCCCCAATGTCCCCCCAGTGCCCCCCAGTGTCCCCCCAGTGCCCCCCAGTGTCCCCCCAATGTCCCCCCAGTGCCCCCCCAGTGTCCCCAGTGCCCCCCAGTGCCCCCCAGTGTCCCCCCAGTGTCCCCCCAGTGTCCCCCAGTGTCCCCCCAGTGTCCCCCAGTGTCCCCAATGTCCCCCCAGTGTCCCCCAGTGTCCCCCCAATGTCCCCCCAGTGTCCCCCCAGTGTCCCCAGTGTCCCCCCAGTGCCCCCCCAGTGTCCCCAGTGTCCCCCCAGTGCCCCCCAGCCCCCCTCACCTCTCTGATGTGGGGTCCCGGCCCCCCCGGGGGTCTCAGCCGCTCCCGCAGCAGCGCCCGCAGCCCCCCCGTGTCCAGCGCCTTGGGCAGGTTGTGCAGGCACAGCCGGGTCCGGGACACCCCAATATTGGGGTCCTGCAGCCGCCGCCGCTTCAGCTCCTCAAACTGGGGATCGGGGGTACCCCAAACGTGAGGAGAGCACCCCAAACATGGGGAGAGCACCCCAAACATGGGGTCAAACCCCAAACGTGAGGAGAGCACCCCAAACGTGAGGAGAGCACCCCAAACACGGGGAGAGCACCCCAAACATGGGGTCAAACCCCAAACCCACCCTGGTACCCCAAACACGGGAATGACACCCCAACATTGGGGTCCTGCAGCCGCCGCCGCTTCAGCTCCTCAAACTGGGGATCGGGGGGGCAGGGGGGCACCCCAAACATGGGGAGAGCACCCCAAACACGGGGAGAGCACCCCAAACGTGAGGAGAGCACCCCAAACATGGGGAGAGTACCCCAAATGTGGGGAGAGCACCCCAAACGTGAGGAGAGCACCCCAAACATGGGAATGACACCCCAAATGTGGGGATGGTACCCCAAATATAGGACTGACACCCCAAACCCCAGCACCCCAAACCCAGCCCCAGCACCCCAAACCCCAGCACCCCAAACCCAGCCCCGGCACCCCAAACCCAGCCCTGGCACCCCAAACCCCAGCACCCCAAACCCCAGCACCACAAACCCACCCCAGCACCCCAAACCCCAGCACCCCAAACCCCAGCACCCCAAACCCAGCCCTGGCACCCCAAACCCCAGCACCCCAAACCCACCCCAGCACCCCAAACCCCAAGCCCGGCGCTCACCCGCGCCCGCTTGGCCATGTCCGAGTCACTGACGCCCTCGGCAGCGCGGGAACCCGGGCGGATCGCTGGGAACGGGATACGGGGTCAGGAACAGAGATCAGGAACGGGATACGGGGTCAGGAACGGGATACGGGATCGGGAACGGGATACGGGGTCAGGAACGGGATACGGGGTCGGGAACAGAGATCAGGAACGGGATACGGGGTCAGGAACGGGATACGGGGTTGGGATAGGGGATGTGGGATCAGGAACGGGATACGGGGTCAGGAACGGGATACGGGGTCAGGAACGGGATACGGGGTCAGGAACGGGATACGGGGTCAGGAACAGAGATCAGGAACGGGATAGGGGATGTGGGATATGGGAACGGGAAACGGCGTCGGGACAGGGGATGTGGGATCAGGAACGGGATACGGGGTCAGGAACGGGATACGGGGTCAGGAACGGGATACGGGGTCAGGAATGGGATACGGGGTCAGGAACGGGATACGGGGTCAGGAACGGGATACGGGGTGAGGAACGGGATACGGGGTCAGGAACGGGATACGGGGTCAGGAACGGGATACGGGGTCAGGAACGGGATACGGGGTCAGGAATGGGATACGGGATCAGGAACAGAGATCAGGAACGGGATACGGGGTCGGGAACGGGATACGGGGTCGGGAACGGGATACGGGGTCAGGAATGGGATACGGGGTCGGGAACGGGATACGGGGTCAGGAATGGGATACGGGGTCAGGAACAGAGATCAGGAACGGGATAGGGGATGTGGGATATGGGAACGGGATACGGGGTCGGGATAGGAGATGTGGGATCAGGAACGGGATACGGGGTCGGGAACGGGATACGGGGTCGGGAACGGGATACAGGGTCAGGACAGGGGATGTGGGATATGGGAACGGGAGATGGGATATGGGGTCAGGGAACGGGATACGGGGTCAGGGATATTGGAATGGATGAGAATGGGATATGGAGTCAGGATATGGGATCAGGGATATGCAATATGGGGTCAGGGATATGGAATATGGGATATGCAATATGGGATATGGGATGTGGGATATGGGATATGGGATATGGGATGTGGGATATGGGATATGGAATATGGGATATGCAATATGGGATATGGGATAATGGGATCAGGGATATGGGATATGAGATATGAGATACGAAATATGAGATATGAGATATGGGATATGGGATATGGGATATGGGATCAGGGGGATATGGGATCAGGGATATGGGATATGGGATCAGGGATATGGGATCAGGGATATGGGATATGGGATCAGAGGGATATGGGATCAGGAATATGGGATCAGGGATATGAAATATGGGATATGGGATATGAGATATGGGATATGGGATCAGGGATCAGGGATATGGGATATGGGATATGGGATCAGGGATATGGGATCAGGGATGGATGGGATATGGGGTCAGGGGATTTGGGATGAATGGGAATGTGGATATGGAGTCAGGAGGATTTAGGGATGGATGGGAATGGGATCAGGGGATTGGGGATGGATGGGATATGGGGTCAGGGGATTGGGGATGGATGGGATATGGGGTCAGGGATGGATGGGATATGGGGTCAGGGGATGGATGGGATATGGGGTCAGGGGATTGGGGATGGATGGGATATGGGGTCAGGGATGGATGGGATATGGGGTCGGGGATGGATGGGATATGGGGTCGGGGATGGATGGGATATGGGGTCAGGGGGATTTGGGATGGATGGGAATGTGGATATGGGGTCAGGGGGATTGGGGATGGATGGGATATGGGGTCAGGGGGATTGGGGATGGATGGGATATGGGGTCAGGGATGGATGGGATATGGGGTCAGGGGGTCAGGGGATGGATGGGATATGGGGTCAGGGATGGATGGGATATGGGGTCAGGGATGGATGGGATATGGGGTCAGGGATGGATGGGATATGGGGTCAGGGATGGATGGGATATGGGGTCAGGGATGGATGGGATATGGGGTCAGGGACGGATGGGATATGGGGTCAGGGGATTGGGGATGGATGGGATATGGGGTCAGGGATAGATGGGATATGGGGTCAGGGGGTCAGGGATGGATGGGATATGGGGTCAGGGGGATTTGGGATGGATGGGAATGTGGATATGGGGTCAGGGATGGATGGGATATGGGGTCAGGGGATCAGGGATGGATGGGATATGGGGTCAGGGGGTCAGGGATGGATGGGATATGGGGTCAGGGGGTCAGGGATGGATGGGATATGGGGTCAGGGGATTTGGGATGGATGGGAATGTGGATATGGGGTCAGGGGGATTGGGGATGGATGGGAATGGGATCAGGGGATTGGGGATGGATGGGATACGGGGTCAGGGATGGATGGGGTCAGGGGATTGGGGATGGATGGGATATGGGGTCAGGGGGATTGGGGATGGATGGGATATGGGGTCAGGGGATGGATGGGATATGGGGTCAGGGATGGATGGGATATGGGGTCAGGGGGATTGGGGATGGATGGGATACGGGGTCAGGGATGGATGGGATATGGGGTCAGGGATGGATGGGATATGGGGTCAGGGGGATTGGGGATGGATGGGATATGGGGTCGGGGATGGATGGGATATGGGGTCAGGGATGGATGGGATATGGGGTCAGGGACGGATGGGATATGGGGTCAGGGGATTGGGGATGGATGGGATATGGGGTCAGGGATAGATGGGATATGGGGTCAGGGGGTCAGGGATGGATGGGATATGGGGTCAGGGGATTTGGGATCGATGGGATATGGGGTCAGGGGATGGATGGGATATGGGGTCGGGGATGGATGGGATATGGGGTCAGGGGGTCAGGGATGGATGGGATAT
Organism: Cyanistes caeruleus; assembly: GCF_971803275.1. Lineage (NCBI taxonomy): Eukaryota > Metazoa > Chordata > Aves > Passeriformes > Paridae > Cyanistes > Cyanistes caeruleus. The sequence goes on from NC_141704.1 coordinate 448,445, forward strand.
GGGGTCAGGGATGGATGGGATATGGGGTCAGGGGGATTTGGGATGGATGGGAATGTGGATATGGGGTCAGGGGGATTGGGGGAGCTCAGGGCACGGAGGACATGGGATAATTTGGGGAATTTGGGGATCAGCTAACGGGACAGTCTTGGCTGATGTTTGGGGCAAGGGATGAGGGGGTCAGGGGGATTTGGGGAAATTCTGGGGGGAAAAGGGGCCGGGGGGGTTGGGAAGGGTTTGGGGAGCGTCGGGGGCAGAGGGAACGGGGGCTTGGGGGGTTTGGGGTCACGGGGAAAACGAGGGGCTGGGGGTGTGGGATTGGGGGGCAGGGAGGGGGGTGTGGGGACTCAGGGTGTGGGGTCTGGGGGTGTGGGGTCTGTGGGGTGTGGGGTGTGGGGTCTGTGGGGTGTGGGGTCTGTGGGGTGTGGGGTGTGGAGGTGTGGGGTGTGGGGGCTCAGGGTGTGGGGTGTGGAGGTGTGGGGGGTGTGGGGTGTGGGGGCTGGGAGGGATGTGGGGTCTGGGGGTCTGTGGGGTCTGGGGGTGTGGGGTCTGGGGGTCTGTGGGTGTGGAGGTGTGGGGTGTGGGGGTGTGGGATGTGGGGGCAGGGATGGGTGTAGGGTCTGGGGGTATGGAGGTGTGGGGAGTGGGGGTGTGGGGTCTGGGGGCTCAGGGTGTGGGGTCTGGGGGTGTGGGGGCTCAGGGTGTGGGGTATGGGGGTGTGGGGGTGTGGGGTGTGGAGTCAGTGGGGTGTGGGGGCAGGGATGGATGTGGGGTCTGGGGGTGTGGGGGCTCAGGGTGTGGGGTGTGGGGGTGTGGGGGTGTGGGGGTGTGGGGTGTGGGGTCTGTGGGTGTGTGGTCTGTGGGGTGTGGGGGTGTGGGGTGTGTGGTCTGTGGGGTCTGGGGGTGTGGGGGCAGGGATGGGTGTGGGGTCTGTGGGGTGTGGGGGCAGGGATGGGTGTGGGGTCTGGGGGTGTGGGGGCTCAGGGTGTGGGGTCTGTGGGGTCTGGGGGTGTGGGGGGTCTGGGGGTCTGTGGGGTCTGGGGGTGTGGGGGCAGGGATGGGTGTGGGGTCTGGGGGTCTGTGGGTGTGGAGGTGTGGGGTGTGGGGGTGTGGGGTGTGGGGGCAGGGATGGGTGTGGAGTCTGGGGGTGTGGGGGTGTGGGGTCTGTGGGTGTGGGGTCTGTGGGGTCTGGGGGTGTGGGGGTCTGGGGGTCTGTGGGGTCTGGGGGTGTGGGGGCAGGGATGGGTGTGGGGTCTGGGGGTTGGGGGACCCCCGACTCACCCCCCTCCCGGGCCAGGTACAGGTTCCTGGTGCCGCTTCGGGGCCGGGCGCCCCCCGAGCCCCCCTGGAGCCCCCGGGCCTGCTCCCGGCTCAGGGCGGGGTCCACGCGCAGCAGCCGCCCCCCAACGCGGAGCCCCCCGCCCTGGAACAGCGGGGTCAGCACCCCAAACACACCCCAAACCTTCCTGACACCCCAAAACCTCCCCCCAAACCCTCCTGACCCCCCAAAACCACCCCCCAAACCTTCCTGACACCCCAAAACCTCCCCCCAAACACACCCCAAACCTTCCTGACACCCCAAAACACACCCCAAACACACCCCAAACCTTCCTGACACCCCAAAACCTCCCCCCAAACCTTCCTGACATCCCAAAACCTCCCCCCAAACACACCCCAAACCTTCCTGACACCCCAAAACCCCACAGCATCACCCCAAACACACCCCAAACACACCCCAAACCTTCCTGACCCCCCAAAACCACCCCCCAAACCTTCCTGACCCCCCAAAACACACCCCAAACACACCCCAAACACACCCCAAACCTTCCTGACCCCCCAAAACCGCCCCCCAAGCACACCCCAAACCTTCCTGACACCCCAAAACACACCCCAAACCTTCCTGACCCCCCAAAACCTCCCCCCAAACACACCCCAAACCTTCCTGACACCCCAAAACCCCACAGCATCACCCCAAACACACCCCAAACCTTCCTGACCCCCCAAAACCGGCCCCCAAACCTTCCTGACACCCCAAAACCTCCCCTCGAACCCTCCTGACCCCCCAAAACCGCCCCCCAAAGCTTCCTGACCCCCCAAAACCCCACAGCATCCCCCAAACACACCCCAAACCCTCCTGACCCCCCCAAACCTCCCCCCAAACCTTCCTGACCCCCCAAAACCTCCCCTCAAACCCTCCTGACCCCCCAAACCCCACAGCATCACCCCAAAACCCCACAGCATCCCCCAAACACACCCCAAACCCTCCTGACCCCCCCAAACCTCCCCCCAAACCTTCCTAACCCCCCAAAACCCCAAACTGCCCCCAAAACCTTCCGAGACCCCCCCAAACTCCCCCCAAAGCCCCTCAAGATCCCCCCCACCCCACCCAACCCCCCAAAACTCCCCCACCAGGACCCCTGGTGCCCCCAGGGGGGTCCCAGTGCCCCCCACCCACCCTGGGGGTCCCCACCCCACCCTGGGGGTCCCCGGTCACTCTGGGGGTCCCCGGTCACTCTGGGGGTCCCCACCCCACCCTGGGGGTCCCCGGTCACTCTGGGGGTCCCTGGTCACTCTGGGGGTCCCTGGTCACTCTGGGGGTCCCCAGTCACTCTGGGGGTCCCCCCAGTGCCCCCCACCCACCCTGGGGATCCCTGGTCACTCTGGGGGTCCCTGGTTACTCTGGGGGTCCCTGGTCACCCTGGGGGTCCCCACCCCACCCTGGGGGTCCCCGGTCACTCTGGGGGTGCCCCCAGTGCCCCCCACCCACCCTGGGGATCCCTGGTCACTCTTGGGGTCCCTGGTCACCCTGGGGGTCCCCAACCCACCCTGGGGGTCCCCGGTCACTCTGGGGGTCCCCGGTCACTCTGGGGGTCCCCGGTCACCCTAGGGGTCCCCGGTCACTCTGGGGGTTCCTGGTCACTCTGGGGGTGCCCCCAGGGTCCCCCCACCCACCCTGGGGGTCCCTGGTCACCCTGGGGGTCCCCACCCCACCCTGGGGGTCCCCGGTCACTCTGGGGGTCCCTGGTTACTCTGGGGGTCCCCGGTCACTCTGGGGGAGCCCCCAGGGTCCCCCCTCACCTCGGGCCCCTCCTGGGCGGCCTCGATGCATTTCTGGGCCCCCTCGGGGGTCTCGAACTTGGCGAAGGCGGAGCCTGGGGGGGTCAGGGGGGTCAGGGGGGTCAGGGGGGGTCATGGGGGGGTCAGGGGGGGTCAGGGGGTTCAGGGGGGGTCAGGGGGGGTCAGGGGGGGTCAGGAGGGGTCAGGGGGGGTCAGGGGGGGTCAGGGGGCTCCCGAGGGAGGGGGAACCCCAAAGTGTGGGAGCCAACCCCCAAACGTGGGACACCTCAAAATTGGGGACCCCAAACATGAGAGAATCCCCCCCGTGGGAACGTGGGGCTTCCCAAACACAGGAGCCCCCCAAAATGGGACAGACCCCCCCAAATGTGGGACAGATCCTCCCAGCCCCACCTCTGGGGGTCCCAGTGCCCCCCCAGTGCCCCCAGCCCCAGCTCTGGGGGTCCCAGTGCCCCCCCAGTGCCCCCAGCCCCAGCTCTGGGGGTCCCAGTGCCCTCCCAGCCCCAGCCCCACCTCTGGGGGTCCCAGTCCCCCCAGCCCCAGCTCTGGGGGTCCCAGTGCCCCCAGCCCCACCTCTGGGGGTCCCAGTGCCCCCAGCCCCACCTCTGGGGGTCCTGCTCTGGGGGTGCAGCCCCAGCCCCAGCTCTGGGGGTCCCAGTGCCCCCCCAGCCCCAGCCCCAGCTCTGGGGGTCCCGCTCTGGGGGTCCCAGTGCCCCCAGCCCCACCTCTGGGGGTCCCGCTCTGGGGGTGCAGCACCAGCCGGACGTAGCGGAGCCCCCCGAAGCGGCTCAGCCTCTCCTGCAGCTCCTCCTCCTCCGTGTCCAACGAGAGGTTCCTGCGGGGCCGGGGGTCCCGGGGGTCCCGGGGGGTCAGGGGGGCTCAGGGGGGGCTCAGGGGGTCCCGGGGGGGCTCAGGGGGTCCCAGGGGGCTCAGGGGGGCTCAGGGGGTCCCGGGGGGCTCAGGGGGCTCAGGGGGTCCCGGGGGGGCTCAGGGGGTCCCGGGGGGCTCAGGGGGTCCCGGGGGGGCTCAGGGGGGCTCAGGGGGTCCCGGGGGGGCTCAGGGGGGGCTCAGGGGGGCGTTCAGGGGGGGCTCAGGGGGTCCCGGGGGGCTCAGGGGGGCGTTCAGGGGGTCCCAGGGCAGCCCCCAGGGCGGGGGTCCGCAGCCCCCCACTCACCGGATGAACACGGTCCTGCCCTCGCCCACGTCCGACGGGCGCTGCCGGGGGGGCTTCTCTGCGGGGGGGGGTGAGCCAGGGGCACCCCCAGACCCCAAAAACATCCCCGGACCCCCAGAAACCCCCCCAGACCCCAAAAACATCCCCGGACCCCCAGAAACCCCCCCAGACCCCAAAAACATCCCCGGACCCCCAGAAACCCCCCCAGACCCCAAAAACATCCCCGGACCCCCAGAAACCCCCCCAGACCCCAGAACACCCCTCAGACCACCCTAAGCCCCTCCCTCAAACCTCCCCAGAGCCCCCCAGGAGCCCCCAGCCCACCCCAAACCCCCCCCAGAGCCCCCCAAACCTCCCCCAGCCCACCCCAAACCCCCCCCCCAGAGCCCCCCAGCCCCCCCGGAGCCCCCCAAACCCCCCCCAGCCCCCCTGAGCCCCCCAAGCCCCTCCAGGTTCTGCCCAAGCCCCCCCAGACCCCCCAGAAGACCCCTCCCCCTTCCCCGAGCCCCCAGCCCTGCCCCTCCTGCCAGCGCCCAACAAACCTTTCTTATCCTCATCCTCATCATCCTCATCATCTTCATCTTCTTCATCCTCATCTTCATCCTCATCATCATCATCCTCATCATCCTCATCTTCCTCCTCCTCCTTTTTCCTTTTCCTGTGCCCCAGCCCAGCTCTGACCCCTGACCCCCCTTTTGGGGTCTGCAAGGGGGGCTGGGCAGCTTCTTCCTCCTCCTCTTCCTCCTCCTCCTCTTCCTCTTCCTCCTCCTTTTTCCTTTTCCTGTGCTCCAGCCCAGCTCTGACCCCTGATTTCCCTTTTGGGGTCTGCCGGGGGGCTGGGCGGCTTCTTCCTCCTCTTCTTCCTCTTCCTCTTCCTCTTCCTCTTCCTCCTCTTCCTCTTCTTCGTTCTTTTCCTCCTCTTCCTCCTCTTCCTCCTCCTCCCCCTCCTCCTCCTGCCCGTTCTGCCCCCCCTCTGCAGGAACGGGGGGTGGGGGCACAGTCACCCCCCACCCCAAATCCGGGGGTCCCGGCAGGACAGCCCCCCCCAGGGCTGGGGGGGCTTGGGGGGGTCTCTTGGGGGTTTGGGGTCTCTTGGGGGGTTTGGGGGTCTCTCAGGGGTTTGGGGGGGTCTCTGGGGGGTTTGGGGTCTCTCTGGGGGTTTGGGGGTCTCAGGGGTTTGGGGGTCTCGGGGGGTTTGGGGTCTCACCAGGTGTTTTTGGGGGTCTCACAGAGGGATTTGGGGGTCTCTCAGGGGGTTTGGGGGGGTCTCACGGGGGTTTGGGGTCTCTTGGGGGTTTGGGGGGGTCTCTGGGGGGGTTTGGGGGGGTCTCTCAGGGGTTTTTGGGGGTCTCTGGGGGTTTGGGGGGGTCTCTGGGGGTTTGGGGGGGGTCTCTCAGGGGTTTGGGGGTCTCAGGGGGGTTTGGGGTCTCACCAGGTGTTTTTGGGGGTCTCTCAGGGGTTTTGGGGGTCTCTCAGGTGTTTTTGTGGGTCTCATGGGGGGTTTGGGGGTCTCACCAGGTGTTTTTGGGGGTCTCTCAGGGGGTTTGGGGGGGTCTCTGGGAGGTTTGGGGGGGTCTCTCAGGGGTCTCTGGGGGTTTTGGGGTCTCTCAGGTGTTTTTGGGGGTCTCTCAGGGGTTTGGGGGGGTCTCTCAGGGGTTTTTGGGGGTCTCATGGGGGTCTCGGGGTCTCACCAGGTGTTTTTGGGGGTCCCTGTGTCCCCTGGTATTTGTCCTTGGCCACGGCCCAGTCCACGGCCAGCGGCCGCCCTGGGGACAGGGGGGGTCAGGGGGGGTCAGACCCCAATTCCTGAGAGCCCCCCACACCCCACAGCCCCCCCTCGGTGTGTGCCTTCCCCAGAGACCCCCACAGACCCCCAGAGACCCCCAGAGACCCCCCAGAGACCCCCCAGAGACCCCCCCCCAGAGACCCCCAGAGACCCCCAGAGACCCCCCAGAGACCCCCCAGAGACCCCCAGAGACCCCCAGGGACCCCCCAGAGACCCCCAGAGACCCCCAGGGACCCCCCCAGGACCCCCCCAGGACCCCCCAGGACCCCCAGGACCCCCCCACCTCGCAGCTCAGCCCCGTGCAGCCCCCCAGGACCCCCCCAGGACCCCCCAGGACCCCTCCAGGACCCCCAGAACCCCCCCAGGATCCCCAGGACCCCCAGCACCCCCAGACCTCGCAGCTCGGCCCCGTGCAGCCCCCCAGGACCCCCAGGACCCCCCAGGACCCCCCAGGACCCCCCAGGACCCCCCAGGACCCCCCAGCACCCCAGACCTCGCAGCTCGGCCCCGTGCAGCCCCCCAGGACCCCCCAGGACCCCCCAGGACCCCCCCAGGACCCCCCAGGACCCCCCAGGACCCCCAGACCTCGCAGCTCAGCCCCGTGCAGCCCCCCAGGACCCCCCAGGACCCCCCAGGACCCCCCAGGACCCCCCCAGGACCCCCCAGGACCCCCAGGACCCCCCCACCTCGCAGCTCGGCCCCGTGCAGCCCCCCAGGACCCCCCCAGGACCCCCCAGCACCCCCCAGGACCCCCCAGGACCCCCAGGACCCCCAGACCTCGCAGCTCGGCCCCATTGAGCCCCCCAGGACCCCCCAGAACCCCCCCAGGACCCCCCAGGACCCCCCAGGACCCCCCCAGGACCCCCAGGACACCCCCAGGACCCCCCCAGGACCCCCCAGGACCCCCCCAGGACCCCCCAGGACCCCCCCAGGACCCCCCCAGGACCCCCAGCACCCCAGACCTCGCAGCTCGGCCCCGTGCAGCCCCCCAGCACCCCCAGGACCCCCCAGGACCCCCAGACCCCCAGCACCCCAGACCTCGCAGCTCGGCCCCATGCAGCCCCCCAGGACCCCTCCAGGACCCCCAGGACCCCCCAGGACCCCCCAGGACCCCCAGGACCCCCCAGGACCCCCCCCAGCACCCCCAGCACCCCCCACCTCGCAGCTCGGCCCCGTGCAGCCCCCCAGGACCCCCCCAGGACCCCCCAGCACCCCCCAGGACCCCCCAGGACCCCCAGGACCCCCAGACCTCGCAGCTCGGCCCCATTGAGCCCCCCAGGACCCCCCAGGACCCCCCCAGGACCCCCCAGGACCCCCAGAGACCCCCCCACCTCGCAGCTCGGCCCCGTGCAGCCCCCGCAGCGCCGCCGCCGCCTCCCGCAGGTTCCGGAGCTGGACGAAGGCGAAGCCCCTCGGGGTCCCGTCTGCAGGAGCCCCCCGAGTGAGCCCCCGGGGCTGGGGGGGGTCCCGGGGGGCTCAGGGGGGCTCAGGGGGTCCCGGGGGTCTCACCAGGCTTGCGGGGCAGGTTCAGCTCCAGGACGGACCCGAAGGGGCTGAAGAGAGCGCGGAGCTGCTCCTCGGAGCACTGCGGGAACGGGGGACAGGGGGTCTGGGGGGGTCCTGGGGGGCCTGGGGGTCCTGGGGGGTCCTGGGGGGTTCCTGGGGGTCCTGGGGGGGGTCCTGGGGAGGGGCCTGGGGGTCCTGGGGGGTCCTGGGGGGTCCTGGGGGGGTCCTGGGGGGCCTGGGGAGGGCTGGGGGGTCCCTGGGGATGGGGGAGTGCTGGGAGGATCCCGGGGGTCCCTGGAGGGTTCCGGGGGCTCCCCAGGGAACGGGGCCTGTGGGAAGAGGGGGGTCCTGGGGAGGCTGAGGGGGTCCCGGGGTCACTCAGGGGTCCCAGGGATGTTCAGGGGGTCACTCAGGGGGTCCCGGGGTCACTCAGGGGGTCCCAGGGTCACTCAGGGGGTCCCGGGGTCACTCAGGGGGTCCCGGGGGTCACTCAGGGGGTCACTCAGGGGGTCCCGGGGTCACTCAGGGAGTCCCAGGGTCACTCAGGGAGTCCCAGGGTCACTCAGGGGGTCACTCAGGGGGTCACTCAGGGGGTCCTGGGGGTCACTCAGGGGGTCACTCAGGGGGTCACTCAGGGGGTCCCAGGGTCACTCAGGGGGTCCCAGGGATGTTCAGGGGGTCACTCAGGGGGTCCCGGGGGTCACTCAGGGGGTCCCGGGGGTCACTCAGGGGGTCACTCAGGGGGTCCCGGGGTCACTCAGGGGGTCCCGGGGTCACTCAGGGGGTCCCGGGGGTCCCGCCCCCCTCACCTGGAAGCTGAGGTTGCGCAGGATCAGCCGAGCCTTGCGGGAGGGGCCCCGCGGCTTCTTGGGCCGGGGGGGTCCCGGGGGGGGCCGCGCCCCCCGCCCCTCCCCCCGGCCCTGCCCCCTCCCCTCGCAGCGGGGCCGGGCCGGGGTCACCCCCAGGCGCTGCCCCCCCAGCTCGGGGGGCTCCCGCAGCGCCCGCCCCGCGTCCTCGGGCAGCGAGAACGTCACGAAGCCAAAACCCCGGCACCGGCGAGAGCCTGGGGAGGGGGCGGTGAGAGCTGGAGAGACCCCAGACCCGGCCCGGACCCCCGGACCCGGCTGGGACCCCCAAACACAGCCCAGACCCGGCTGGGACCCCCAGACCCGGCTGGGACCCCCAAACACAGCTGGGATCCCCGGACACAGCCCAGACCCAGCTGGGACCCCCAAACACAGCCCAGACAGAGCCTGGGGAGGGGGCGGTGAGAGCTGGAGAGACCCCAGACCCGGCTGGGACCCCCAGACACAGCTGGGACCCCCAGACCCGGCTGGGACCCCCAGACACAGCCCAGACCCAGCCCGGACCCCCAGACACAGCCCAGACCCGGCTGGGACCCCCGGACACAGCTGGGACCCCCGGACACAGCCCAGACCCAGCTGGGACCCCCGGACACAGCTGGGACCCCCGGACACAGCCCAGACCCAGCTGGGACCCCCGGACACAGCTGGGACCCCCGGACACAGCCCAGACCCAGCTGGGACCCCCAGACCCAGCTGGGACCCCCAGACCCGGCTGGGACCCCCAGACCCAGCTGGGACCCCCAAACACAGCCCAGCCCCTGAGCCCAGGGACTGCTGAGTGCCCCCATCCTGCTCCCCGAATCCCTGACATCCCAAACTCCCGAAATCCCGAATTCCCGATATCCCAAACTCACAATATCCCAAATCCCTGACATCCCAAACTCACAATATCCCGAATTCCCAATATCCCAAACTCACAATATCCCAAATTCCCGATATCCCAAACTCCCGAAATCCCGAATTCCCGATATCCCAAATTCCCGAAATCCCGAATTCCCGATATCCCAAACTCCCAATATCCCAAATTCCTGACATCCCAAATTCCTGACATCCCAAACTCCCAATATCCCAAATTCCCAATATCCCAAATTCCTGATACCCCGAATCTCTGACATCCCAAACTCCCAATATCCTGAATCCCTGACATCCCAAATTCCCAATATCTCAAATTCCCAATATCACAAATTCCTGATAACCCAAACTCCTGATACCCTGATAGCTCAAATCCCTGATATCCCGAATCCCTGACATCCCAAATTCCCGATACCCCAAATTCCCAATATCACAAATCCCTGATACCCCGAATCTCTGATATCCCAAACTCCCAATATCCCAAATTCCTGATACCCCAACTCCTGATATCCTGATACCCTGATAGCTCAAATCCCTGATATCCCGAATTCCCGATATCCCAAATTCCTGACACCCTAAATCCCCGACAGCCCGAATTCCTGGCACCCCAAATCCCTGGCACCCCAAATTCCTGATATCCCAAATCCCTGACATCCCCAAATCCCTGATACCCCAAATCCCTGTCACCCCAATATCCTAATATCCCAAATTTCTGATACCCCAAATCCCTGATACCCCAAATCCCTGATACCCCAAATTCCTGATACCCCAAATCCCTGATACCCCAAATTCCTGATACCCCAAATCCCTGATACCCCAAATCCCTGACACCCCAAATCCCTGGCACCCCGAATCCCTGATACCCCGAATCTCTGATATCCCAAATTCCTGACACCCCAAATCCCTGGCACCCCGAATCCCTGGCACCCCGAATCTCTGATACCCCGAATCCCTGGCACCCCGAATCCCTGGCACCCCGAATCTCTGATATCCCGAATCCCTGACACCCCAAATTCCTGATACCCCGAATTTCCGACACCCCAAACCCCGTTCCCAGCCCAGACCCCAAACCCAAATGTCCCCCCCAATTCCCAGACCCCCCCAAACCGCAACCCAACCCCCCCATTCCCCCCAAACTCGCACCTGGGCCCCCCCCAAACCCCCCCAAATCCCTCCGTGCCCAGACCCGGCCCCCCCCCTGCAGCCCCCCAAACTCTGCCCCCAATCCCTGCAGCCCCCCCAAATCTCATTGACAGCCCCCCCAAATCCCACTGCAAACCCCTGCAGCCCCCCCAAATCCCATTGACAGCCCCCCCAAATCCCACTGCAACCCCTGCAGCCCCCCCCAAATCCCACTGCAAACCCCTGCAGCCCCCCAAACTCTGCCCCCAATCCCTGCAGCCCCCCCAAATCCCATTGACAGCCCCCCCAAATCCCACTGCAAACCCCTGCAGCCCCCCCAAATCTCATTGACAGCCCCCCCAAATCCCACTGCCACCCCTGCAGCCCCCCAAACTCTGTCCCTAAACCCTGCATCCCCCCCAAATCCCACTGTAACCCCTGCAGCCCCCCAAACTCTGCCCCCAATCCCTGCAGCCCCCCCAAATCCCATTGACAGCCCCCCCAAATCCCACTGTAACCCCTGCAGCCCCCCAAACTCTACCCCCAATCCCTGCAGCCCCCCCAAATCTCATTGACAGCCCCCCCAAATCCCACTGCCACCCCTGCAGCCCCCCAAACTCTGCCCCCAATCCCTGCAGCCCCCCCAAATCTCATTGACAGCCCCCCCAAATCCCACTGCCAGCCCTGCAGCCCCCCAAAACTCCGCTCCCAGCACCCCCAGACCCCCAAAACTCCGCTCCCAACCCCTGCAGCCCCCCCAAACTCTGCCCCGGGACCCTGCAGCCCCCCCAAACTCTGCCCCGGGACCCTGCAGCCCCCCCAAATCCCATTGACAGCCCCCCCAAATCCCACTGTAACCCCTGCAGCCCCCCCAAATCCCACTGTAACCCCTGCAGCCCCCCCAAATCCCACTGCAAACCCCTGCAGCCCCCCCAAATCCCATTGACAGCCCCCCCAAATCCCACTGCAAACCCCTGCAGCCCCCCAAAACTCTGCCCCCAGCCCCTGTAGCCCCCCAAACTCTGCCCCGGGACCCTGTAGCCCCCCAAACTCTGCCCCGGGACCCTGCAGCCCCCCCAAACTCTGCCCCCAGCCCCTGTAGCCCCCCAAGTCCCACTCCCACCCTCTCCAGCCCCCCAAACGTCGCTCCCAGCCCGCCCCACACGCCGCCCCTGCCCGCTCCCCGCTCCCCCCCGCTCCCCCCGGCTCGGACCCTTCTCGGTGACCACGAAGCAGCGGCGGAGCGGCCCCAGGTGCCCGAAGAGCCGCTCCAGGAGCGCGGCGGTGGCGCCGCCGGGGAGGCCCCGAACCAGCACCGTGCGCGGCTCGGCCGCCGCCATCTTGGCCCGCGGGGAATGCCGGGAGCGGGAACGGCCCGGGGGAACAGCGCCCCCTGGCGGAGCGCGGGAAGTGACAGCGCCCCCTGGCGGAGCGGAGGACCGAGGGGCCGGGGGAACAGCGCCCCCTGGCGGAGCGGAGGACCGAGGGGCCGGGGGGACAGCGCCCCCTGGCGGAGCGGAGGACCGAGGGGCTGGGGCACATCGGGGGTCCCGGGGCGGGGGTCTCGGGGGGGTCAGAGGGGATTGGGGGGCTCGGGGGGGGTCAGAGGGGATTGGGGGGGTCAGAGGGGCTCAGGGGGGGTCAGAGGGGATTGGGGGGCTTGGGGGGGTCAGAGGGGATTGGGGGGGTCAGAGGGGCTCGGGGGGGGTCAGAGGGGCTCGGGGGGGGTCAGAGGGGCTCGGGGGGGGTCAGAGGGGCTCGGGGGGGTCAGAGGGGCTCGGGGGGGGTCAGAGGGGATTGGGGGGGGTCAGAGGGGCTCGGGGGGGGTCAGAGGGGCTCGGGGGGGGTCAGAGGGGATTGGGGGGGTCAGAGGGGATTGGGGGGGTCAGAGGGGCTCGGGGGGGGGGTCAGAGGGGATTGGGGGGGGTCAGAGGGGCTCGGGGGGGGGGTCAGAGGGGATTGGGGGGGTCAGAGGGGATCGGGGGGGTCAGAGGGGATTGGGGGGGTCAGAGGGGATTGGGGGGCTCGGGGGGGGTCAGAGGGGATTGGGGGGGGTCAGAGGGGCTCGGGGGGGTCAGAGGGGATTGGGGGGGTCAGAGGGGCTCGGGGGGGGTCAGAGGGGCTCGGGGGGGGGTCAGAGGGGCTCGGGGGGGGGTCAGAGGGGATTGGGGGGCTCGGGGGGGGTCAGAGGGGATCGGGGGGGGGTCAGAGGGGCTCGGGGGGGTCAGAGGGGATTGGGGGGGTCAGAGGGGATTGGGGGGGGTCAGAGGGGCTCGGGGGGGGTCAGAGGGGATTGAGGGGGGTCAGAGGGGCTCGGGGGGGGTCAGAGGGGCTCGGGGGGGGGGTCAGAGGGGCTCGGGGGGGGGTCAGAGGGGATTGGGGGGCTCGGGGGGGGTCAGAGGGGATCGGGGGGGGGTCAGAGGGGCTCGGGGGGGTCAGAGGGGATTGGGGGGGTCAGAGGGGATTGGGGGGGGGTCAGAGGGGATTGGGGGGGTCAGAGGGGATTGGGGGGGTCAGAGGGGATTGGGGGGGTCAGAGGGGATTGGGGGGGGTCAGAGGGGATTGGGGGGGTCAGAGAGGCTCGGGGGGGTCAGAGGGGCTCGGGGGGCTCAGAGGGGCTCGGGGGTCCCGCCCCTGGGCTGGGGGTGCTCAGGAGCCCATCCGGGGGTCCCGGGGGTCGCACACATCCTTCGCACGTGGCACTTTATTGGGTACAATGGGGGGAGAACTGGGGGGGCCGTGGGGGATTTTGGGGGGCCCCAGGTCGTCACCAGCACTTGGGGGTCTCGGGGACTGGGGCGGCACTTTGTTACCCGTATTGGGGGGCTCGCAGGGACCTGAGGGGCGTCCGGGGGGTCCCAGACTGGCACCAGCACTTTGGGGGCTCAAGGACATGGGGGAGGGGCGTTTCTTACCCGTATTTGGGGGTCTGATGGAATTGGGGGGGGTCCCCAGGTTCGCACCTGCCCTTTGGGGTCTCGAGGACTTGGGGACGGCTGGGGGGGGTCCCCAGATTGGCACCAGCAAACGGGGGGCTCAAGGCTTTGGGTGGGGCACTTCGTTACCCGTATTTGGGGATCTCAAGGACTTGGGGGGCGGCTCGGGGGTCCCCAAGGCAGTGTCAGCACTTGGGGGGCTCAGCTGGGGCGGGGGGAGTTTGTCACCCCTGTTTGGGGGGACTCGGGGGGGTCTCCGGAATGTCACCAGCACTTGGGGTCTCCAGGATATGGGGGGGCTCGGGCTGTCACCCCTCTGCGGGGACCTTAAGGACTTGGGAGCCACTTGGGGGGTCCCCAGGTCATGGTCAGCACTTGGGGGGCTCAGGAACTTGGGGGGTCCCCCGGTTGTCCCAGGTCTCAGGGACATGGGGGGGGGGAAGTTTGTTACCCGTATTTGGGGGTCTCGAGGACCTGGGGGGGCACCTTGGGGGTCCCCGGATTGTCATCAACACTTGGGGGTCTCGAGGGCACGGGGAGGGGTCCCCGGATTGTCACCCGCATTGGGGGGGGGGTCTCAGGGACCTGGGGTGTCCCCAGATTGTCACCAGCACGTGGGGGTCTCAGGAATTGGGGGGTCCCGAGGTTGTCACCCTTATCTGGGGGTCTCAGGGGTTTGGGGGGCGGCTGAGGGGGTCCTGGGGGTCCCTGGCCGGGGTCTCCCCGCTGTCCCCACCCTACAAGTCTATGGTGTCGCTGCCCGGGCTGCGGCCGTCACCGCTCCCGGGGGGCGCGGGGGGCGCGGGGGGCGCGGGGCTCCCCCCGCCGGGGGTCTGGGGGCCCGGGGGGGGCCGGGGGCTCCCCTCAGCCCAGCTCTGGGACGGCCGCAGCGGGGGCGGCGCCCCCCGGGGGGGACCCTGCGGGGGGGCGCTGGGGGCCGGGTCCCCCCGGGAGGGTCCCCGGGGCGAGGGGGCGGCCCCGGGATCCCCCCCGGAGGGACCCCCGGAGGGACCCCCGGAGGGACCCCCGGAGGGACCCCCGCAGGAGGCGGCGCGGGCTAGGCCGGGGGGGCGGGGGGCGCTGGGGGGGCCGCGGGGCCCGGAGCTGCTGCGACCCTGTGCTGGGCCAGCTGTGCCAGGTGTTCCCGCTGTTCCAGCTGTGCCAGGTGTTCCAGCTGTTCCAGCTGTGCCAGGTGTTCCTGGTGTTCCCTGTGCTGTTCCAGGTGTCCCCGGTACTCCCGGTGTTCCCTGTGTGGTGCCAGCTGTTCCAGCTGTTCCAGCTGTGCCGCGTGTTCCAGCTGTTCCCTGGGCTCCCGGTGTTCCCTGTGCTGTGCCAGGTGTTCCAGCTGTGGCCGGTGTTCCCGGTGTTCCCTGTGCTGTTCCAGCTGTTCCAGCTGTGGCCGGTGTTCCCGGTGTTCCCGGTGTTCCCGGTGTTCCAGCTGTTCCAGCTGTGCCGCTGCTGCTGCCCGCTGCCGCAGTCCCGGAGGTGCCGGCGGTGCCAATTCCCGGGGCCGCAGCTTTGCTGTCCCTGCTTGTGCTGACTGTGCCAGGTGTGCTGACTGTGCCAGGTGTGCCAGCTGTTCCAGCTGTGCCGGCTGTGCCAGGTGTGCCGGCTGTTCTGGCTGTTCCAGCTGTGCTGACTGTGCCAGGTGTGCCGGCTGTGCCAGCTGTGCCGGCTGTGCCGGCTGTGCCGGCTGTGCCAGGTGTGCTGGCTGTTCCAGCTGTTCTGGCTGTGCCGGTTGTTCTGGCTGTGCTG
Source organism: Cyanistes caeruleus (assembly GCF_971803275.1). NCBI lineage: Eukaryota > Metazoa > Chordata > Aves > Passeriformes > Paridae > Cyanistes > Cyanistes caeruleus. The sequence continues at coordinate 463,514 of NC_141704.1, forward strand.
GCTGTTCCAGCTGTTCCAGCTGTGCCGGCTGTGCTGGCTGCTCCAGCTGTGCCGGCTGTTCCAGCTGTTCCGGCTGTTCTGGCTGCTCCGGCTGTGCCGGCTGTGCCAGGTGTGCTGGCTGCTCCAGCTGTTCTGGCTGTTCCGGCTGTTCCAGCTGTTCTGGCTGCTCCGGCTGTGCTGGCTGTGCCGGCTGTGCCAGGTTTGCTGGCTGTTCCAGCTGTTCCAGGTGTTCTGGCTGTGCTGGCTGTTCCAGGTGTTCCAGCTGTTCCAGGTGTTCCAGCTGTGCCAGGTGTTCCAGGTGTGTCAGGAGCAGCAGCTGTGCCAGGTTTGCCGGCTGTTCCAGCTATTCCAGCTGTTCCAGCTGTTCCAGCCGTTCCAGCTGTGCGGATCCCGGTGCCGCCGCTCCCGGTGCCCACCCCCGGCACGGCGCTGCCGCTCCCCGGTAAGGCGGTGCCGCTGGTGCCGCTGGTGCCGCTGGTGCCGGTGCTCCCGGTGCTCCCGGTGCTCCCGGCGCTCCCGGCGCTCCCGGCCGCGCTGATGACGCTGATCTCGGTGTTCCCGGTGCTCCCGAGGACGCTGATCCCGTTGCTCTTGCTTTTCCCGCTATTCCCGGTGTTCCCGGTGTTCCCGGTGCCGCCGATCCGGCCGTTCCCGGTGTTCCCGGTGTTGATCCCGGTGCGGAACATTCCCGGCGCCCCCAGGGCCTCGTCGATGGAGCGGCGCAGGTCGATGGGGGAGGGGGGCCGGTACCCGGCCGTGGGGTCCCCGTCCACGTCCAGGGGGGACTCGGGGGGCGCCCCCCCCTCCTCGCCCGCCCCCCGCCCGCCGCCGCCCTCGGGGGGCTCGGGGGGGCCGCCGGGGGGGGCGCGGCCGCTCGGGGGGGTCGCGAACGCCAGAGCC